>NW_022900950.1:26812303-26838670 GCF_012274545.1 Fukomys damarensis
TGCTAAAAAAAAAAAAAAAAAAATGGCATTAAAAAAATCCATGTATTTTGTATAGGCACAAGAAGAAATATTCTTTGAGAGTACCTCAGGTATCAGCAAGACCTCAACCTGTAATAGGCTCAAGGATACAAAACTGCAAGTCTTTCATTTGAGAAGAGAATCCCTGTCATCTAGGGAATTAGTTTCCTGGGACTTACTTCACCATACTTAGCCAACCAGCCACTCAGAAGCCTCTGCCACCATGATATAAGGAGTCCTGATTTAAGGGGCTAATACTTGAGCTGATGGCATCATTCACTTGGTACTGGTTTTATAGGCTCCATGAATGCAAGAGTTATGGAGTCATGGAGGTTTATATCCAGATTTCGGAAGAAGGCCTGAGAGGTCAGGCTGTGTGCCCCTGAAATGGTAGGTAGTGTGTGAAGCTGTGAAAGTGAAGCCTAAAGTGCAGTGGAGACCACAGGAAGTTAGAGATGGCAAGAAGACGAAACATCTGCTGAGGAAAATCATAGGCAGTGAATGGAGCCACTCCAAGAGAGAGACCGTGAGGGCTGCAACTGGCAATGTCATGGGGCAGGGCTGTCCAAGCCCTTTGGAATTCACACCTCATCACAACTTGTGCTAGGTACTGGGCATAGAATGACAAGATTTAATTTTGTCCTGCTAGATTTCAGTTTTCCTTTGGACCAGTTCCTTTTTATCCCCCGCTTGTTCTCCCTTTTGTAATGGGATTATTCACCCTGTGCTATTGGAAATATTTATCTTTTTGATTTTCATAGGGGCTCACAGCTAAGAGCTTTCTATGAATCTCAAAGAAGGCTTTTGATATGGACTTTTCAATAATACTGGAACAATTAAGACTTTGGTGACTCTTAAAGATGCACTAAATAAGTTTTTCAGAATGAGGTGAACATGAGTCTTGTGGGAGAAAGGGACAGAATGTAACTGTTGAAATCTAAAGTGTCTCCCCAAAGCCTTGTGATTCAGAAGGTGATTAGATCACAGGATCACTATACTGATCAATAGATTAATGCCTTGGTGAGTTTAGAAGCTGAATGTACTGTTAGGTAGTGTGGCCTGTTGGAAGTAGGTCCCAAGGGACAGAGAATACTGTTTTTTGCCCTTCAACTCCTTCCTTCTCTCTCTGCTTCTTCACTGTCAACTAGTGAACAGCTTTCCTCCACCGTGGTGTCCTGCAATGCTGTTTCTGCCTTGGAGCCAGCTGACCATGGACTGAATCCATGGAAACTTTAAGCCAAAATCAATCTTTTTTTCCTTTAAGTTACAGGTATTAGATATTTTGTACCAGCTATGGGAAACAGACTAAGACGGCACTACAAATAATATGAAGCAGGCAGTAGAGAAGGCAGAGGGCAGGGACTACCTCATATATCAGTAGCAGGAGGAAATCTGTCTTTCAATATCTCAGCTGGCTTTTCCCCTCTGTCTTCCAAGAAGAGACAGTGTGGCATAAGGAGATATAATATGGTCATGTGCTATTTTTGATCAACAACAGACTCATGGTTCTTTCATGAGATAATATCACCCAGTGTAGTTATCTTAGTTTGTACATTCTCTTATGTCTACACAATGATGAAAATCACTTAAAGAATTTTTCAGACAATTTCCCTGTCATTAAGTGATATGCACCTATATTTTGAAAGTCTTCATGAACAACTGAGGGTATGGATGTTCATAAGTTCTCTGTATTAGGAATAAATCATAAAGTCATGTTGTTATGCTGGTCTGTCAGGAACCGTGGCATAGATATCACAAAAGTTACCTTGCTACTGTTCATGCCAGTGCATCTGTCTATGAAGTCCTTTCTGTGAGGAATGACTGAAGAAGGCAGCAAGGTCTGATTGTATGTAGTGTCTTGCCTATGACCTTCAAGCCTGAAGCCTGTGCTGAAATGTGGTCTTGGATGCTTGTCACATAGTCAAAAGACACTTTTAGAAGCCTGTCTCCTCTTTCTTTGCTCCCTTCTTGCTGCTGCCGTGACCTGTGCCCCCAAGTTAGTTCTACTGAAAATTTTTGGGCATCTGCTAGTATTCTTCCAGGGGTCAAAGCTTTCTGTTGCTTGAAGACTTGCATACAGGGACAGCTCTACACATCTTCTTTTTCACTTTCCTTGGAGTCAGGTTGATATATGTTTGCTCACCTAGTGGCATTGGTATTGTAAGGAATTTTCTAATCATGAATAGAGAAGATTCATGCTCATAAAGAAATCCAAATCTCATTCTGGACATGAGTCAAAGATTCAATCAGCATAATAGGAATGTCTCTCTGGTACTATTTGAGTTGGAATCAGAGGGGGATGACTCTAATATTGGGGATTAGCCTGAGAACGTGACCATAGGGAGGGATGTTGAGGTTTAACTGAAAGCATTGGCTAGAAAATATGGTGTCTGGTAGCTACTTACTCTCCCTTCCTAGATGAAGCTTAAATGGACATAATTAGGACATCCTCCATGACTGATTTGGAGGTTCTTTGTGGAATGCATAGCCTGTTGCAGGCACTGGGTTGGGAATGGGGTGTGCAAGATGAATATGTTCTGGTTCTGCCCTGGGGGACTTCACAGGGGAATTGATGTGAGACTTTCATGCACACACTGGTAAAGCTAGCTCACCTGCATGGTAATTACACATTTCACGCAGGCTTAATGAGATGGTAGACACACAAAGTAAATGCAACATAATTGCTTAAAATTGAGGCAAGACATTTTCTTATATGCTGTAGGTATTAACATTTAGTGACCCAGACAAATATCTTTTAAAACCTTTCTTTGAGTCATTTATAATACACTATACTTAGTCTGAAAGCAAAAATGTCACCCTAGCGTTCATAGGATCTTTGGTTCAACCAACCCATCTCCATTGTATCTTTCACAAATTTTTGTTTGCACACTTACTTAATGTAAGCATTTATTTAGTTTTTTTTTTCTTTTTTTGAGACAGGGTCTCATTATGTATTTGAGACTGACCTGGAACTAACTATGTAGCTCAGGCTTGTCTGGAACTCACAGTGAATCTCCTGCCTCAGCCTCCTGAGTGCCGGGGTTATAGGTGTACGCCACCACACCCAGCATTGATATTTTTAATATTGAGAATATATTTATTCATTAGCAAAAAATAAAAACAAACCCCAAATGTTGTTATCTTATTTTCAAGGATTCATCTATTTTACAGAAAATGAATATGTTTTCTTTTTTACAAACACTTGATCTATTTCAGTGAGTCTTGTAGGTTTCCCTGCTTGTACATCGGCCGTCACCATGGGCAATTCAACCACACTGTGGGCGGAGGTGTCTTTGCACGTGGAGTGGCTGTGACGCAGCTGGCATGCACCTAGCTCAGATAAGAATGCACCGAGGCTCTATGGAAATCTCCCCTGGCCCAAGCTGAACTGAGGGCTTTGTGTGTGCTTCTCTGACACCTAGGTGCCCCTGTCCCAACGCTCCTGGCTTGGCCTGCTTCTCAGAGGAGCCAGGAGCCACAGAGCCTGCCTCATGAGGGATGCTCAGTAATACACTGGCTTCCTGTCTCAGTAACTTTCCTCTCACTGATGAGACAAAAATACCTGCCACCCCAAGTTAAAGGGGAGAGGGTTTATTCAACTCACAGTTTATAGAGGTTTCAGTCCAGAATCGGCTGGCTCCAAGGCAGAGTGGCACATGGCAGAGGGGCAACAGTTCATGGCCGTGGAAGACAGCAAAAGCAACAAGAGACCTTTGCAGTGTCTACCTGCCTCTTCTTTCCTTATTCAGACCACTTAGAGCAGGCAGCGCTCACACCCTTAATTCTAGTGCCCTTGGGCCTAGCATTGCACCAGGAATCCATCACACACTCTAGACTCAGCCAACTCCGAAATAGCCCCAACTCATTTGCATGAGGCTTTGGGGGTTATCTAAACACAAGCCATGACACTGACTAAATAAAAGGGAAGTTTTCCCTCAGTATCTCTCTCATAGGAGAGATATCCTGGAATGGAGAATGAGGTGTGAGTAAAATTTGTTGGTTTTAGAAAGACCAGCATCCCCATATGACAACGATGTTACCAATTGCTTTTAAACTACTGATTGACCGTGGAGAAAACAAGATAACCTAAATGTTCTCATTTATCCAGTGCATTATATCAAGCATCTGCTGTTGAGACCCTTCCTGACTTTCGATATAGCCCATCTTTGAGCTAGTAACCACTACTTAGGATCCCTAAAATCCAAACTTAGCTTCCATTAATTTTTTGTTAGTGCCTGACCTACGGATGGTTCCTGAACATACCTCTTCTTTCCAGTCAGTACATCTTCCATTCCGTCATCTCATCCTTGGAATTGAGTCCGTCCTTGTCCTCCTTAACTTGGGGCCTCCCTCAATTTCTCATCTCATTGGCTATGGGCCTTATCCTAGTGAATTCATGCAAAGGGGTCAGGAGGAATCAGTGCACATAGGAAGTAATCTATAAAAGCCCGCCTTGTATCACAGCCTTTTTACAAATGCTCTCAGCAAAGTGATTCATTCTGTAGGCATCCACATAAAACAATGGTCAGTTAAAATAAAAATCCATTCTTATTCCTCTTGACTCAGAATCATTTCTAAATTAATCATGTCTGGAAATGACTGGTCATGCTAACAGACAGGCAAATAAATAGGCTGACAAACAGGCAAATAAGGCACATTTTGTGGGTTTGTTTTATCTTTTACAAGTGACTTAAATTTCTTTTTGTTTGATTTAGAAATATTTTCTTCCTTTGTGTTTCTATTATGATAGATTTGGTAAACATCTTCACCCATTTCAACTCCTTGTGATGCTTTCTGATTCTGATGATATGAGAAACTGTTTCCAATGACTACTCTCTTTGTTGAGATTTTAATTTAAATGTTAAGTTATCAGTATTTTCTTTCTTTTGAGCATAAGACCCAAGCACTTGATTAAAAAGAGTTACTAGAAGCATCATTGCAACATTCTTTCTCAATTGCTTTTTGAGATTCAGATTCTTTACCTAATTTTTAAATTATAAAGGTAGGTGATTGTGTCACTCTGCTGTCACTGTGACAAATGACCTGAGGAAAACAATTAAAAGGAGGAAAGGTTCATTTTGGTTCATGGTTTCGGAAGTTGTAGTCCTCACTGAGGTTTTAGTCCATGGTCACCTCAGACTCTGGTCTCTATGCCATGGTGAGGCAGAAACATCATTGTGGACGGGGGTTAGGGAGGGAAGCTGTTTACTCCAGACAGTCATAAAGTAAAAGAGAGAGCCAGAGTCATGCCTGTATGACCCATACCTTTCATTTTTTATTTTATTTATTTTTGGTACCAGGGACCGAACTCAGGACCTTGTACTTGAGAGGCAGGATGCAGAACACCTAAGCTAAATCCCTGGCCCACTCCCTAGTTAAAACCTCATTTCATATTCCTTTCACCTCTTAATAATGCCACCAGGGCCAGTAATTTATCTCAGTGGTGCTGCCACCTGCCTCACAAGTGCAAGGTCCTGAGTTTGATCCCGGGTACCAAAAAACAAGACAAAATAAAAACAATAATGCCACTAAATTATGAATCTATCACTAACGAGATTAGACCTCTCATAATCCAATCATCTTCCAAAAACCCTACCTCTCAGTACACGAACCTTTGGGGGATGTTTTAGAACCAAACCGTTACAGAGGTTTAGGCATTCTTCATACTCAGGACACACACCTTTCACAGTGTGCATTAGGGAGGTGGCTGTCTTTCTTCTGTGGAATGGTGGTAATTGAAGGAGACAAAGATGGTGAAATCAAGAAATTTGCAGATGACACTACTTTTCTTAAATTTGTGAAAGGATCAAGCCAGCCCAGTGCAAGAAGGCAAAGCATTTTAGAAAAAGTATCAGAAAGCCTTCAGAAATCGCAAAACAAAAACAAAAAGCAGGAGATAAGAAAAAGAAGGGGCAACCCCTTTACCAGTGTACCTCTGGCCCTTGTTTTCTCCCTCACTGGTAAAATGAAGGGAAGAACAAATGACTTGCTGTTTTCAGACACTGCTCTTTGGCATGACATCACAGGAGAAAATTTCTTAGCTCTTCTACTTCTGAGGTCACTGACAGATATTGTGGAAATTACTAGCTGGTGGCCATTTCAAGTAACTATTTGTCTAACAACACTCCCCCCCCATAAAGCATCCATTGTCTTCAGATACTGAAATTAAGTGTGAATTTTCCCATCTTTGGGAATTCATCAGAATCAGAGGAGGATCAGACAGTAAGGTAATGAAGGCAGAGAGACAGGGAAGGATGAACTGAGAGCCTGAGTCAGCTCTTCAGGCTCCTCTAGCCCCAGTTCCTATTCCTTTGCTAAAGTGCTCTCCCCTAAAGAGGGTTTGTTTGCACTTCCTGTAATTCTAGTAGGTCACCAGTGTGTGATTGTTTGACCTCTCATTATCCAAACCACCAAGGCATCAAAACACAAGGACCAACTAGGGCTTTAGAAGAAGGAGGCTGTTAAGTTTGGTGTGTTTGTTTTCTAGGTAAAGAGTAGTTGGATTTTCACAGGATGGTAAGCCAGTGAGTATAAAAGTGAAGTTTAATTCAAACAACTAGGGCTGTGCTTTCCTGTAGTGAAAGAGTCTGTCATTCAGGATGTTTGAAAGTGATTTCTTTCTGCAGGTGAATGAACTGACATTTTGGACTAATTCTTTCAGGATTCTCTAATTAACCTAAAATTGCCCTTTATTCACTTGAATATAATTGCCAGTGGTTGTATACAGGAAAATAATACACAATCACCAAAACATCCATTACTTGTGATATATTTTTGCCCTTTTTCATGAAGTTGATGCATTGTTGAAAACTGTATTTTACATGAGAAATGTGTGAAGAAGTGTTATTAGGACTAATTTCCCATTATTTCTGGTTCCACCCATGGAGAAAAAGTAAATTTTTTCACCTATATTAAGTAAGTCATTTCCCTGAGATCTTTGTGCTAAGGCATTTACTTTCTTGCAGATGGCTACAAGGACTCTGGATTCAGCTTTTTGGACTCTTACATCTATGAGTGGGAAGAATAATATCTACTGTGTAGGATCCTTACTGGGTTGAAAGACAGCGTGGAAACAGTACCTGCTGTATTGTGGGAATGAAGTCTGTGGAGTGATTGTATTGCCTTATATACTAAACAATTGCATTGACTTGGTTTCTATAGTACTAATGCTGCTGGTGGTCTAGATATCTTTTTCCTTGTTCTTTATAATACTATTTTTAACTAAGAACAAAAGGTAGACACTGGGCCTTTCTGTTTTTGAAGTATAAATTGAGAATCTTGTGATTTTTTTTAAAAAAACATTCTTGAGACATTTTGTAAGTGGAAAACTTAAATTTTCCTTAAGATTTAGATCATGGAAATTCAATGACTTGTTGTTTGACAACAAGACAGCAAGCTATAATATCCTTATTCCAATGAATTTAAAAGCTGTTCCTTCTCTGACAGAAGTGAATCATTTGCATTTCTAATTATTATTTTCAATGGAAATTTTGCATTGTTTCTGCAGAAAGAAATCAGGCACTATTTCTTAGTATTTGGTAAACTCTTAAGAACATTATGAAATTTAAACAACGATGACATTTCAACACCCTGAGTTTTGTGCCTGCCATTTTCTTTTGGTGATTTGCACTGGCAATCTTTGTATCTGGGACATCTGACTTCTGTTTCTTGTAGAGTTAGCTTTCTAGGCAAAGGTATAATAATAAGCCTACTACAAATTGATCACATTAAAAAAGTCAGAAAACTAATTCCTCTGTTCTTATTTTCAAGTTATAGTAATAAAAATGGTTTAGAACAAGGACTCTAAGTCTTATTGCTCTTGTGAGAATTGGCTCTTCTCTCTTGGAGCCTAAGAGGAGAGATGTTGGGAACAAGAGCCATTTGGACTCTGTCAAATCATGGGAAATGGACAAAGGTTTAAGTGGGAATAAAACTAAATGTGAGGCAAAAAGAGACCCCCACCAGGCTTGGAAGGCTCCAGAAAGGTCAAGATGGGATGCGAGCAAGGACCATCCACAAGCTAATTCTGCAGAAGGGCAAGGCAGTTCCTAAAAAGAGCCCATATACAATTAGAAAGAAAATTAGCCCTGATAAGAAGACAGTGCAGCTTATTTTATAAACAGAACACACTTGGGTTCTTTGGTGACAAAACTAGGTGGGTGGAGAGGGAGTGGGGGACAGAAGTGAAGTCCCCCCTCCCATTCCATACTGCTTAGCTCAGTGGGATGGGGGAATTTTGGGAGGAGATATTTTGGGAGGATAATTTTGGGAGGAGGGGGTTCCTTACGTATTTGTTTTTATTTCCCCAACACTGTAGGAATCAATATGTTCCTTGTCTGTGCAGAATAAGCTGATAAGCAGCATTCTAGTAGGGTTATTCAAATTCCACAGTTTCAAGAAGTACTGTATTAAAGCAGTTGGTCCCTCTCTTGATGGTAGCTTTTGAAGGGCCTACTGTCCAGGAATAAAGGTCTGTATACAATTAGTTGTCAGGAGTCAAGGCTCTGGATGTCATGCTGACAAAGCTCATGCTTGCTTGGCTGTGAGACTTCCTTGTCATTTGGGATATTTTATAGGTGTCAGATGTGAAATTATCAAAACTAATACCACATGCACAGTGATGAATAGGTCCCTCACTTCCTCCTTGTCTTTCCTGTCTCCCTCTGCACTGAACCTGGTACCTGCAGCTCTGCTGACTTAGTCTTTTCACCAACAGAGGCAGAGAAACCCTTGTGTCTCCACTACATCATGAATGGACACCATGCAATATATTTCTAAGACTGGCTTAAAGGATTCATTTTCCTTATGGAGGAAAAAGAAAAAATGCTTTGATTTCCTAATCCATACCCCTGAGCATCAAAAATGATATTTTCAAAAGGTTCTGGGAAATAGCTAGATTTGGATCTGAGTTTTGAGTGGCACTTAGTGAAGCACCTCTAGGACCCAGAACAAATCACAGAAGTAAAATATCTCAGCCTTTATCACTTGTAGTTTAGCTTTTCAGAGCTATCATTTTTTGTTGTATGCTTTTTGAGACAGGATCTGGCTTTGTAGCCCAAGCTGGCCTCAAACTCTTTATGCAATTCGTGCTGACCTTGAATCTACAGTCTGCCTCTCTCAGCCCCCAAAGTAGTGGGACTACAGGTGAATTCTTAGAAGTATGTTGAGGGATATATTTTTTCTTGCAGTGATGAAGCAATAATATTTACTAATGTTATCAGTAATAAAATGATTAATAGTTCTAATAATTTCTTACTAATATTTCAATCTTTCCTTTCTATAGGAACCACAGAAGCTTGACTTACAGACCTAGAATGTTCTGGAAGGAATATATGCACTTCACCTGGGGAGATCCCACCAACTCAGTTGTCCATTTCCAACACCGGTCCTCCAAAACCCTGTGGGTCATTTGACATTGGCCCCAGAGTCTCCCCTCTATTTTATTTATCAAAGTGACAAACAGACACCCTCCCAGAATGCATGTGTGCTTGTGGGATTGCGCTTGCCTTTCCCATTAGGATATTTTAAACTGGAAAAACTCATCACTCAGGCAGCTGCAATCACATCAAATGCTCTGTTTTGATTTTTTTTTTCTTGTTGTTGCTCCGCTGTTATTTTTCTTCCAAACATTGAGGTTAAAAGAGATAAACTTTCAGGAGTGTATTTTGCAAAAGTGTCTGGCTTCTTTGCCAGAAAAGAACCCACAGGTTCATAAATGGATGGTGACCCCTTCAAACAGAATGCATCCCAGCCCTGACTTCATCCCATCTCTTGTTCCACAGAAAGAGTGGCTCTGTAGCATATCCATCATCAGAGAAAGAGAAGAGATGGAAGCAGGCATGGCTAAGCTTTAGGTAGACAATGGCATAGAAAAAAAAATTCATTTTTTTTAATAGGCTAAAGTACTGAAACTACATGTGATGCGCTTAATTGTTGTAGTTATAAAAATTGACTTTTCTTTTGTTTTCTTCATTACCAGTTAAATAGCTTTTCAAATTCCCATATCCTCTTGAGACCTGAAAGTGAATGGTTTAAACTCTTCTTTTGCCTTTGCTAGCATATCCAGGCCCAGCTTAGATATCCTTGCCCAGAACATTCTCCCATGGTGTGGTGGAAGGTGATAGGGCAACAAGAAACCGGAGGGCTGGCCAATGGTGGGTCCCATGGATTAAGGGCCAAAGAGTAGTTAAGAGAAAGAGCTCAGACTTGGTTCCCTGGAACAGAGCTGGAACTCAAAACTTGCCAGCAGTATACTACTTCTCTAGGCATGTAGAGTGCAGGTGGGACAAAGGGCAACATCTTGGAGGCCAAAGGACGTCGCTAGCATACAACTAACAACCAATACGAGGTCAGAAGGCACCCAGCCCCACAGTAGGAGAACAGGTCCCTTATCGCCTGTCTCTTACACTGGGGATGCCACCCTGGGGCCGTAAGTAGGAGGAGGCAGCTGAGAGACTGAGGCTGAAGAGCCTGTTACAACAATACCATTGAAAGATTTCCAGACATCTGAGTGTAAATACACAGTGAGTACAATGTTGCAACTTTACCCTGTCTGTTAGCCTCAATCAGTGGGGCTTGGGCAGCCCAGCACCTGGAAGGAGACTATCTGACTTTCTGTTATATTGAAAGTACACAGCTGGGCGGTCTCCTTTGCTATCTCAGCAGAAGTGACCTGTGACCCTGTGATCTGCTTAAAGCATCACCTACTAAATGAATCAGTGTCTCAGGTCTGTGTTGGATGAGACAGAGGGCTAACTCAGAGACTTTCTGAGTAGTCATCACCCATCTCTGTACATAGAATATTTTCCTGCAGATTTTCGAGTCTGTTATAATGACCTTATTTAGCTCCTTCTTTTGTTTCTCTCTGCATGGTCCCCACCAGTAATTATCTGGCTTTATATGGAATGCCCCAGCTCTTCCAGTGCTGGAATTCTTTTTGGAGAATCTGAAATGAGAAAAATGAGTCAGCGACACAAACTGCTGTGTAACACTGGTATTACAGCTCTTGTTTGCTGTCAGTGCTAGGCCTGCGCAGGTCAACACCAGCTACTCTGAGTTCTGGGCTTGGGCTAAACAGAATACCTGATATGATAAAGCCTGTCTGCTTATAGGCAGCCCAGGGCAATGGCAGATCTGCAACGATGGCTGATGGCTGAGAACTGGAAGCTGTGATCCTTCAGCTGAGAAGCCCAGCCCACTGCACAGCCCTCTGCCTGGTCCCATTACTCATGGTCCCCTGAGAGCATCCCACATCCCAAAGTGTGCAACAAATTTCACCATACACAGCTTTGGGAGCTCTCAACAGACACATTGGTGAATGTCACTCAAGCTGGGGTACAATGGCTTTAAGTTTCACAGGTAACTTAGGGGATCAAAGTTTTAATTTTTTTTTTGAAGTCTTAAAATTTCCATGACTTTAGCACCTGGGAGAGCCATGAGCCTAACAGGGTGTCCCATTAGACAGGCCCAGAGGACAGCAGATGGAAACTCTGAGTGGGAAGTAGAAACAGATGGGGTCTCTGCAGGTGAAACTTGAACTTGAGTATTTCAAAGTTCACATTGCTGAACGTAAAATCCCATTAAGCATGTTCCAATCAGGAGTTAAACTGACAAGCTGCCTGGTAATTTTTCTTTATGAATTTCCAATACACTTAGCCATCACAGTGCTGTGGCAGAGGTTAAGGAGGCATTTCCTTTCAGACTGCCTGCTTACTTGCAAACAGCAGATTTTGAAGCCTTGTTTTCTACTACTTGGGGCTCAGTGAAGGTGGCAGTGCTGTAAATAGGGAAGAATGCTTGGCTTTTTTCTTTTTTAGCCAGTTGTTATCTCTCCTCTATAATTTTTGCCCTTCTCCATTTAGACAGCTATGCACCTACAAAAAGCTGGCAAGCAGAGGCAATGAGTACTGAACTCTGGCCAGTTGGAAGCCTCCTGGTGTTTTGAAAAGATGTCACTTCATCTCGCAAGTGTCCCCTCCCATGAAGGAGGCTAAACTGTGTAACACAGCTATCACTGGGACAGGACAGGCCTAGAAGACAGCATGGTATTCATTGACAATGGGGTATTCTGCCACCTACTATTTCTCAGAGAGCACAGAACTGTAAATTATGGGAGACAGTCAGCCTCTAAATTTATCTGTGTCTCTGTGAGAAACCTGAACAGCCCAGAGGGGAAACCGGCACAGCTCAGAGCCTCTTTGGTGAAGGAACCTTTGGTGAGGGAGGCTCTTTCCAGTGGTGTTTGCTTTTTGAAATAGGAGTGAAGGGGCAGTATATGCTTGCGGGGTCCGACATTTAATAGAGGACACATCAGTGTGAGTGTCTATAGTTGCACTGCAGTGGTTTCCTTAGTCCTGAAGTAATTTAAAACATTTGCCTTTCATGGTCATTTTGACTTTGGGGAAGGGCCAGAAGTTGCACACTGCCAGGTTCGGTGAATAAAGTTGACAAGGATATGCCATAATGTTTTACAAATCTGCCTTTATGCCTGTAGTTGAGAGTAGCATTCACTGCGTTTTTAATGATGCTTTGTAAAGACACATGAAAGAGGGCTTCCAGAATAACTTCAGAAAGTGGGACAAGTGCATGTGAAGTACTTAAAGTGTGGGGAGTATTTTAAGGGATATTAATGACATTGTGTCTTTTGCTGTAATTAACTTTTAAAACTTAAAAAAATTTACTGTATATTTTGATTGCCACTTTTGTCTTTCTGAATTTGGGGACAGATATATACCTAGGAGACTATGACCACCATTAAGACTTTAGACAAATCCCTCATCTTCTGAAGTTCATTCTGATCCTATTACTAAACTATGATTTTTATTTATAATGATCAAAATATAAGATCCTATGTAGTGTAAAATTTTAATGGAATACGGCATTCTGGGATATAGGCATTATGATATCTAATGCATCTCCAGAAATTATTTAACCTTTCAAAATTGTAACATTGTACCATTTAACCAACATTTCCCTATGCACCCAGCTTACTTTGAGTATTGATGGTATAACAGTTTTAAGCATCATGTTTAGCATTGCTATGCAAAATACAATGCATTCAGTATAATTTGAATTTTAGATAAAACAATGGATTTTTATAGTATAAGTGTGGGCAAAAGATTGCATGGAATGTGTTTATGCTAAAAGTTATCTATCATTTATCTGAAATTCCTCTCCAATGTCATTTTTATTTGCTAACTATGGCAACCCTTGTCAAGTTAGAAGAAGCAGTGGTTAATTTTGGAATGACTGCCATGTCTGAGAAAGACATCACTCGATGTAGATGACACAGCAGCAGAAGCTTTGGGAAAGCAATGAAGAAATATGCATCAGTATTGACCTGAATGCTGAACCACTGTGTTTTGTATTTCTCAATGTTTCAGGGATTGTCTGTGCTATTTGGCTTGAAGAAAAAAAATGTACTGTTGTGTCCTACAAGAAAACCTTTTGAACCAAATGATCTAGACTCTTGAAAATATTTTGGACATACATACATGTCTGGCCTGCAGAGGTTCAAATAAAATACCTGGGCTTATTGATGAAACTAGATCAAGTGACAGAGTTGGGACTCAAATTCAGACCAGTTTGATTCCAGGATTGTTGCTGTAAATCTCCAAGGGTAGACACCTTAGAACCCTGAGATTCAGCAACTACATGAGACATGGAAAATGAGACCAGCTCATGGGATGCTTTTTGAAAAATAGAAAATTTGCAACTTTAGGATAGATTTGATTATGTCTTTGCACCATAATTACTTTGTGACTTTTTTTTTCTTTTAAATTGAATTTATTGGTACATTCTAGGTAGACAGTACAGTTACATTCATTACTGGGATCTTGTACCTTTACATGACAGGTCTTGGTTCTCATTTTTTCCCTTTGTCCCCACCCTCCCTTCATCCCCTCATTCACTCCCCACCTTCAAACACTTTAATTCCATTTTTACATTTTCTCACATTTTTTTCTTTTTCCCTTATTCCCTTTCCCTATCCTTCTCACTCTCCCTACACCTTTGGTCCTTTTCTTCCTATTTCACATTGCTAATTGTCCCGTTAGGATCTTGAGTACTATTTTAGTATTTCACACCAGAGAAACTATTCGATATTTGCATATGTGTGATTTATTTATTTCACTTGGAAGTATATCCTCAAAATGTGCCCATTTACCTATGAATGAATCTACTTTCTCATTCTTTATTTACTTTGTGACTTTTAATATCTCTTTAATTCTTCTAATGATACAGGGAAACTAGGGAGACACGTATAAAAACACACAAAAATATTAACTAAACTTTTTTGTTGGAAGACACTTATAACGTTGATATTGGCCATTGGAGGTTACTAGTCAAGAGGAGTGGCACCAGAACCACTGCTACTATCAACCTAGTAACAATCAGTTAGAGATTCCATAATGAATAATATTTATTTGACAGTAGCTGAAGATTTCATGGAAATAATTTATTTTAGTGAAGCATGGATGTATTCAAAGGGCTTGATGCAAAGGGAAATTTATAAAGTCATAAAGGGAGAAACTGACAATCTACTCACATGCAGAGTTCTTTGATTTTGAAGGCCTGGGCAGGAGTGGCATCACTTGTTGATGAAGGTGTGGTTTGCAGGGAAATGTTCTGTGCTCTGCATTGGAATTGTTGCAGTTTTAAAGAATGCTGGTGATACAAATTCGTTACAGAAACCTGTGCAGATGTGGGAGGTGTGCACAGCAAGGGTGCATACAGAAGGAGAAGGAATCTCTTGTCGCCTTGAAGCAGTGTTTATCTCAGACAGGCAAACAGAAGCCCTTTCCTTCTACTATTTCTTGGCTCCAATTTTGTCAGGGTCAGACAGGAATGATTTCATCTGGGTAGCAGTAAATCTCACAGTACTACTAAGATTTAGCACATTAGTACAAATAACAAACATGTCTTAGAAAGAAAAAAATAGGCAGATTTCTTGAAAGGCTTATTTGGGTAGCCACTGTATTCTGGCCAAGCAATAATAGTTATCTTAGCTGGGGCTGCCCTGACAGATTGCCTTAGGCTGAAGGCTTAGAAAATAAACATTTATTTGTCAGAGCTTTGCAGGTCCCAAGACCCAGATCGAGGTACTGCAGATCCAGTGTCTGGTGAGGGCTGGCTTGCTAGTTTGCAGATGGTGCTTTCTCACTGTGTCCTTACCTAGTGAAGAGCAGAGTGAAATTACGTCTTTCAAGTCTTCTCAGGGCACTGATCCCTCACCCAGGCTCTGCCTTCCTTACCTACCTACTGCCCCAAAGCCCTGCCTCCTCATACCAGCTCAATGAGGATTTAGACTTCAACATACAAATTTTGAAAGGACACAAACCATCTAATCCATAGCAGTGGTTAAAGACATTTTTTTTTTATTTCTAAAGGACAATAGGGTCTTCAAACACAACAGAAAAAAAAAAACATAGGGAAATATGTAATATGGGAGCCCACTGAAGTTTTAGGTCCACTAACATTTATATCCCACAAATGATCACTCAGACAAGGGAAAAATCTAGAATAAAAAAGATTTTACTAAAATTGAGGAAAGAAGGCTAAGTTAGAACAAGTAGTAAGTTTACCTTCAAGTTTTTAATGTTATGCATTATGTCACAAGTATGACTAGTATTTTTCATGCTATAGTTGCTGGTGAAAAGAGTGACTATGTGTAGTGTCCCATGCTTAACCAGAAATGGGAGCCTCCTTATACAGGGATCTATGGGGTAGGTAAGTATCCCCATGGAAACAGAAGGGTGGAGTTAACAGAATATTCCTGCAAGGGGATGAAGCTAACAGAACATTCTTGAAAGGTCACACAGTTCAAACAGTTACAAAACATTTTTATATATTGGGCAGGAGCACAGCAGCACAAACTTACATGTCTGGAACAAAACATTTTGTGGAAAAACATGGAGGCAAGTCAAGGGCAAGACATGGGCTTGTCTTATTGTATATTATTGCTCAGTGTGTGTCCTTCTGTGACTATTCATGCTGGAGTCTGGGAAGATTCAATGGGATGGAGAATCCTGTCTCATTAACAGGAGCTAACCTGGTTCTGATAAACACCCAAGACAGAATGGTTCTTCAAAAGATAGTGAAGAACAGAATTCCTCAGTATCTGCCTGGGACCCTAGAGACAAATTTTACCATGCAAACAGCCAATATCCACTCATGCATTTACTCCATAGACCGACTAGGCACTGTACCCATGCTGGGCACTAAGAAGTGATAGAGTGAGATTTTAACTTGCCTCCATTGAGTTTAATGTTCATGAAGGAAAATAATTATTAGTATAGAACAACAAAGAGGCAATTAAAGTTTTAAAAATATGACTATGCACATAATGAGGATATACTCCTAAGTGAAATAAGTCACACATGTATAAATACTGAATCATTTCTCTGGTGTGAAAAACTATAATAGTACTTAAGATCCTAATGAGATACTTGACAATGTGAAATAGGAAACAAAGGGCTAAAGGTGTAGGGAAAGTGGGAAGGGTAGGGGAAAGGTAATAAGGGAAAAGAAAAAAAGATAGGAGAAAATGAAAAATGGAAATAAAGTGTTTGTAAATGGGGAGAGGAGGAGAGGGCGAAGGGAGGGCAGGGATAAGGGGAAAAAAATGAGAACCAAGACCTGTCATGTAAAGGTACAAGATCCCAATGATGAATGTAATTGTACTGTATACCTAAAATGTACCAATAAACTAAAAAAATATGGCTATGAAGGAAAACAGTCAGGTTCTGCATTTGAGAATAAAATGAAATAAAATAGGATCATGGAGAGCTTCCTGACAGGACACAAGTGACCTTAGTTGTTTCTGAAAAGCTCTGGATCCACCCCAGAATTATATGTTCTTGGAATTTTTCGCCTTCTTCGTTGAATCTAACATTTCTATTCATAAGAAAAAGCAGATAGCATCTGTATATTTGATGTAGTTCAAGGTTCATATCCATGAGAACTGCCAATTTCAAGTATTCAGCTAACCACTCTTCCATGAATGTAAGTAGAAATTGATGATGGCTTTTATTATTAACATTTCAAAAGCTTTTTTTTTGTCTGCAATATACTCTAAGCATCCTAATGAGGTATATAGTAATGCACTTAATTTATTAGCAAGGAAAGGAGGACTTTTAAGTCAGAGAGACTCTAAATTAATACCCACTATTGTGGTAGAGTTAACATTCTCTCCCTCCCCCCTACCCCACCCCGCCACCTGTCTAAACTTTTTCCCTCTCTTTCTAATTCTGGTAAGAACTCCCCTTTTGCTTTTGAAGAACTGTCATACTTTAATGACCAGTTGCTCTTGGTCAAGTGCCCTAGAATTTTGGAAACCAGGATGAGCTCAACTGTTGGACTCCCTGAATGGAAGATGGGCAGGGCTTAAATTAGTAGATTTTGAGCAGAAGGCTTAAACTAGGTCTCAGGAAATGGTCATACATTACTCAACTCTTGAAGGGCTCTGAGGAACCTGAGAAGTGACAGGTATTCTGGGATCCTTTCCTTTCCTCGGGATGTGTATTTATTTATGTGTTTGCATAAAATAAAATCAAAGAATGCTTTTCATTTTTGAGGCTTTTATTACCTTCTCTCATGAGAAAAAGGCTTTGAATTTTGGTGATGGTTCATACACCTAAACAATTTCCAGTCTTTAGCTGCTTCTACAAGCCAAGAAAGCAGAAAATCTTTTAAAGTATCACACACACACACACACACCACATACTTGTGCATACCTGTACACCCCCTACACCACACACATACATGCACACACCATATATACCGCACAAACTACATACACCATATCCATATACATACACCACATATGCACACACAAAACTATACACATACAATAGTTGCCACATATACAGCACACTCACCGCATACATGCACATACCTTACAGACATGTACATGTGCTACCCATTTTTATATATACATAACACATATGCACACATAAAAATAGCCTGAAATACAGAACATACCAAGACTCAAGTAAAGAGAGATCTCAGGTCATGGCCTTACTTTAGAACATGAAAATCAATAATTCATAGTATATTGCACACAGAGAATGAAAGCTTTTTTTAAGGTCTTGAAAATATCTTTCTTCCAACTAACTAAAATGATTCATTTTATTTTTATATGACTGTAAGTTCCGTAGAGCAAGTATCATCTTTGTTTCACACTTGAGGAAACTAGTTCAGAGAGATGGGAGTTTCCTCTTATCCTGGTCTGGCAGGATCTGAATTTCTATTCTAGTGATGGCTTCCATAAGAATCTGCAGTCTCAACCTGCAATGTGGGAAAAAAGCTTTACCAGCTGTTCCTCAGACAAAGGACTAATATCTAGAATATATAAAGAACTCAAAAAATCCAGGCCCCCCAAATATAAAGACCCAATTCAAAAATGGGCATCTGAAATGAACAAACATTTCTTAGACAAAGAAGTAGAAGAAGCAAATAAATATATAAAAAAATGTTCAACCTCACTGGTCATTTGAGAGATGCAGATGAAAACAACACTGATATTTCGCCTCACACCAGAAAGAATGGCTGCTATCAAGAAATCAACCAATAACAAATGCTGACTGTTGTGAAGTGAAAGGAACTCCTCCACTGTTGGTGGGTATGCAGACTGGTGCATCCAGCGTGGAATAAATATGGAGATACCTCAAACAAAATGGATTAGAGATTCCATTTGATGCAGCTATCCCTCTGCTGGGTATCTTTCCAAAACAATTAAAAGAACCATACCACAGTGATATATGCACACGCATGTATATAGTGGCACAGTTTGTAATAGCTAAAACTTGGAAACATTCCAATTGCCCATCAGTTGGATACTGGATAAAGAAGATGTGGTTTTTCTACAAAATGTAGTACTGCTCAGCCCTAAAGAATGAGAAACTAGAGTGATTTATAGGAAAATGGTTGCATATTGAGGCCATACTCTTAAGTGAAATAAATGGGGCACACATATAAATACTGAATAGTTTTTCTGATGTGAAAAACTAAGTGTAAAAAGATTCAAATTATATAATTCATAGTGTGAAATAGAAAGAAAAGTGTGAAAGGTGTAGGGGAAGAGGGAAAGGTAGGGAAAAGGAAATGAGGAAAAGAAAAAAAATATGAGAAAAGGGAAAAAATGGAAACAAAGTCTGTAAATAGGGAAGAGTGGAGGGGATGAAGAGAGGGCAGGGACAAGGGGAAAAAATGAGAACCAAGACTTGTGATGTAAAGGTACAAGATCCCAATGATGAATGTAACTGTACTGTATACCTAAAAAAACACCAATAAACTCAATAAAAACCAGAATCTGCAGTCTCCCTTGGAATTATATAATACTTGTGGAGAATCTCATGTCCTCAATTCTACATACTTCTAACAATCTAGGCCAAAAATGTTCAATAGGTGATATAATTTGATAAATATCCCCCAAAGGCCTTACTATCCAGGGTTTGGAGGCCAGCCTGGTGCCATTAGAAGACCCTGGTTTCTTCCTCTTCCTTTTTTCTTCCTGTTTTTTAACTCCCTGGCTCACCAGGAAAGGAGAAGTTTTGCTTTTCCATGCATTCCCACCATGATATGCTATCTTTCCACAGGCCTAAGAGCAATGGGGCCATTTAACTTGTGACTGAACCTTTCAAAACTGTGGGGCCACAAGAACCTTTTCTCTTTATAAATTGGTCATGTCAGGTATCACACAGTAGGCTATTTATTATCTTGAAAATTTGTAAAATGATAATGATCTATCAATCTCCATACTTCTTTTGAGTGTGTCACAAAATCTAATGATGTCAAAGTTTGGATATAATCAATCTAAGGCTTCAGGTATAGTAATTGTTCAGAGTTTTATAACTGAGACCTTCCAAAAGTAAGTGAAGATATATTTGAAAGGGAAAGGAATTAGAAGTAATTTGTGGATTTCTATACAGGAAGATTTTTATACTTTTTCACTTCAAGACATTCTGCTTGAATGCACCATTGATTTGATAGAACTACTGTGTCATGCGGATGAACAGCTGGTTTTCTCTCTTTCCCCCTCTGAATTAGTGATTCATGACTTATTTTGGTCTTGTGAAGGCACATTCTCAGATTGTGATGACATACACAAACCATTTGACTGAATTCAGTAAAAATAAAGGAAAATAAATCCGGAAGTACAAACAGAACAATTTAATCCCATCAAGCATTTATTTTTATTTAGAAGATCACAGATAGCTACTTGGACTGCGTCTTTTAGATTGTCATTGAATTTTAAAGATCAATGATTTAATTATAGAGGCAGATCCCTGGGTTCCAATCTCTCCTCCCCATGAAATATGTTTGTCATGAAAAAAGAGCTTAATTTTCAGCATGGCTGAATTACTAAACACTGGAATTAAACATTATCATGAGGGTTTATTTCCTACAGCAAGCATTCTGTCTCCTTAATACTGTGATGGGTGTTTCATGAAGTATCATAAACAGTTTACTTTATAACTTAAAAAGAAAAAAAGTAGTGACTTACCCTGGCTTAGGAAGAGTTTGCAGCTGTAGTTGGTTGTAGACTGGGACTGCTGAGGTCAGAGGTCATTTACTTGGCAGATGCTGACAGTTCAGTATTAGCTTCTGTTTCCTGGTTGTGTATGAGAAATGAACCAGTGAGTCCTTTCCTCCACATCTTACTGTATGTGCATTTTGATTATGTAACCAGAATGATATTTACTCCTAGGGCCTATGTAGAAGACATACCTGATGACAGACATTGGGGGATATTTGAAGTGCACAAGTGCATGGAATATCTAGACATTAGGGAGAGAAGAGCTCAGAAGCCTGTTTCTTCTACTATGACTCTATAAAAAGTGACTCCAAAACTAAATACTTTGAAGCAAAAGATCCGCCCTTGAAGCAGAACCATCTGCAGGCCAATTCACTCTTGTGCCTAGTGGCTGGTGGCTGGTGCTGATGTGGGTCAGGGAGATCACATGTGGATCTTATAGTTTGAGTGTGACCATAACATGGAAATTGGCTTCTGAGAGCAAGAGTCCTCAGA
The DNA here is from genome assembly GCF_012274545.1 of Fukomys damarensis. Classification (NCBI taxonomy): domain Eukaryota; kingdom Metazoa; phylum Chordata; class Mammalia; order Rodentia; family Bathyergidae; genus Fukomys; species Fukomys damarensis. Next base: position 26,833,350 of record NW_022900950.1, read on the forward strand.
GGAAGAAGGCAGATAGGGAGCAGTCTATTGCCTTTCTGAGCTAGCCTTACCTCCTTGGGTTCTATCTTCATTTTAAAGTGATCAGAAAGTGATCCTTCCTATTGATGAGCTCTGGCAAGTTTCTTCAAGAGCAGAAGGAGACAGAAATATAGTCCTCTAGAAGTTCATGAAAGGAGCACCCCATCAGTTGGTTGGAAACACACATGGCTCCTATTTTGTGTGCCTGTACTGTGGTGCCCCTGGAGTAAAAGCCCAGTTATAACAAGTCATTTCTATGGGTTTGAGTAAAAATGTAATTCAAAAGTAAATTTTTTTGTGCTGACACATCTGATAATGAACTTTTATAAGCATTATTTATTCAACCAGTTCAGTGACAGCATTGCAAGGTAAATGTGAACCTCACAATTTTTAGGAGGAGGAGGAGGGTAGAGCTGAAGGCAGAACAAGTTTAAATGACTTTCCCAATGCTAGTGTTAGTAAATGTCAAGAGAGATTCCAATTTACATCTCCAGATTCAAGTCCAGTGGGCCTTTTTTTCTAACCATGTGACACCCGAAGAAAGAAATACAAAAGCAGATAAATGATCAAATTGGATGTATTTTGGAGTGTCACTGAGGAAATAGATTAATATGGGACTGATTAGGTCAGAAATATTCAGAGTTAATTAGTTTTTTTAGCTGAAGTGTTTTGTACTCAGTGGTGTTGTATTTACAAACTTACTGCTTGTTTACTTAAGAAGACTTTATTAAGAGCCTGTTATGAACTAATAAGACAGAGATATAATTACAATTGTGTAAATGTGGCCTTTGGGGTTTCCGAAGCCTATTGGAAAAATTAAGACACATAAAAGATAATGAAATATGTCCTTTAAAAATGACAGGGACACAATTTATGGTAAAATATTAAGCTACCTTCCCACGTCAAATTTTCAAGAATGTTAGAAAAAAAGCTTGAAAAATGATGCAATTAGAGCACAGAAAAAGGTATAGGTATCATGATCATAGGCACTCTAGGAGTTTTGAGAAATTTCAAAGAGGGAGAACAGTTGGAAATGGACAGAGAGCAAACTAAAACAAAAGCAGAGAAAAGCTATCTCAAATACCATATAAGCATAAGCAATCTGGTTTATGGGTAAATGAGTTTCAGAGATAATTTAAACCCATTGTGAATAAATTGTGGGACATAAGGGTTTTTATTGGGTAATCATCAGGGAAATTGATCAAGTTTTTGCATTTATAATAAGTGGGCCAGATGATCACTGCTTGATTTACCTCCTGAGCTGAGTATCTAGCAGCGGTACCATTTGTGTCCAGAAAATTCTAAAATATAATCCAAGGAATGGAAAAGAGAAAGACATCTTGGGTTGTAGGAACTTTGGGTCCCCTTAATAACCACATACAGAAATGCAAAGAAAGAAAAGAAAATTTAACAGTAATAGTTTACTCCAGAATTTTATACAGACAAAATTGATTCTGTTCCCCTTCAAATCACGAATTCAAGTATTAGCTGTTCTCACAGAAGGCCCAGGCACAGGGAGGCATCAAAGACACCGGAGGTGCCATGTCACTAGAGGAATCCACTGATAAGTAGATGGAGATTCTTATTTGAATTGTAGTCTTTGTAATAAGCCTCAAATATAAAGCAGGCACTACAAATCATCAGCATTTGATAATTAATGAAATAAATAGCATCACGTCACCACCTCCCAACACATGAAAGAAAGTCACTATTGAAACAAAGTTAGTAGAACTAATAGATGAAAACTTGAAATATAACCCTAGAAAGATTTGAGAAGGCCTCCCATCTATAAAGGAAAAAAGTGTATGAAAAAAATTTGGTGTCCTGGAAAATCTAACTATGGCCATTAAAAAAATGTTAAAAGCATAATAAACATAGTGGAAGATCAAAGTGTTGAGTCTAAGGGTTATGCAATACAAAAAGTAAGAGAGTTGCCAAGTATGAAGGGAAGAAAAACTAAAAGAGATGGAAGAAGTTTCTAGAGATTAAATGTCCATCTGCGGATTCCATAGGAAAAGCATAAATAAGAGTGAAAAGTAGAAAATATCCAAAAGCTAATGAAGTGTATGATTTTCGAAATTCAAGGGGACCAGGAGAAAATAAAATAAGTAAAGCAAGACACAATTACATCTTATATGGTACAACTACAAACACCAAACAAAGGTCTGGGGGTGCAACTCAATGGTAGAGTGCTTGCCTAGTGTGTGCAAGTCCTAGGTTCCATCTCCAGTACCACAAACAAAATAAAGCAACAAACAAAACACCCATAACACAAAGATATATCTTTAAATTTTACACTTAAGAAGATCAGATAGCTGAAAATGGAAGTAAATGAGATAAATATCAGATTTCTCATCATTTATACTAGAAAACAACATAGATAACAATGAAACCATCTTCGAAGTCCTGTGACAAAACAACTTGGAAGGGAGAATGGTTACAAACCTAGGTAATTTTTCATTCATGTGTGAAGGCTGCACAAAGATAAGTTTAAGTAATACTACCCTTACAAAACTTACTAAAACATTGTATTAAATAATTACTCAAAGAGATTGACAAACATGGTTAAGAAAAATGCTACAAGAAATGGGATGATATGGGATGTAAGAAACAGTGGCATACCAAGAAACTGTTTTGACAAAAATTCATAAATTGAAGTTGCATATAATTTCAACCCAGAAAATTGTGGACAGTGAGGGGAAAAAAAAAAGCTTGTGAAATGGCTTCAAGGTTTATACCTTGGATGGGGAGGATATGGATATGGAAAATTCTAAGATATTAACAGAAAAATTTGTATTTAATTAACATATCAACATTTTAAAAACAGTATTTTAAAAGCAAATAAAATTCACATTCTAACTAAGTAGGAAAAATGTTTTTTTTTGGGAAAATCAATTCATTCCACATAAAGAAAGAAAGAAAGAAAAAAACAGAGAGCATGATAAATAGAAAATAGTATTCAACTCCCTAAATCCCTCCAAATGTGATGATCATATAGGTAATCATCTAAATGTGAGCAGATTTGCTAAAAACAACATAATGTTTCTACAATATAATCTTTATGACTTGTTTCATCTACATAATGATATGTTTTCACCTATATCTTTGTGGATTGATTAGTTAAAATTTAGGCTACCAACATTAACTGCTTTAAAGAATGCATTCTATGAATAGATCACAGTTCACCCCTTTGTTACCCACATTTGTAGCCATTTCAGTGTTTTGTAACATTTCATTATTATAAGCAATAATTTGATATACTGTCTTGCATGACCTCATGTGCATCACAGTGCTCTTCTGGGTGAGCAACAGGCAGTGGAATTGCAGGGTCTCAAGATGGGTAGCTCCCATTTTAGGAGTATGACTTAATTGTTCTCCAAAATGGTAAATTATTATTTAATTTATTTATGCAATTTCATGCAAAAAAGCACATAAATAAGACAAAATATACACACTTCAGAATAATTCATATCAGGGGCCAGGGATTTAGCTCAGTGGTGCTGCCACCTGCCTTGCAATCTCAAGGTTCTGAGTTCTATCCCCAGTATAAAAAAAAAAAAAGAAAAAAAAAAAAAAAAAAAAAAAAGAACAGAATGATTCATATCTATAAGGAAAGAGAGAACAGAAGGTGAGGAATACTTTGGGATAAATACAATATTTTACTTCTTTAGAAGAATCAAAAAGTAAGAACAAATTTATCTATAGACCTGGGTAGAAGACACAAGAGCTATTTTCTTGTCTTCATGTGACACATTTTATAATGGCTGTACAGTGGACATGAAAATTTGATATTCATTAATGTGGGCAAAGGGGTATAATGGGAAACGTTTCACATTTGAACTGACTGTTGGAGAATGAATAATTCATTATGTGTTTGAAAATGAAGAATGGCCCAGCATATGAAAGAACAGAAGACATTTGGGAGAAGCAGCAGAGGTAAGAGATTGGCAGGAATTTAGATGTAAGGAGCAGCTTTGGGCTGGATTATTAGGGAGTCCTGAGTTTCTGAACTGAGCTGCTGAATGACCTTGACTCTGTCTTCTGGGGAGTAGGGAACAGAAGAAGGCTTTTAAGCAAAGAAATATTGGGTTTAAGAAAGAACAAAAGAAGCCATTTGAAGGATGAAAGGAGGTAGAAAAATATTCTAAGCAGGAAGGTACTTTTGAACATGCAAAAATAGAGGTTGTGATGGACTGCTATAATCATTGGCAAGATGGACAGGACCTTGTGACAGGTAAGTATGAGGGAAGCTTACCACTGGAAACTTGCAAAACAATTCTAGATTAGGAGAAGAAGAACAGTGCCATCCAAACAAGGAATAGAAAAGAGAAATGAAGCTTGCGCGTATGTGGGAGAAAATGAGTTAGATTTGAGACAGTATGAGCTTGAAATGCACATGCAATTTGGAGATGTTCAGTAACTAATAAGAAAGAATTTTTATCAAATGCTCAAGGCACTTACTTCACAATTATATCCTTACAACAACTCATATCAAGTCGGACATAACTCACGTTGAGGTTAAATAATGTGTAGCTGGGTTCAAAACCAGGGTTGCCTTACTTCCCCAGAAAACAGATGGGAGTGTGTCTAAGTGTTTTCTAGGCCATGGTTAAACATCACCCTCTCATTTTATTCCCTAAGTGCTTCTAGTCTCATGCCCATTTTATAGATTAAAAGGTTTAAACCATAGGCCTATGAAGTGGTCTGTAGTGGCTTGGGGTATTCTGGGTAAAGCCATAGACTCTGAGTTAGCTTTGGTGATCTATGGTGTTACCCACCCCTTTCAGCCTCAGTAACTGCCCTGACTGTAGATTTATTTCAGATGTTAATGGGATAATTCATGCACAGCACACTGAGAAGTACTTAACATATAACACTTTGCCTGATGCAATGACTTAATTTTTATTATTGAAGAAGTTCACACATTGATCTTATTCTGTGAACAAGAACATTGATATACTCAAGTCCACCAAGCCAGGGGCAATGAAACTTTTAATGAGATGTATGTACCATGTCCCCCTGTCCCTCAGTTCCATGGTTTCCTCACCCTCCCTCCCTCCCTTCCTTCCTTTTTTCTTTCTCTCTTTTAAAGACTCAATTATAAGAAGTGCATTGCATATTAGAAAATTTTACCTCAGAGATGCAGTAAAATTGTTTGAGAGAGGAATGTGCTCTTTGTTTATCTAAAGAATCCAAGTGGGAGGAATAAATACACGGTGTTCACTGGTACTGTGTATAATTTCATTGCTGCTCTTGGATTTTCTTAAACCTCATTTTTTTTTTTTTTTTTTTTTTTTTTTTTT
>NW_022900950.1:26838718-26850944 GCF_012274545.1 Fukomys damarensis
TTTTTTTTTTTTTTTTTTTTTTTTTTTAGTACTGGTGATTGAATCCAGGACCTTTGCACTATGCTACATACCAGCCCTTTAAAAATTAAAAAAAAAAAATTTAGAGAGGGTCCTGCTAAATCACTGAGTTTTCTATGTTGGACTTAAATTTCTAATCCTCCTGCCTCAGCTTCCCAGAGTGCTGGGATTACAAGTGTGCACCATCACGCCCTTTGTCAACACTGTTCTTGTGTCCTTGTCGTTCTGCCCAAGGTCTGTCTGTCCTGCAGCTGTTGAACATGGTGGTTCTGGGCCACTGTCATCAGTGGCTGCTGTAGGTACCAGTCGTTCAGCCCACATCTTGAAATCTGTGAAGTTGTACAACCTCAAGGGTACACTTTATTTTTAGGAGAGAAGACCGCTTTTGATATACATGCCTTTGAAATTTCTGTAAGAAATATTATATATATATGTATGTATATAGATGTATGTATGTGTACATATGTATATTATTATGTATATTATATAATATATATTATTTATATTATATGTATGCATATATGTATGTTATTATATATTATATTGCATGTATTATTATATATTATAATATATATTATTTATATATGTATGTACATATTTATGCATGTGTGTGTGTGTGTGTGTGTGTGTATTTGGTTTATAATTTCCCCATGACATGGATGGCAGCTGGTAGTTTTCCTGAAGGAAGAGCAATGTGCCCTGACTGTGTTCTGAGGGTCACTTGCCCAACAGTACTAGGATCATGCAGGAGAGGAGAGGAGATTATGCTCTGGCTAAATTCCTCTTGCTCCCCTTCAGTGAATGCTCTGCTCTGTACGTAAACAGGGACTGCTGCCCACCCAGGGTTCTCCTGATAACCTTGGCTTTGTGTTTCTGATTGTGGGAGTTGTCTTTCTTCTTAGTTCATCTTAGCAATGCTTAGGACTTGTCCACGAGAAAATGCTAACTGTTAAATTGTCACACCTGTTCCTGTTCATTGATAAAAGTGGAAAAAAACTCCACTGCATCCCCCACTAGATAACTATGCTAACTATGGGAAAATGAAGAGAATGTATTTCTCTATCTCTCTTGTTTACATCAGAAGGCTTAGATGACTAAAGATACAGCCAGCTGATATTAATTTTTCCCAGACTGAGTGGTACAGAAATTACCAAAAGTCTAAACAAATATTATTTAGTTCCAGAATGCTTTTTTCAAGATAAACTCCAAAGGCTTATTGAACCAAGTGCCACAGAAAATGTATGAAAATAATACATGAACAAGTTTTAAGAAAAGCCATACACTGACATTGGCATCTATTCTACTGTCAAAAATAATCCCTATCGATTTCTCTTAATGAAGCTCCAATAGTAACAAATTCCAGAATTTTCTGTTTTTAGCCACCACTGAAAGTTAAGCACACTATAGTCTCACTTCCCAAATAGATGGCTCTCCAAAGTTTGACACTTAAAAATTAACATTTAGAATGGGCTGTTTGGCTTAGGAGAAAATTATATTAAAATATCCTGTCTCCTCAAGCACAGTAAAAAATCAAACAGTTCGTATTAACAAAGATAAGCTCAAGACCTGTCTAATTTAATGGCTAAAGGATGCTTGAACAAAACACTCCCGACACTACATCACTAGTGGAAAACCTAGACATTTAAAAGAATTTGCGTGTCACTTTACATTTTTTATGTACAATCAACTTTAGTGAAGAACCTAGAAAGCTGCAGACTATCCTTTTATAAAATCTGAGGACCAAGAGCCCAAGCTACAGTTTAGTATCATTTAGCAGGTGGGGAATTTCCTCCCTCCAAAAAAGTTAATTTTGAAAAATATAGTTAAGTTTAAAAAGTCGCCATGTGTAAACAGCAGTTCCATGGGATGTAAAAAGATTATAGTTACTTTCATTAAATAAAAGCCAGCACATTTCAGAAAAATGGATTAAAAACTATACAAAAAGCTATTTAACACTGATAAAAATAAAATATTTTGGAATTATGCACCAGTGTGGAAGTTACATTTTAAATTTGCATTGTCTTGTTTAAAATGCGCAGAATTACTTTAACATTCATATCACTTATCAGTTTGTTGAAAATAAAACTGCGACACGCTAGGAGAGGTCCATCACAATAACACTGAAGTACTTCGGCTCGGTCATGCATCGATAGCTTGCTTAGAAAAATCAAGACACTACGAAAGTCCTACTCAACAGATATGACTCATAAGTCGAAGAAGCCCTAGAGGGAGGGCAGGGACAAGGGGCAAAAATGAGAACCAAGACCTGTCATGTAAAGGTACAAGATCCCAATAATGAATGTAACTGTACTGTATACCTAGAATGTACCAATAAACTCAATGAGGGGGAAAAAAAAAAGAAAAAGAAACCCTAAAGGTCCAATCTGTCAGCTGAGGTAGACTTATTGAATTTTTAATTTTTATTTTATCCTGCGGTGGGCTTGGGGAGGGCGGTCCACTTCTGGGCCAGCAGTTACTGCAGACTGAACCCCAGTGTGTGGAGGAGCGGTGGGCGCATCTCGACACAAGTCCAAGAGGGATTCTTTCTCACGCTGGGGAAGAGGTCGAGTTTAAAACAAAATGTGAATGGCGGGTGTTCAGAGCAGGGCTACAGGGGCAGCAACATTCCGGCAGGTAACAGGTGTGAGGATCAGGCTCTGACTGGAATCCGGCCACCGTGCAAGCCCTACACGTGACGCGAGCAGCTCTCACAGGCTTCTCCCCGACGGTCTGGAACCCTGAACGCCTGCGGCCAGTTTTCTCCTGTAGGAGGGCTGGGCTCAATATTTTGTGCCTGGAGTTGACGATCAGCCATTTGAAGCTCAGTTTCTCCTGGATGGGGCTAATTTCACACACTTCTAGGTACACGTCTGTATCCTGTCCTTTCCTCTGAAGGAGGCAAAGTGCCCACAGGTGTAAACAAGGAGAGGGAGCTGGAGACTGGAGGTGGGAATGCTCTAGGCCGGCGGAACTGAGGCAAAGGCTGTGACCTGACCAGTTGACAGCCTAATCACAAAGGGAAAGCAAGTGCCTAACGGAAAACTCCAATTTTTTGAGAGACATCAATTAAAACTTAAAAATCTTACAAGCCTCGAGGCACCCACTGACCTCTTAACAGAGGGAGGAGTGGAGGAGGGGAAGTCCTAAGTGGTGCCGCCCAAGCCACCTGTCTCAGGGGGAAGACAGCAGACTCACGCTGCTGACTTGCATTTGCAAAAGAACAGAGACAAACTTAAGTCCCTGGATGGTTTATCAAACTTCTTCTGTCCTCAGGATGAAGGACACTTGAAGCGCTACAGTGGCTGACTTTACTAGAGCAGTTCCTGCCTGTTGGTGATCAGTGTTCAAGTCTGTCACTCTGCTCTACAGGGGAGGACACAGCCTGTTTCATGGCCAGTAAACGAAGTTGCTCTTATAGTAGCAGAAAACCAAGGGGTTTTAAAAAAAGTAAACTAGAATAATAATTATTCAGTTTGGTAAGCTTTACATGATGGTCAAGTGAATTTCTGGAAAGATATTCTAGTCGCAGCATGTTTTAAAGTTTTTTCAATTCTCTGAATATGGTAGTTTTATAATTGCACAAAGAAAGACAACTCAGAGAGCATAAATATTTCTGTGCTCATATACCCAAACGTGATTTTATTTAAAATTAGTCATCAATTCACTGCTCGTCTGAATCCTGACATTGCCCTGATAATTGTTCTGAGCTCCATGGTTTCCTTCTCCTGCCTCTGTCCATATTTCTACCTTAATATTGTTGTCATCTGCCCTCATCCACTCCGGAGCCCTATTGAGCGACATGTCACATATGGCTGACCTTCATTGGCCCACCCACTGCCATTGTGTGGCAATTCCACTTTGCAGCACAATTGGAAATCCAAGCATCTTAGGACATACATATTTGAGGCTAGGCATTTTCAAGAACTTGAATTTTAAAACCAATGGTGCATATAATAATTGTCTTGAAAACAGTATAGTTGTCATGGATTACAATTTGGACATTTCCTATATTCAATAAATTCATTCAACAAACATTTGAGTTTGAATGTGGCCCCAAAACTGTGCAAGGAAGGTTGGGGCATAGTGAGGATCTCTATCCTGAATGAAGTGTGTGGTCAAAGAGGGAGATGATGAAAAGCACTAATGCTGTGTTCACAAGCCAGGTGCCAAGAAAGGGCGAAAAAGGGGCCCTACAGAGTCTGAGAGGGCTTCTGGGTGCCCATGAGGACAGGGTCACAGAGCTGAGATCTGAAGGGTGCCTAAGGCTCGTGGTGCAGGAAGGTGGAGGAGGGAAGGAGGGCGGGGCAGGGCTTCAGGTGGAAGGGGGCATGGCCCATCCAGGACCCGAAGCCAGGTGTGGGGAGGATGCTCAGAGCTGGGTGGAGTCACAGTAAAAATATTCTGCATTTGTGTTTTGGTGCTGAGGATGGAATGCAGGGTCTTGCACATGCTAAATATACCCCTACCGCTGAGCTATGCCCCAACCCCACAGTAAAGCTATTTAAAAGTTAGTGTATACACTTGTCTTGGAGACTTGGTGTGTATACATACCTCATCTTACTCATCCTTATTCCCCCTCCCCAACTGATCTCCTCTCGCCTTTCTTCCCAGATCCCTTGCCCACCTCCACAGAGTCTACCTTTGTGTTTCCTCCCATCTTTCCTTAATTTTGCTCTTTAAATTATTTATATTTTGGGTCTCTCATATTAGAGAAACTATATAACATTTAACAATGTGTCTGATGTATTTTATTACTAATTTAAGTCTCAAGATCCATCCATTTTCCTACAAATGACTCAAATTTATTTTATTTATGGCCAATAAATACACATATGCATATATATCACATTGTCTTTATCCATTCATCTATTGATGGGCATATAGGTTACTTCTGTAATTCAGCTGTTATGTGTTGCACTGCTATCAACATGGATATGCATATATCACTGTAATATGATGACTAATTCTTTTGGGAAGATATAAGAAGAGGTATATGTGGGTCAAATGGAATTTCTATTTTTGAACTTCATGTTAGGAATGAGAAAATCTTTACCTGGGCCTCCTCAGTTCTCAGTTTTGGGGCCTTGGTTGATAAGTCAATTTTCCATGTGCAGAAAAGCTATTGATTTTTTTGTGTTGACCTTGTATCTAGTTACTTTATTGAATTTTGTTATTAAGTCTAGAAGACTTTCAGTGGAATTCTTGGGGTCTTCTATGTACAGTATCATGTCATTTGCAAACAATGACAATTTAACTTCTTCCTTTTCTATCTTTATTCCTTTTATTTCTTTCTCTTGTGTAATTGCTGTGGCTAATGTTTCCAAAACTAGATTGAACAGAAGTCGTGATAGTGGACATCCTTATCTTATTCTTGATTTTAGCCTGAAGGATTTCAGCTTTTGACTATTTAGTATGATATTGGCTGTTGATTTTTCATAGATGGCTTTTATTAGATCGAGGTAGAGACTGTCTCTTCCAACTTTCTGTAGGGTTTTTATCATGAATGGGTGTTTAATTTTGTTGAATGTTTTTCTGCATCTATTGGGATGTTCATCTAGTTTATATCCTTGGCTCTATTAAGGTAGTGTATTACATTAATTGATTTGCATATGTTGAACTATCCCTGCATCCATCCCACTTGGTCAGGGTGTATGATTTTCTTGATGATCTTCTTCATTCTATTTGCAGGTATCTTATTGAGGATTTTTTGCATCTATATTCATTAGTGAGATTGGCCTATAGTTCTGCTTTTCAGCTGGGTCTTTCTCTGCTTTGGGGATCAAGGTGATGCTTGCTTCCAGGAATGAATTGGGAGTATTTCTTCCCTTTCAAGTGCATTGAAGAGTTTAAACAGTAGTCATAGTAGTCCCTCTCTAAATGTCTTATAGAATTCAGCAGTGAAGCCATCAGGTCCTGGGCTTTTCTTAGTTGGTAAGTTTTGTTTTTGTTTGTTTGTTTGTTTGTTTTTTAGTACCGGGGATCGAACTCAGGTCCTTGCTCTTTCAAGGCAGGCCACTGAACCGCTGAGCTAAATCCTTGGCCTGGTAAGTTTTTAATTACATTTTCAATTTCATTGATTGATATTGTGTCATTTTGAATTTTTAGGTCATCTTTGCTTAACTTTGGTAATTCATATGAATTTAGGAAACTGTCCATTTTTTTGGTATTTTCCATCTTATTGACATATAGGTTCTCAAAATAGGTATTAATGATCCTCTGGATTTCTGCTGGGTCCATTGTAATTTCACACTTTTCATTCCTAATTGCATGGATTTGGACCTTTTCTTTCCATTTTTTTGGTATTTTCCATCTTATTGACATATAGGTTCTCAAAATAGGTATTAATGATCCTCTGGATTTCTGCTGGGTCCATTGTAATTTCACACTTTTCATTCCTAATTGCATGGATTTGGACCTTTTCTTTCCCTTTTTTTGGTAAGGTTGGCTAAGGGTTTGTCAATTTCATGTATTCTTTGAAGAACTAATTCTTGGGTTTGTTGATTTTTTATATTTTTCTTTTAGTCTCCATTGCATTGATTTCTTCTGTGATCTTTATAATTTCCTCTCTTGTATAAGCTTTGCGTTTGTCCTGTTCTTCTTTTTCTAGAAGCTTGAGGTTCAGCTTCAGCTTGTTTAATTGTACTCGCTCTGTTTTCCTAATATGCATGTTCAGTGCTATGAATTTCCCTGGTAGGACGGCTTTCATTGTGTCCATAGATTCCAATATGTTGTATTATTATTGTCTTTTAATTGTAGGAGCTGTCTGATTTCTACTCTCATTTCCTCTGTGAACCATTGGTTGTTCAGGTGAGTGTTGTTCAATTTCCATGTATTTGTAAAATTCTTGCAGTTTCTTCTGCTGTTCATCTCCAATTTCATTGCACCATGATCTGAAAATATACAGGAGTTCACTGCAATTCCTTTGCACTTACTTAGACATGTTCTATGAGTGAGTATGTGGTCTATTTTGGAGAATGACCCATGTACAGCCAAAAAGAATGTGTATTCTGATTTTGTGGGGTGGAACACTCTGTATACATCTGTTCAGTTCATTGGTTCAAGATATTAAGTTCTATTATTTCATTATTTATTTTCTGTCTAGTTGATCTATTTGTGACAGTAGGATATTGAAGTCCCCCATTACTATTGTGTTAATGCTTATTTGATTTTTCATGTCTATTAGTATTTGTTTTATATAGTTTTGTGCATTAATGTTTGGTGCATATATATTTATGATTGTCATGTCTTCTTGGATTATCCCCTTTACAGGGATATAGTGTCCTTCTTTGTTGCTCTTAATCGTTGTTGGTTTGAAATCCACTTTATCTGCAAAGAAGATAGTTACTTCTGCTTTTTTGGGGGTTCCTCTTGCATGGAGTATTGTTTTCCACCCTTTAACTTTCAGTCTATGAGTTTCTTTTTGGATTGCGTTTCTTATATGCAGCTATTGTTGGATCTTGATTCTTGATCCATTCTGCCAATCTATTTCTTCTGATTAGTGAATTGAGACCATTAACATGGATGGTTATAACTGATATGTATTAACTTATCCTTGTCATGACTTTTTCTTTTTATTGGATTCTCCCCCTTTGAATTTAATTTCTTGTTATGCCTGATGGATTCCCTCTGCTGGGCTTCCTGGGGTTGTTACCCTCATTGTGATTTCCTAGGATATTGTCTAAAATCTTTTTTGAGTGCTGGTTTGGTACTCAAGAAGTTCCTAAGGTGCTTTTTGTTACGAAAGTATCTTATTTCTCCATCAATTTTGAAAGTTAGTTTTGTAGGGTACATCATTCTGGGTTGGAGGCTGTTTTCCTTTAGGGCTTTAAATACATCACTTCAAGTTCTTCTTGACTTGAGCATTTGTGTTGAGAAGTCTTCTGTGATTCTGATAGGCTTGTCTTTGTATGTGATTTGTGTCTTTGACTGGTTGTAGAATTTTGTTCTGTTGGGTTTCTTGAATCTTAACTATTATATACCTATGTGTAGATTTTTTTTATCACAGCTAGTTGGAGTCCAATATGCCTCACTTATCTGTATGTAAAATTGTTTTCCCCTACTTGGGAAGTTTTCTGCATTTCTTCTGTAAAGGTTTGTGTGTGTGTGTGTGTGTGTGTGTGTGTGTGTGTGTGACCTGTAGTCTCTCCTGTTTCTTCATTGACTCCAATCAGTGTTATATTATTTATCTTTTCATCATCTAGCAGATGTTGGGTTGATTTCTCATGGTCCTTTACTATTTTTAAAAAACTTTTCTTTTGCTGTTTACTAATTGCAATCCTATCTTCTATATCTGAAATTCTATATTCACATTGGTTCATTCTGCTGTGTAAACTTTCGATGGAGTTTTTAATCTCCTGGAAACCTGTTTGCATGTGTTTTATGGATTTCATTTGCTTCCTATGTTGGGATTCCATTGTGCTCCTTAGCTCCTCTATTTTTTAAAAATCTCTGTCTGGTCTAGATTTATTAATCATATCTTGCACTATGGGCACAATCTCTGCTGCTGTCTGAGAAATTATTTTGCACTTTATTTTTTCCAGATTCTCTTTTGTTTCCAGTTCAGGGAGTCCAGGTGGTTGAGTATCAGATTGTTTCATCTCGTTTCCCTTTGGGGTTGCCTTAGGGGATCTGCAAGTCTGGTTTTGGGACTTGTTTCCGTATCTTCTAATTTCCACAGTTGCAGCCTGCTGTGTCTTTATAGAGACAATGTTTTGCTCACCCAGTGGTCTTCAATTCTCAGCAAGCCAAGAGGCCTTTTCTCTGGTACTTACCAACATACCATTTCCTGGATTTAAATCACTGATGCTATGGGGCAAGTCTCTGACTGAAGCTTGTGTGCCTGTGCAGCTCTTTCTTGGGTGGGCCCTGGTTGGACAGATTTACCCAAGCCTCTGGGGCCAGGGCAGATCCCTGGCTGGGATTTGCCTGCAGCCTTGCTGGTCTGAACCACAGCACTGCTCCCCAGGATCTGTGCACACTCACTGATGCTATGGGGTGGGGCTTTGACTGAAGTTTTTTTGTTTTAATTTTTATTGCATCTATTTAAGGTATAAACATATGATGTTTAAATATATTTTGCAGAGTGAAGCAATACTGTAGTCCAGCAAATGATCATATGTATTAGATCATATATTTACTTATTTTTTTGTGGCAAGATCCCCTAAAATGTACTTTCTTAGTACATTTTCAATAAAATATAGTATTATAATTATAGTCTAGAATAACAGCAATTATGAATCCCCACATCCCCTACAAGCTATTTTTTTAAAGAAAAAGTAATTTTTATTTATTGGAGACACAAATAAGAAATACGAATAGTGTTTTTAGAATTCATTATTAACTCTCTGGCCAAGGGTTAATATCCACAATTTATTAAGAAGTAAAAAACTTTACAACAAAAAAAAAGTAATCTAATTAAAAATAGACAAATTATATGAATGGACACATCTCAAAAGAATATGTACAAATGATCTACCAACTTTTTCAATGAATGACCTTTTGTTGAATGTCAAACGTGTGTTTATCTATGTAAAAATGTAGAGACTAAAAATATACTAATCCTAAATGGAAGTGATAAAACTATAAACTTCCTCAAACAACACAGGAGGAAATGCTTGGGACTAGGAATTAGGCAAAGATTTCTTCAACAGGAAACAAACAACAGAAATAACTACAAATCAAACTTCATAAACAGCAATAAAACTTTTACACTTCAAAGATACCATTAAGAAAATGAAAATGCAAGCCAGAGACTGGGAGAAAATACTTCAAAATGTGTGTTTTGCTGAAGGACTTATTTTGAAAACACGTACAAAAAACCTGCCCACATTTTGTTAAGAATAGGAACAACCTAGGGAAGAGTGGGCAGAAGATATGAACAAAGATTTCACCAAGGATATGATTCTTTGCTTCCCTAGTCACTAAGGAGCTGAAAATTGGGTGTACAAAGAGATATAACTGCACACATACTGAAACAGTTTAAATGAAAAAACAGTTGATCATATTAACTGTGGGCAAGGATTAAGAGCATCAGATCTCTCACAAACTGATGATAGGAGTGTGAAATGGCATAATCACTTTGGAGAATGACTTTATCATTTATTGCAAAGTTAAATACACACCTATCATCTGGCCCAGTTAAAAAGTACTTTAAATGATGTATGATTTCACTTACCTAAAATTCTAGAAAATATAGGCTATTTTGGATGTTTAGGGAAAGAACCATTTTCTGTACACAGAGTAGAGAGAGACATGGGCTGCAGCGAGGCACAAAGAAACTTGTGAGTATCAAGGCAATGTTAGCTGATTATGGCAATTTCCTATATATGAAGTGCATCACATTGTATTCTTGTCCATGTGCAATGTGTTGTATGCTAGTTCTACTTAAAGAAAGCTATGAAACTTTCACCTAATTAGTTAGGTTCAGCTGTATGTGATCAGGTCTACTTCTGTCTACCTGACTTGGGGGAGTCTACTTCATTAGAATCAGTTTAGGCTCTCAGGGAACCTCTAATTTAGGATGTTCTGAACTGACTCTTCTGTTTCTGGTGCTGTTCTGAGGGACAAAATAATAAATAGAGACTGCTCACCACATGCTCTAGCATTGGGGAAGAGCAAATCCTAAATCCACGAGGAGCAGGAAGAGAGAAATCTCACCAAAATGACTGTAACTTCAGGAGTTTACCTGTATCTCAACATAAGGTTCTAGGTTGTGGAGAACCATAGATCCGCCCCTCCACCATTTTATGATATAGCCTATGAAGCCATTTTGTATTAGGTTTAGTTTTCCTGTAGATCACATGATATGTTCCCGTGGGTGTTTGATGTATCCTTATAAGGTAATAATCTGTTCTCTGTATGCTGATTGGTTGCATTATGATATATATGTTGCCACCCCTTCTGGGCGCGGAGAGCGGGTTAGAGATCCGGAGATGAGGAACTAAAGTAAACTCCTTGTGTATCAAGTGTGTGCCTCTTTGCTTGCGCGTCGCCAGTTCAGGCCCCTGTAGTCACAGACCGAGTTGCCCAAGGCAATCTGGCTCGCGACAGGTGGCGCCCAAACAGGGACCTGGACTCGGCGAAGTTGGTGGGCAAAGTGAAACGGACCCAGGTCACCTCGGGTTAAGAGGGACGGCAATCCGTCGGAGCAGCGGCTGTGCCTGATCCATGCAGTGGTAAGTAAAGGCAACCAGGAAGGTTGATTACTCTCGCTTGCTCGTGTTTATAGAAAACAGAAAGAATGGGACAAGGTCCGTCTACGGACTCTATTACCCACGCCATCCAGAAAATTTTACAGACACAAGGAGTTAAGGCAAGCAAGATTCAAATTGCATCCTTCGTACGCACGATGGATGTTATCTGTCCCTGGTTAAGGGATGAAGAAACCATAGATGATGAAGTTTGGCAAAGAGTAGTTAAACAGATAACCAAAGCATTAGCTGAAACTCCAGACAGATATCCAGAAAATGTTTTTTCATTTTGGGCCATGATATCGGCAGCTCTAGGTCATGGATCCCCCAAGGAAATCCAACAAGTGCTTAATGAAGTTGAGAAACATCTCTCTGAGGAAAAGGAAAGATGTAGTACATGCTCGCAGGCATCTGAAGGGAAAAAGAGCAATATAGAGAGAGACAACATGGCGGCGGCTGCAGCAACAAGTCTTTCGGAAGCTCCTCTTCCGGTTTCTTCTTGCTGTCTTTATCCTGCGCTGCCCTTCCTCTTTCAGCTCCGCCTACTGCCCCTCCTCTATATGAGGAGAACCTGCCTTCTGGGCCATTTTGTAAAGAGAAATTTCCCCCCGAATACGGCCATGCAGGAGACTTCTCTACTACTCTGGTAGAAGGGTGCTTCGCCTCTCTATCATTAAGTCAGAAAAGAAGTCCATTAGAACGGTGCTTACAGAATGCCTTGGATAACAAAGAGAGCACTGAGGAAGTCCAGCGACTCTTCCCTGTTTTTGAGTTGCGGGGCCCACAAGGCCTATATAGAGAGTATAGACCCCTTGAATTCAAAATTATAAAGGAGTTGAAACTAGCAGTTAGTCAGTATGGATCTTCAGCGCCATTCACCATGGCCATTTTTGAGAGTCTGGCTGGGAACTGGCTTACGCCTGGGGACTGGAAGGCAGTCAGCAAAGCTGTCTTATCAGGAGGAGATTACCTCCTATGGTTGACTAATTATACTGAACAATGCAAAGTGACTGCGAACC
>NW_022900950.1:26852524-26914082 GCF_012274545.1 Fukomys damarensis
TGTCAATCTCTGTCTCACGCCGTTTTCAGTTGTTAATCATTCCCAAAGGCTTTTAGAGTTATCTGCTTATATGCATGGTCCCTGGAATTCAACCTTCCTTAATTATATCAATTCTCTTACTTTAGCCATAGATGTATTGAGCTCCATCCGAGCTAAGCCTGTTACCTTGGATATGGATTTCTTAGCTGAGGCTTGGGAGAATTTGAAACGCTTGTTTTCCCCCTCATGGCTTCTAGTCTGGGGAGGAATATTAGGAGTGTTATTATTGCTTGTTATTGGATCTTGCTGTGTATATCGCTGTTGGCAACGAGGGCGTTATCGCTATGAGCATTTGGCCTTGGCAGTAGAGGCTGCCTCGGCTGGCAACGAGCCGCGTAGAGCCATTTATTTGGCTCAGGCCCGTCGTGCCTGACGGAGCTCAAGTTCATGTTTTCCGCCCTTGGGGGACCCAGAGACGGGTAAGGAATCGAGGCCATACCTACCAACCTAAGACAGGCACAAGGGACATGCCCTTCTGCTCGAGGGCGTTATCGCTATGAGCATTTGGCCTTGGCAGTAGAGGCTGCCTCGGCTGGCGACGAGCTGCATGTAGCCATTTATTTGGCTCAGGCCCGTCGTGCCTGACGGAGCTCAAGTTCATGTTTTCCGCCCTTGGGGGACCCAGAGACGGGTAAGGAATCGAGGCCATACCTACCAACCTAAGACAGGCACAAGGGACATAAGCCCTTCTGCTGATGATGGGTAAGGAGTTATGGTGACTCGGCTGCCTAAGACAGGGCCCCTTTGGCACCTTCCTGATTCTCGCGCAAGAACAGGAGCATGTTGTGGGCATGTAACGTTGACTTCATTTGCCATTGCCTTCATTGCTGCTTTTGTTAAAAAGGAAAGGAGGAATTGTGGAGAACCATAGATCCGCCCCTCCGCCATTTTATGATATAGCCTATGAAGCCATTTTGTATTAGGTTTAGTTTTCCTGTAGATCACATGATATGTTCCCGTGGGTGTTTGATGTATCCTTATAAGGTAATAATTTGTTCTCTGTATGCTGATTGGTTGCATTATGGTATATATGTTGCCAACCCTTCCAGGCGCGGAGAGCAGGGTAGAGATTCGGAGATGAGGAACTAAAGTAAACTCCTTGTGTATCAAGTGTGTGCCTCTTTGCTTGCGCGTCGCCAGTTCAGGCCCCTGTAGTCACAGACCGAGTTGCCCAAGGCAATCCGGCTCACGACACAGGTGTTTTGCAAGAGTTTAATATTCACAGTGACCTTGTGATTCTTGTCCTTGTTTTACACCAAGGAAACTGAGTTAGAGGAGATAAGCCCTTTGCTTTTCAGACATCACTCAAATGGGGCTTAATGGGATTGCTTCTTTGAGGCCTGTAATGATCTCTGATATCATCTCAGCCACTTTCTCTTGCAGTGAACTTCATGTTATAGATCCTTACCAAGTCTGGGTGAAGGCTATGGCCAGCACACTCTTTGAGGAAGAGAAAACCTCATATACTTTCATCTTCCAGGGAGCTTAAATGTTGTATGATGAGAACTCACTGCTGTTCAGTTTCTAATCTGACACATTGTAAATACACTGTTTGGGCATAAAGTTTTAATTAGCTTTCACAAGAACATGGAATAGTGTAATACCAATGCAGTCAAAATACGAAACAGTATCCTTGCCCCCACAGTTCTTGAGGTTCAGCCACCTTGCCCCCATCCGAAAACCCCAGAAATCACCACCCTCATTTGGATTTCTATAATCATAGATTTTCCAGAAATCCTATGAATGGAGTAATATAGGATGTAGTTTTTTGAATATGGCTTCTTTCATTCAAATGAGTGCATTTGACATTGATCTATCAGCTAGTTCCTCTCTGTGGTTGAATTGTATTCTGTGGTGTGGGTGATCCTAATTAACTTCTCCACAGTTAAAACAGATGTGGATGGGTTCTGCATTTTGGGGATTATGAGTAAAGCTGCTATAAACATTAGCATATAGGATTTTATGTGAATGTACATTTCCATTTTACTTGGAGAAAATATGTAAGCTATAGTCTGCCAGATCTCTTATACACTGTTCATCATTTTTGTAGCTTTTTTCTCTTTATTTTATTTCTATTGATGTATCTTCAAATTTATTCATTGCTCAGTCACATCCTTTATGCAACTGGGCCCCATCCAATGAAGTTTTTGTTTCTAATATTTTATTTTGTAGTTTAAAAATTTCTATTTATACACAAAGTTTCTTTTTCTCAAGGTCTTCAATTTTTTTATTCATCTAAAGATTGTTCACTTACCTCATATAGATGGTTATAATCACTGATTTATATAATCACTAATTTATTGCCTTTATCTGGTAATTTCAACATCTGGAAATCTGTTGGGAATTCATGAGATTTTCCTGGTTGTTTGAACACAGAATATTTTAGATTGCTTTTTGGGCATTTAAATACAATGCTAAGAAATTATAGGTAGTTTAAAAACCTTTAGATAATTGATTTTTTTGTGTTGGCTGATAGTCCACCCACTTTAGTTGATACCACAGATTCTGTCTGTCCTGCTGTGGGTTTTGGTTCAAGCCTCTGTTTGCTTTGCAGGGTGTTTTCAGTGATACTGGGTTTTGGTATGTTCACACTTCCCTCCAAGGCTAGTCTGGAAACTGGGTGGAGGTTTAACTGATTAATTTTTAAAGCTTTTGCTGTGCATCTTGGTGTCTAGTCAGTGTAAGTAGCTTGGAGAAGTCTGCAACATCTTTTGGTTTATGCTCAGAAATCAGGGATCTTTTCCAGCCCTCTCTTGCCCAGGATTTCTCTGTATTCTTGGCCTCCCAGCAGGCCCTTTCTTAAATTCCTACAGACAGAAAGTCAGGTTCTTTAGGAGATTTTGTCTGTAGTATTACTGTGCAGGGCAACATGAACAGAGAAAAGACAAAGAGAAATGAGGAGGATTTTCCTTGATTTCTGAACCACAGGTCCACCTTCCCATTTCCTCTATCCAGAGAAGTGGGATTTCTCCTTGGATTTCAGGTGTCCATCCTCACAGGGTCACTGAAGTAGAGCAGCTCTGGGTTGGGTGTTAGCCCAAGGATGGCACCTAGGAGATAGATGCTGTGTTATTTTTTCTCCCAAAGAATCTTAGAATCTGAGTACAACAGGTCTTGTCAATAGTGGCTGCATGATCTTCATCATATGGTTAAAGGTACCAAATTAATAGTTGCCATAATTTGTTGGTTTCTAGGATGTGCTTCATGCTACTGAAATTGCTAATTGTACTACTTTAGCCAGGATGTCATATATGTTACTTATTATAATTAGTTATTCTCTATTATATGGCAACACTGTGATTGTCTGGGTCAATAGCCATCACCATAGTCCAGTACCAAAGGACTGAGTGCTCAGTGATATAAACAGAAACTTGTGACCCCTAAAAAAACAGTGGCTACATTTTAAAAGCAAAGAAATAGAATAGTTTCTGTGTTTAAACACAAATTAGCGTGGCACAGTAAAGAGCCATGATCAGCATAGCAAAGGGCACAGGATAGGATTGGGACATACATAAGTGAAACATCTTGTAGAATTTTTTATCAAGAACTTGTGAGATATTATTTTCATGAATTTGAAACCCCCATCATCACATCTCTATTTTCAGAAACAATTATTTTTTCCCTCTGCATTTGTGTTAATCTATTTTTTGTTTCTATAACAAAGTATCCCAAACTGGGTACTCTTTAAAGTAAATAATCTTACTTTCTGTAGAACTAGAAGCTTGGATGTCCACATTACAGAGGTTACATCTGATAAGATATTTCTTGATGATGGGGATTCTCTAGAGCTCCAAGGTGGCTCAGGTGGTGAGCGTGGCAAATAACAGTGACAAAACCAAATTGGCAGACCCACTATTGGGATAACACATTAATCCATTCATTTATTAACCCAGTAGCCCTCAAGAATCAATCACCCCTTAAACGTTCACCTGGTCTCATTTCTTAATACCTCTAGCAAGGGTTACATTTCCACATGAATTTTGGTGGGGACATTTAAGCCACAACAGTGTTCAAGAAGTCAGCCACACACAGGAGTCTGGAGCCTACTGGTGTCCAGCTTCACCAAATGGAAGAAGGTATGTGGAACCCCAGCCTCGTTTACCACCTCTGAGGGGTGTGTGGCATTGGGCATGTCAAGCTTTACTGCAGGACAGAGAAAGGAGGAAGACATGGAAATGAAGACCAGAAGGAGGAAGGAAGAAAAACCACTGAGCCAAAATGAAAAGTCTGACATAAGTTGTTTACTGGTAGCTGTCAGATCCAACATTCTCTGTGGATAGAATGAAAGGAAGTTGAATGTTCAGTGATGTGCTGAAACCTGTTTGGATGACACATCTGGATGTTCCAGAATACCAAATTATCAGCCTCAATTATCCGGATAATTCCACAATTTACACTTTTTCTGTGAAAAAACTGCAGAGTTCAGTTTGTGTTTGTATTGCCTTGTCATCACATTTAATAGCATTGAATAATATTAATTTGGCAAGTAAAAGTATCCATTCAATGCTCTCCTTCTTAAAGAGTTTTGGAAGCTACACTTGAAGACAAGTTGTGGAAAGTTGCAGAACACACATACACAGCTGTATGATAAACACTAAATTCATAGAGAGCATCGATGAAATATCTGAATTGCACACAGGCCAAGGGGAATTTCAGAAGACTAGGTTATAAGAGCTGTAGGTTTAGACAGGTCATGGTTAAGACATTTTGCATCTGCTCTACAGCCTGGGGAGGGCAGCCAGAGGAAATGGCCTTCAGGACCTTGCCAAAGGACTGATGTGCAGAGGATGTTGGAATTTCTGGTGCAGGAAATTTCCTGTACAGGGTCATTGCAAGCAGTGGGAGCCATACTGGGGGTGGGAAATTCTCATGGCTCCTATATTGGAGTCATGACCTTTTATAGGAGAAACTGATACAAAACACTGTACTATCTCTTCTTCAAAAAAAGCACATCTATCCAAAGATTAAAACTAGATCCCTATCTTTCACCATGCATTAAACAAAAATCCCAGTTAATTAAAGATCTAAATATTAAAACAGAAACACTAACCTTAGTGGAAAGTAAATTAGGTATAACTCTTTAAGACTTTATGAACAAATCCTCAGCAGAATGAGAACTTGCACAAAGAATCAACAACTGGGATCTCTGTGTATTAAAAAATTTTTGCAGTGCAAAAGAAATCACCAACAGAGTTAAGAGACAACCTATAATGTGGGGAAAAAATTTACCAGCTACTCTTCAGACAAAGGACTTCTATCTAAAATATATAAATAACTAAAATGCTCCAAACTCCCAAATACAAAAATCGAATTAAAAAATGGGCATCTGAAATGAGCAGATATTTCTCAAAGAAGTAAAAGCAGCATTTACTTGAAAAAATGTTTGCAATCGGTGGTCATGTGAGAGATGCAGATGAAAACAACACTGAGATTCCACCTGACCCCAGAAATAGTGACTGCTATGAAGAAATCAACCTATAACAAATGTTGGCAGGAATGTGTGGAAAATGGAACCCTTCTCCATTGTTGGAGTGCAGACTGGTGCAACCACTGCGGAAATCAATATGGAGATCCCTCAAAGAACTGGGATTAGAGATTCCATTTGATGCAGCTATCCTTCTGCAGGGTATCTATCCAAAATAATTAAAAGAATCATATGACAGTGATATATGTGCATGTATGTTTATAGCAGCACAGTTTGTAACAGCTAAAACTTGGAAACAACCCAAATGCCCATCAACTGGAGACTGGATAAAAAAGATGTGGTTTTTCATAAAATGGAGTACTACTCAGCCATAAAGAATGAGAAACTAGAAAAGAAATATTTATAGCTAAATGAATGCACATTGAGGCTATACTCTTAAGCGAAATAAATAGGACACACTTGAGTAAACACCAAATAGTTTTTCTGGCATGAAAAACTAAAAGTGTAAATAAGGTTCAAATGGTTAAATTTATAGTGTGAAATAGGAAGAAAATAGCTAAAGGGGAGGTGAGAAGGGCAGGGTAAAAGAAATATGGGAAAAGAAAAAATGTGATAAAAAGGAAAAAAATGGAAACTAAGTCTTTGTAAATAGGAAAGGGTGAAGGGAGGGAAGGGAGGGCAGGGGTATGGGGAAAAATAAGAACCAAGATATATCATGTAAAGGTACAAGACCCAATGATAAATGTAACTGTATTGTTTACTTTAAATGTACCATAAACAATAGAAGAAAAGAACAACAAAAAGCACATCTATGCAAAGCACACATGCACACCATTGTGTTCATTAACAAATTGTGAGTTTGTGAAGGAAGAACCTCTTTTCGTTTTACACATTGTATCTAACACATAGCAGACACAATTAATGTTTATCAAATGTAGTGAATTCAATAAAAAGATATCCATTGAATATCTACTGTGTGTTAGGAACAGATTTGGGTACTGGAGACATATTATTAAGCCAAACATTAATATGGCCTTGTCTTCATGAAGCTTGGGGGAAAAGCAGACAGTAAACAAGACTGATGAATCAAAGCTGTAATATTTTAGGTGGTGATAAGTACTAAGGAAGAATGTCAAATGGAAAGGAAGTAGAAAGCTTTAGGTGGGATAGAGGAGCACAGTTAACTACTGTTAGCTAACTACTGTGCTCTGAATGTTTGTGTTTACCCCAAGCATGTAGGTAGAAACAGCCCCCTAAGTAGTGGGATTAAAAAGTGGCACACTGTTAATTAGCACATGGATGGTGCTGCCCTTATGAGTAGGATTAGGATTCCTATAAAAGAGGCCAAAAAGAGTTTGATCACTCCTTCTGCCATATGAAGAAGTAGCTAGAAATTAAGATCTATGAAGCAGACACTGGATCTCCTGCCACCTTGATTTTGGAGTTTTCAGCATACAGAACTGTGAGAAATACACTTCTGCTATTTACAAATTACCCAGTTTAAGGTGTTTTGTTATATCTTTCTAAATGGACTAATATAGGTAGTATAACCAGAAGGGATTTCCCTGAGAAGGTGATATTCAAGGAAAGATCTGAAGGGAGTGAAGACAGCCACTAGCTTTGGCAGAACTGGATGGATGTGTGGAAGGGAACTGAAGGTTGCTGTGGCAACCTGGTGATGGGCTCTGAAGCAGAGGTCAGAGACCCTGGATAGTGCCAGAGAAGGTTACCAGTGCTTCAGAGTGAAGGGGAGCTCTGTGTGTCGGGTGTCATTTGGAACCAACCCTAAACCTCTAACCATTATGGTTCATGAAAATGAGTTTAACTTTAGAAACGAATACCCTTTGGCTTTACCTGGGGCAGTGGATATACTCTGGATGCTTTGGGATGGCCTCAGATGGATGTGGAAGGCCTCTAAGGAGAAGCAAGAGTCGCATCTAAATGACAGGTGATGCAAATTAAGAACTGAGAAGCATCATGTGTTTTAGCAATTCATCTAAAAATCTCTTTCACCTTAGCCGTCTCCCTGATCATTATGTCAGATATCTTGAACCCTCCTGTGCTCACAATGAGCCAAGGGGATGAAACTTGAACAACAGTGAAAGGTGTGTGGTTGCGTAGTTATTGTAAATAGATTGGCAAAACAGAATGAACCACTGGATAATCACTTTATTTTTTTCACATTAAGTTTATTGGTACATTTAAAGCAAACAACGTAGTTACATTTATCATTGGGTCTTGTACCTTTACATGATATATCTTGGCTCTCATTTTTCCCCACACCCCTGCCCTCCCTTCACTCCCTTCACCCTTCTCTATTTACAAAGACTTAGTTTCCATTTTTTTCCTTTTTATCACATTTTTTTCTTTTCCCTTATTTCCTTTACCCTGCCCTTCCCACTTCCCCTTTAGCCAGTTTCTTCCTATTTCACACTATCAATTTAAACATTTGAACCTTATTTACACTTTTAGTTTTTCGCACTAGAAAAACTATTTGGTATTTACTCAAGTGTGTCCTATTTATTTTGCTTAAGAGTATAGCCTCAATGTGCATTCATTTAGCTATAAATATTTCTAGTTTCTCATTCTTTATGGCTGAGTAGTACTCCATTTTATGAAAAACCACATCTTCTTTATCCAGTCTCCAGTTGATGGGCATTTGGGCTGTTTCCAAGATTTAGCTGTTACAAACTGTGCTGCTATAAACATACATGCACATATATCACTGTCATATGATTCTTTTGGATAGATACCCTGCAGAGGGATAGCTGCATCAAATGGAATCTCTAATCCTAGTTCTTTGAGGGATCTCCATATTGATTTCCACAGTGGTTGCACCAGTCTGCACTCCCACCAACAATGGAGAAGGGTTCCATTTTCCACACATTCCTGCCAGCATTTGTTATAGGTTGATTTCTTGATAGCAGCCATTCTTTCTGAGGTCAGGTGGAATCTCAGTGTTGTTTTCATCTGCATCTCTCAAATGACCAGTGATTGTAAACATTTTTTCATATTTGTAATTGCTACTTTTACTTCTTTGTCTGAGAAACGTCTGTTCATTTCACTTGCCCATTTTTGGAATGGGTCTTTGCAGTTGGGTTTTTTTTGTTTGTTTGTTTGTTTGTTTCACTTCTTTATATATTTTAGATAGTAGTCCTTTGTCTGAAGAGTAGCTGGTAAATTTTTTTCCCCACATTATAGGTTGTCTCTGAAGTCTGTTGGTAGTTTCTTTTGCACTGCAAAAACTTTTTAATACACAGAGATCCCAGTTGTTGATTCTTTGTGCAAGTTCTCGTTCTGCTGAGGATTTGTTCATAAAGTCTTAAAGAGTTATACCTAATTTACTTTCCATTAAGGTTAGTGTTTCTGTTTTAATATTTAGATCTTTAATTAACTGGGATTTTTGTTTAATGCATGGTGAAAGATAGGGATCTAGTTTTAATCTTTGGCAAGTTGAATGCCAGTTTTACCAACACCATTATTAAAGAGGATGTCTTTCCTCCAGTAAATATGGTTGGCTTCTTTGTCAAGGATGAGGTAGCCGAGTATGTCTGGTGTTGTTTATGCATCTTCTAATGTATTCCATTGATCCTCAGGTCTTTTTCTTTGCCGGTACCATGCTGTTTTATCACAGTGGCTTTGTAGTATAGTTTCAAGTTGGCAATTGTTATATCCCCTGCCATGTCTCTGTTGCCTAGAATGGTTTTTGCTATTCTAGGTATCTTCTGGTTCCAAATTAATTTTTGGATTTTTTTCTCGCGTTCTGCAAAATATATCATTGTGATTTCAGTTGGGATTCCATTGAATCTGTATAGCAGTTTTGGAAGTGTGGCCATTTTCACTATGTTTATTCTTCCTAGCCAGGAGCAAGGGAGGTCTTTCCATCATTTTATGTCCTCTTCTATCTGTTTTTTTAGTGTTGTAGTTTTCAATGTAGAGGTCTTTTGTTTATTTCATTAGATTTATTTTTAGATATTTCATTGTTTGGATGTTATTTTATAAGGAATTTATTCCATAAATTTTCTCTCAGTGAGTCTGTTATTTGTGTACAAGAAGGCTATTGATTTTTGAGTCTTATTTTTGTATCCAGATACTCTACTGAATCTGTCAATGATGTCTAGCAGTTTTTTGGCAGAATTTTTGGGTCTTCTATGTAGAGTATTGTATCATCAGCAAACAGTGACAGTTTAACTTCTTCCATTCCTATCTTTATTGCTTTAATTTCTTTCTCTTGTCTCATTGTGGCTAATGTTTCCAGAACTATATTGAATAGGAGAGGTGATAGTGGGCATTCTTGTCTTGTTCCTGATTTTAATGTGAAGGTTTTCAGTTTTGGGCCACTTAATATGATGTTTGCTGTTGGTTTTTCATAGATAGCCTTTATCAGGTTGAGGTAAAGACCATCTATTCCAATTTTCTGTAGGGTTTTTGTCATGAATATGTGTTGAATTTTGATGAATGCTTTTTCTGCATCTATTGAGATGATCATATAGTTTTTTTTTTCTTGACTCTGCTAATACAGTGTATTACATTTATTGATTTATGTATGTTGAACCATTCTTGCATCTCTGGAATAAATTCAACTTGGTCAGGGTGTATGATCTTCCTGATAATCCTCTGCATTTTTTTTGCCAGTATCTTACTGAGGATTTCTGCATCTATGTTCATTTGGGTGTTTGGCCGGTAGTTTTCTCTTCTTTGATTGGGTCTTTCCATGGTTTGGGAATCAAAGTAGCCCTTGTATTGCTTCCCTTTCAATTTAATTGAAGAGTTTAAAAAGTAGTAGCAGTAGTTGTTCTCTAAATGTCTTGTAGAATTCAGCAGTGAAGCCATCAGGACCTGGGCTTTTCTTTGTTGGCAATGTTTTAATTTCATTTTCAATTTCATTGAATGTGATTGGGGTGTTTAGCCTTTTTACAACTTTTTTGTTCAACTTTGGAAGTTCATAAATATCTAGGAATCTGTCCACTTCTGTATTTTCCATTTTATTAGAATATAGGTTTTCAAAGTAGGTATTGATGATCCTCTGGATTTCCACTGGATGTGTTGTGAGTTCACCTTTTTTATTCCTAATTGCATAAATTTGAGACTTTTCTTTCCTTTTTTTGATGAAGTTGGCTAAGGGTTTATTGATTTTATTTATTCATTCTTTTTGTCTCCATTGAATTAATTTCTGCTGTGATATTTGTAATTTCCTCCCTTGTACAAGCTTTTAGTTTGTCTTTCTCTTCTTTTTCTAGAACTTTAAGGTTAAGTATTAGAATGTTTCTTTGAGCTCTCTCTGTTTTCCTAGTATGGGCATTTACTGCTATGAATTTCCCTCATAGAAATGCTTTCATAGTGTTCCATAGATTCCTGTATGTTGTATTGTCATTATCTTTTAGTTGTAGAAACTATCTAATTACTTCTTTAATTTCCTCTGTGACCCAATGGTTGTTCAGCAGGGTGTTATTTCATTTCCATGTGTTTGTGAAGTCCTTGTAGTTTCTTAGGCTATTGATCTCCAGTTTAATTGCACTATGGTTAGATAACGTACCTGAGATAACTTCAGTTTCTTTGCATTTACTTAAACATGTTCTATGAGCTAGCATGTGGTCTATTTTGAAGAGTGACCCATGTGCAGCCAAAAAGAGTGTATATTCTGAGTTTCTGGGGTAGACATCTACTAAGTCCATTTGTTCTAAGACTTGGTTCAGTTCTGTTATTTTTTGTTGATATTTTGTCTAGATGATCTGTCTATTTGTATCAATGGAGTAATTGATGTCCCCCACTACAATTGTATTACTGCTTATTTCATTTTTCATATCCATTAATATTTGTTTTGTATAGTTGGTGGCATTAGTATTTGGTGCATATATATTTATGAATGTCATTTCTTCCTCCTGTACTGTTTCCTTTACAAGGATGTAGTGGCCTTCTTTGTCTCTCTTAATTAGTTTTGGTTTGAAATCTACTCTTTCTGCAAATCAGATAGCTACCCTCTCTTCTTTCTGGACTCCTTTCACATTGAGAACTATTTTCCATCCTTTTACTTTCAGTCTATGAATTTCTTTGTGGATTAAATGGGTTTAATATATACAGCTTATTGAATTTTGCTTCTTAATTCATTATGTCAATCTATTTCTTTTGATTGATGAATTGAGTCCATTAACATTGATGATTATAACTGATATGTATTGACTTTTCATTGTCATATTATGTCCTGTTGTTGGCTCTTTTTAACACCCCCCCCCTTTAGTTTCTTGCCTTGCCTGATTAGTTTGCTCCATTGGGCCTCATGGTGTTGTGACCATCATTGTCTTTTTCCAAGATATTGTATAGAGTTTTTTGTAGTGCTGGTCTAGTATTCATGAAATTTCTAAGGTGTTCTTTGTCATGGAAGTATCTTATTTCCCCATCCATTTTGAAAGAGTTTTGCAGGACATATCAGTCTAGGTTGTAGGTTGTTTTCTCTTAGGACTTAAAATACCTCACTCAAGGCTCTCCTTGACTTGACGGTTTGTGTTGAAAAGTCTGCTATGATTCTGATGGGCTTTTCTTTGCATGTGATTTGTTTCTTTTCTCTAACTGCTTGTAGTATTTTGTTCTTCTGTTAAGTTACTGAGATCTTGACTATTATATGTGTAGGTATAGTTTTTTTTTTATCATGGCTACTTGGAGCCCTATATGCCTTACTTATCTGTATGTCAAATTCTTCCCCTCTGTTTGGGAAGTTTTCTGTCATTAATTCTGTGAATTTTTTTTATGTCATTTGTCCTTTTTTGTTCTTTTTAATTGAGTTTATTGGTACATTTTAGGGATACAGCACAGTTACATTCATTGTTAGGATCTTATACCTCTACGTGACAGGTCTTGGTTCTCATTTTTTCCCCTTGTCCCTGCCCTCATTTGTCATTTTAAAGAGATCTCTCTTTTCACGGTTACTGACTACAATCCTATCTTCTATATCTGAAATTCTATCCCTGCATTCATTCATTCTGCTGTGAATGTTTTCTATAGTTTTTAATCTCCTGCATATCTGTTTGAATCTGTTTCATGGATTCCTTTTCTTTCCTATGTTGTGCATTCAAGGTTTCCATTTCTTTCCTATGCTGGGTATTCATGGTTTCCATCATAGTCCTGAGCTCATCTTTTTAAAAAGCTGTTTCTGTTCTAGAGTCTCTAATCATGTCTTTCATTGTGCTCACTATCTCTGTAGTTATCTGGAAAATGATTTCTATTTTGAATTTTTCTAGAGTCTCATTTATCTGTTTTGTTACTTTTTGTACTATCTGTTCAGGGTGTCCAGCTTGTTGAATGTCAGGCTTTTCCACCTCATTTCCCCCAGAGTTTACCTTTGGTGAAGTGGAAGTATGCATGTGCCTTGTTTAAATGCCTTCTCATTTCTATTTTTGTCATTAATACTGTCCTTAGTTTAATTCCTTGTTAATACTTTGATCTTCCAGACATTTCTGGTCTTCAGGTTTTGAGTCTCTAATATCTCTGAGGCAATCTCATTTTCATTATACCAGGAGGAAAATCAATCACAACACCTTAACCCAAGTGATACAATCAGTAACACAATAGCATCAAGCACATCTTAGAAAATGACAGTTTGTGGTAATTATTTATCACATTAACTGTGTGAATTAAATCAGAATCAAGGGCCAGCCCAAAATATGTTTACAATGAATAAGCTCTTCATTTTAGCAACTTTACCACAGAATGGGGATTTAGATGGAGTTGGGGAAGTAGGGGTTGATAGATAGGATAGAGAAAGGTTAGAAGTGAGCTCAAAGGACACAGGAAGATCACGTAAACACTATGAAGCTGTTGAAGAGAAGAGAAGAAAACAACAAAATATACAAAAGAACAGAATCAACTAACAGCAATAAGGAGGCTAGAGACTATAATCACTTTATTTTAAAACTAATGGCAAGTGAGACAAAGAAAAAGGCAAAAAAAGGAAAAGAACAAAAATAAATTCAAATTAGGGTAGGGATGGGAACAGAAAGGGAGAGAAATGAAGATCAAGGCAGGAAAGAGAGAAAGAGAGAGAAGATAAGAAAAAGATAAAAAGAAAAACTTGAGAAAATAAGAAAATAGATAAAAAAATTTTAATGGTTAAAGATAAGAGAAAAATATTACTTTGAATATAAAAAGTACAAATAGAGGGCCTC
Source organism: Fukomys damarensis (assembly GCF_012274545.1). Lineage (NCBI taxonomy): Eukaryota > Metazoa > Chordata > Mammalia > Rodentia > Bathyergidae > Fukomys > Fukomys damarensis. The sequence continues at coordinate 26,866,148 of NW_022900950.1, forward strand.
CTTCAGGGTATGCCTCTGTTGACACAATAGACAGCATGGGCAGGAGTGTGCAGATCTAATTTCATTATTTTCACCAAGCCACCAGCTGTCCCCTGAGGTTCAGGCTAATTTCTGTCTGGAAGGCCCGAGTTGAGATCTCTGACCTCCTGCTGGGTTGAACTCTGCAAGGTTCTACTGCAGGTTCCAGCTGTCTTTCCCTGAAGTTAGACCAGGTTCCAATGTGAGGTACTGGTCCCTCTGACTTACCAGCTATGGTGGTGTGGTGTACCTTTATCACAGAGATTTTCTTGACTTTTCCAGAGGGCTTCAATTTTCATACAGAAACCTCATAGAGGCCCTCTTTCTCTTGTTTGAGGGGGTGGTGGGGGGAATGGACAGCACTGTGTTAGCAAAGGGGCAGGCCTACTGAGGGTCTCACACCGCTTCTTTGTTCCTCTGTTGCTCCTTGCTGAAGAGGTCTCACTCTAAATGACATTTTTAGAAAGTAAAATGAGTTTCACTTAAGAATGCTTTTCCTTGTGTTTGTGGAACTGAATCATTTAAGTATATAGCCTGAAAATATTTGATAAGTACATATGAAAAGTAGAACTTGAAAACAGAATTTCACTATCTGGATGTTTTTGTGGTATTACTTGTAAACCTTTGCCTATCAGAAATAGCTCATAAATGTATATTCATTTTATTAGTATATTTTTACAATACAAAATAAATACATTCACTATGGAGAATTGCTGCTTATACATATGACATCTTGATCCTTTTCACTTTTCATTTCACTTCCTGCCCTCCTGTCTGCCCCATCCCCAGATTCCATTCCCATTTATACAGAGTCTTATCTTTCTGTTTCCTATCATGCAGCTTTTATTTGGACCTTTATTCATACTGTGTGTTTTTCATACATGAGAGACTATGTGATATTTAACCTGTGTCTGACTTATTTCTCTTAGCATTAGGGTCTCCATGTTCATCCATTTTCCTACAAATGACTCAAATTTATTCTTCTTTATGGCTCAATTGTACTCCACTGAATGCAATTCCACATTTTCTTGATCCATTCTTCTGTTGATGGACAAATCAGCCCTTTTTCAAGATTTAGATTTTTAAGTTGTAATGCTATAAACATAGGTATGCATCATCATTGTAATATAATGTCTTTAGCTGTTTCGGGGAGATATCCAGAGGAGACATAGCTAGGTCAAATAGAATATCTATTTTCAATTTTTTGAGGAATCATCATGCAATTTCCATAGTAGTTGTACTAATTTATATTCCTGCCAACAATGTAGAAGGGTACTTTTCCCCCCACAACATCATCACCATTTGTTGTTTTTTTTGTTCTTGATGATAGTCATTCTTTTTGGAATAAGATGGAATCTCATTGTTGCTTTGATTTGCATTTCTTCAGTGGCTAAAATGCTGAAAAATATTTCAGGTACTTAATGGCTATTTCTTTCTGTTTTAATTTTAGACAGGATTTCATTATGTGTAGTTCAGGTTGATCTTGAACTTACTATGTAGCCCAGACTGGCTTTAAACTCATGGTGATTCTCCTGCCTCAGCTTCCTCCAGAGTGCCAGGATTACAGGCATGTGGCACTTAGCATTTGTATTTCTTTTGTTCAATTACCCATTACTTTGATTGGATCTTTTAGTTTTGGAGGTCTACTTTTTTATTTCTTTATGTATTCTAGATAGTAATGCTCTGTCCAAGGAGTAGGTGGCAAATTTTTTTCTTTTTTTCTCTCATTTTTATTGGTACATTTTAGGTATACAGTACAGTTACAGTTATCGTTGGGATCTAGTACCTTTGCATGACAGGTCTTGGTTCTCATTTTTTCCCCTTGTCCTTGCCCTCCCTTCACCCCCTCCTCTCTTCCCTATTTACAAACACTTTATTTCCATTATTTCATTTTCTCATATTTTTTTATTTTCTTTTTTTTTCCAGCTTTAATTGAGTTTATTGGTACATTTTAGGGATACAGTACAGTTACATTCATTGTTGGGATCTTGTACCTCTACATGACAAGTCTTGATTCTCATTTTTTCCCCTTACCTCTGCCCCCCCTTCACCCCCTCCTCCCCTCCCCATCTACAAACACTTTATTTTCATCTTTTCATTCTCTCACATTTTTTATTTTCCCTTTTTACTCTTCCCCTACCCATCCCACCTTCCCTACACCTTTAGCTCCTTTCTTCCCATTTCTAAATGTCAGTAATCTTATTAGAATCTTATGCATTGTTGCAGATTATTTTCTTTTATTACCTTTCTCCTACCCTTTCCACTTCTCCTACACCTTTAGCCCTTTTTTCCTATTTCACATTGTCGATTTATATCATTAGAATCTTATGTACCATTATAGTTTTTCACACCAGAGAAATTATTTGGTATTTATACATGTGTGACTTATATATTTCACTTAGGAGTATTTCCTCTATGTGTATCAGTTTTCCTATGAATGACTCTAATTTCTCATTCTTTATGGCTGAGTAGTACTCCATTTTATAGAAAAACCACATTTTCTTGATCCAATCTCAAACTGATGGTCAAATGAGCTGTTTCCATGTTTTAGCTATTATACTAGTTTCCAAGTATTAAACTGTGCCTCTATAAATATAGGTGGACATAGGTCAGTGTGATATGATTCTTTTAATTTGTTGGAAAGATACTCAGCAGAGGGATGGCTGGGTCAAATGGAACCTCTAATCCCAGCTGTTTGAGATATCTCTATATTGATTTCCATAGTGGTTGCACCAGTCTGCTCTCGCACCAACAATGGAGAAGGGTTCCTTTCTCTGCACAACCATACCAACATTTGTTATTGTTTGATTTCTTGATAGCAGCCATTTTTGAGGGGTGAGGTGGAATATCAGTGTTGTTTTCATCTGCATCCCTTGAGTGAACAGTGATGTGGAACATTTTTTCATTTATTTATTTGATGGTTTTACTTCTTTGTCTGAGAAGTGTTTGTTCATTTCAGATGCCCATTTTTGAATTGGGTCTTTATATTTGGGTGGGGGCTGATTGTTTTGAGTTCTTTGTATATTCTGGATAAGAGTCCTTTGTCTGAGGAGCAGCTGGTAAAAATTTTTTCCCACATTGTGAGTTGTCTTTTAGTTATGTTGATGGTTTCTCTTGCAGGGCAGAAGCTTTTTAATAAGATGAGGCCCCAGGTGTTGATTCTTTGTGCTAGTTCCCATGCTACTGTGGATTTGTTCACAAAATCTTTTCCTATGCCAGTGTCTTCAAGAGTTCTGCCTAATTTATCTTCCAGCAAGTTTAGTGTTTCCTTTTTAATATATAGATGTTTAATCCACTTGGGTTTTAGTTTACTGCATGGTGAAAGATAAGGGTCTAATTTTAATCTTTGGCAGGTTGAGATCCAGTTTTTCCAACACCATTTATTAAAGAGGCTATCTTTCCTCCACTGAGGATGTTTGGCTCCTTTGTCAAAGATGAGGTAGCTGAATACATCTGGAGTTGTTTGTGTATCTTCCAATCTATTCCACTGATCCTCAGGTCTGTTTCTTTGCCAGTACCATGCCCCTGTATCCATCGACTCCATAACAGCTCCTCTTTTAGGTTGAAAACCCCACAAAACCTGGTAGCTTAAAGTAACATAGCTTTACTGTTTCTCATACTTGTAAGCACTCCCTGGACTCTGGGCTCAGCTGTGCTGTTCTTCTGTTGGTGTTCTCAGCATAGGCATGGAGTTCTGCTGGGAGCTCTCTTGGCCTCTCATTTCCTGAGATGCTCCAGTGAACTCTCAAGAAGCCAGTTCTTCAGGAGTCCAGACAATTTTCTTATACCATAGTTAAATTCTAAATGTACAGAATCAGAAGCCTCCAAATCTCAAAACTTAGACCCAGAGCTGTTGCAGTCTCCTCTACCACATTGCTTTGGTGAAAGGCATTGATGGTTACCCCAGGTTCAAGGGAGCAGAAAATAGATTCTATTTCAGTATGGGAAAGCATCCAAGAATTCTAAACAGCTTCAACCCATCACAATAGCTAAGTCAGTTTTACTTCACTTATTTATTTATTTTTTATGTTCATTGACCTTTGGAGGCTTGGTACATTCTATTGTCAAGGGATGAAATGGATGTTTATTTAGAGGTGAATAAGGCATTATATTTCTATAAATCCTCTAAGAAAAAAAAAAAAAGCTAGCCCATTTCTACATATTGACTGTCATGATGATGTCAGAATTTAACATTTTTAGTTGTAAGTAAGTTACATTCTGATTGTGCATTTCTTTCAAAGTCTCATGTGGACCCAAAGGTTCTTTCCTAATATAAGACAATGACATAACACATAAAGAAAGAAATAATACTTTTCCATTTCAAGGAACAGAAAACGTAAAGAGGGATTCCATAAAATGATGAATGTTTTTCTTAAAAAATAGGAACAGATAAGGTTCATATAATTTTTTGAAGAAATCATTCAGTTGTCCTCTGAAGAGAAACTTATTCAAAAGTTTTTTGAGTGTGTTGTCTACTTCTAATCCCAACTGTTATCTCTGTTTTCAAGACACTTTCTCAAGGGCAGAAGTTTTGTGACCATCTCTCAGATATGATATATTTTCAATATCAAATACATTTCTTCTCAGCACAATTTGTCTAACATCCCAGGAACTATGAGTTTGGCCACGAAAACTATGTGTATCCGAATTTAATTCAGAGTTCCCTGTCATGTAAATCAATTTTAAATGTTCAGAAATTGGTTCATTTTTCTCCAGTATCTTTGTGCAATCTGACTTTATCCTTCTTTTGAAAAATGTTATTTCATTTTTATTACATTTAAGAGATGTGTGTGTGTATGTGTGTGTGTGTGTGTGTGTGTGTGTGTGTGTGGTATTGGGGACTGAACCTAGGGCCTTTCCACTAGCTACATCTCCAGCACTTTTTCTTTATTTTTATATTTTGAGATGGGGTCTTGCTAAGTCCCTACATTGCTCAGACAGGACCTGAATTTGGGAGCCTCCTGCCTCAGCATCTTAAGTGCTAGGACTATAGTCATGTACTGATTGCCTTTAGGCTTTGACATTTTATATTACCATGTAGACTTTCCTTGCAGGCAACCCCTTCTACTCCACAAATATGAACTAAAACTTCCAAACTCATGTCTAAGTCTTCACTTACCACATCCGTCCATACTAATCTGTTTCCTAACACCTATTTTGCCTTCTGCATACTGCCTGTGTGGGATCAGTACTGAGTCAACACTTCTAGAATCATGTTTAAAAATTGTAAGGAGTTCTAGAACATTCTCTTTATTGAATGATATTCATTTTTCTCTTTAGTAATAAAGCATGGTAATAAAAGAAGTACTAGTACCTGCTAGGTAACAGGCATTTCCTATTCCTTATAAAATATAATAATCTGTGATGTAATTTGTATGTAATCTGTAATGCATATTTCATAATGCCTCTCCTTCATATAAAAAGACCATGAGGAAAATAAAGATTTTAAAGTCTATTATCCCAGTGACATACCAAAGATGGAAGTGGGTGATCTGAATCCAAAATTCTTGTTCTTTCCTTGACACCACATGCCTTCCTTTTAGATTTGGAGACTTGTTAATATGTTCCTCAAAGTAAAACAAGATTGAAAATTACCTGGTTTTTCCTTTAATCCTTAAGCAAATCCTCTGCACTCAGAATCAAAAGTAAATGCATCGATTCCCATGTCAATTTTTTACTTTTGTTATTTTAAGAACTTTTTCTTATTGTCTCAGAATCCTTCATAAGCTGCTCCTTTATTTCATCTTTGGCATACCTGTTTTTTCATTGAGTTTGGCATTTTTGATTTTGTGGGTTTTCCTTTATATTCTTTAGATATTTATTTTTCCTTTCACAAACCATCTTCCCTTTTTGTGACTGAATCTTTTAATGAATGTATTATATCCCTGTAAAAATTTCTTTTTCATGCCTTGGGGAACGTAATAAAATTTTTAATATTAAGTATATTTGGGGGGGGATTTAGCTCAGTGGTTCTACTGCCTGCCTCACAAGCTCAGTCCTGAGTTTGATCCCTGGTACTATACACACACACACACACACACACACACACACACACACACACATATACCATATATATACACACACACACACATTTAAAAATAATTGTATTAATGTGCATAAAATCATATTAAAAAGTTGTAAGGGAATTGGGTTTGAGTTTTGTCTATCTGAAACTGGTTGGCAAATTTTGCTTGCTTTTCTTACTGCACTGAATTGTAAATCAGCTGACAGATTTTGCTGTGCTTGTGTTGACTCATGTTTCTGGTCCTGTTCTATAAATGTTCCTAATTTCTATTCTAACTTCTAATATACCATTTAAGTGGTAAAGCAGAAACTTAAAGGAATGTCATCCAGGTTGAAAATTTGTTACCCAGAACATTTGGGACAAGAAGTACTTTGGATTTTAGATTTTTTTTTCAAATTTGGGAATATTTGTGTATGAGATATCTTGCAAATGATACCTAAGTCTAAGCTCACAATTTGTGTTTCCTATATCCTTTATATACATAGCCTAAGGGTAAACTTATAGAACATTTTAAGTAATTTTGTGCATGAAACAAAATTTTTTTCACATTGAATTATAAGAGAGGTGTGGTATTGAATTTTTCACATGTGGTGTCATGTTGGTGCTCAAAATGTTTTAAATTTTGCACTGATTGATTTTTCTTTTATGTACTGGAGTTCAAACTCAGGTCCATGCGTTTGCGAGGCAGGTGTTAGAACCACTGAACTAAACTCCTAGCCCTTAAAATGTTCTAAGTTTTGGAGCATTACAGATGTTGGAGCTTTGCATGTAGGCAAGTTAGTATCATGTGAGTTGATGGTAAAGCAAAGATATGGGAAAAATTTTCAATTCTCTCCATAATTTGAATAAATGCATATTAAGAAACTCAATTATTGAGTAACCAAAAGCACCAGTTAGGGTACATGTCTTGAAATTTCCAGCCTGCAAATAAGAACTTATAAAAGTCAAAGGGTTGAGAAACATGTGGGAAGCTTTTCAGCTGCCCAAATGGAAATCATGAAGATAAGGCACTTTGAATTAACTTGGGAAACTGTGACAATCATATTGCATTAAGAAAGCATTGTAGCTATTTTTATTTATATAGAAATATATTGTTCAAAAGTTAATTGTTATTCCAAAGGAGGGATGAAATTGAAGGTTGTAAAATGAATGAGTGTTCCCCAAAGACTTTATAACTTTACTTAGCATTGAGGCAAAGTCCAGGGCCGTGGGGAAGCATTATGATATAAGCATCCTGCAGAGACCCAGGCTCCCACACCTAGTAGTCATATGACCACCGTGCCTTTCTCATTCTCTCTGCATCAGAGTCTATTCTTCTGTAAAAGACAATGATCACATCACCTACCAGTCATATTCTCAGGAATATCAACAGAGTTGAGAATACCAAGCCCTATAACGAGTCCCTGACTCGAGGAACATTGAGTAATTTATTATCATTTACCATCACTGTATCATTGGGTCTTTTCTCAAATACTGTCTCATAGGCAATAGCATCCAGAATTAGAAAATGAAGATCCTCACATACAGAGAGAATTTCTCTGAGGCCACCCACAAGCTATGAACAAGCAGTGTGGAGATCTGAATGGAGACTTTTTATTTTCCTCATGAGTTTATTGGTACATTTTAGGTGTACAGTACAGTTACATTCATTATTGGGATCTTGTGCCTTTACATGACAGGTCCTGGTTCTCATTTTTTTTCCCCTTGTCCCTGCCCTCCCTTCACCTTCTCCTCCCCTCCCCCCTTTCAAACACTTCATTTCCATTTTTTTCACTTTCTCAAAATTTTTCTTTTCCCTTATTACATTTCCCCTACCCTTCCCACTTTCCTCACACCTTTATCCCCTTTCTTCCTATTACACATTGTCAATTATATCATTAGGATCTTATGTACTATTATAGTTATTCACACCAGAGAAATTATTTGGTATTTACACATATGTGACTTATTTATTTCACTTAGGAGTATATCCTCAATATGTATCCATTTTCCTACAAATTAATCTAATTTCTCATTCTTTATGGCTGAGTAATAATTCCACTTTATAGAAAAACCACATCTTTTTTATCCAGTCTCCAACTGTTGGTCAAATGGGCTGTTTCCAAGTTTTAGCTATTACAAACTGTGCCTCTATAAACATAGGTATGCATATATCAGTGTCATATGATTCTTTTAAATCTTTTGGAAAGATACCCAGCAAAGGGATAGCTGGGTCAAATGGAACCTCTAATCCCAGCTCTTTGTGGTATCTCCATATTGATTTCCATAGTGGTCACACCAGTCTGCACTCCCACCAACAATGGAGAAGGGTTTCTTTCTCCCCACAACCCCTGCAACATTTGTGATTGTTTGATTTCTTGATAGCAGCCATTCTTTGTGGGGTGAGGTGGAATCTCAGTGTTGTTTTCATCTGCATCTCTCGAATGACCAGTGATGTGGAACATTTTTTCATATATTTACTATATGCTTTTACTTCTTTGTCTGAGAAATGTCTGTTCATTTCAGATGCCCATTTTTGAATCAGGTCTTTATATTTGGGGAGGCTGATTGTTTTGAGTTCTTTTCCTTTGTCTGAGGAGCAGCTGGTATAATTTTTTTTCCCACATTGTGAGTTGTCTCTTAGTTCTGTTGATGGTTTCTTTTGCAGTGCAGTGCAGAAGCTTTTTAATAAGATGAGTTCCCAGTAGTTGATTCTTTGTCCTAGTTCCCATGCTACTGAGGATTTGTTCATAAAGTCTTTTCCTATGGCAGTGTCTTCTAGAGTTCTGCCTAACTTATCTTCCAGCAAGTTTAGTGTTTCTTTTTTAATATTTAGATATTTAATCCACTTGGATTTTAATTTAGTGCATGGTGAAAGATAAGGGTCCAGTTTTAATCTTTGGCAGGTTGAGATCCAGTTTTTCCAACACCATTTATTAAAGAGATTATCTTTCCTCCAGTAGGGATGGTCAGCTCCTTTGTCAAAGATGACATAGCTGAGTACATCTGGAGTTGTTTTTGTGTCTTCCAGTCTGTTCCACTGATCCTCAGGTCTGTTGCTTTGCCAGCACCATGCTGTTTTTCTCACTGTGGCTTTGTAGTATAGTTTCAAATTGGGAATTGTTATACCCGCTGCCATGTGTCTGTTGCCTAGGATGGCTTTTGCTATTCTAGGTCTCTTATGGTTGCAAATGAATTTTTGGATGATTTTTTCTAGTTCTGTGAAATATCGTGTTGGAATTTCAATTGGTACAGCATTGAATCTGTATAGCAGTTTTGGTAGTATGGCCATATTCACGATGTTGATTCTTCCTACGCAAGAGCAGGGGAGATCTTTCCATTTTCTTATATCCTCTTTGATCTCTTTTTTCAGAGAGCTGTAATTTTCAGTGTAGAGGTCTTTTGCTTCTTTTATCTGATTGATTCCTAGATACTTCATTGTTTTGGATGCTATTGTGAAAGGAATTGTTTCCCTAATTTCTCTCTCAGTGAGTCTGTTATTTGTGTGCAAGAAGGCTATTGATTTTTGGGTGTTGACCTTGTATCCAGCTACTCTGCTAAATGTGTCAATTAAATCTAGAAGTCTTTTGGTGGAGTTTTTTGTGTCTTCAATGTAGAGTATCATATCATCAGTAAATAATGACAGTTTAACTTCTTCTTTTCCTATCTTTATTGCTTTAATTCCTTTCTCTTGTCTAATTGCCATGGCTAATGTTTCCAGAACTATATCAAAGAGGACTGGTGATAGTGGGCATCCTTGTTCTATTCTTGATTTTAACATCAAAGTTTTCAGTTTTTGGCCATTTAATATGATGTCGGCTGTTGGTTTTTCATAGATAGCCTTTATTAATTTGAGATGTAGATCATCCATTCCAATTTTTGTGGAGCTTTTATCTTGAATGGGTGTTGAATTTCTTCAAATGCTTTTTCTGTGTCTATCGAGAGGATCATGTGTTTTTTTTGTCCTTGACTTGTTAATATAGTGTATTGCATTTATTGACTTATTTATGTTGAATCATCCTTGCATCCCTTGAATAAATTCAACTTGGTCAAGATGTGTGATCTTCTTGATGATCCTCTGTGTTCTGTTTGCTGTATCTTAATAATGATTTTTGCATCTATATTCATTAAGAAGATTGGCCTGTAGTTCTCTTTTTTAGTTGCATCTTTCCCTGGTTTGGGAATCAAAGTGATGCTTGTTTCCAGGAATGAATTTGGAAGTATAGCTTCCCTTTCAATTTCATCTAAAAGTTTGAAGAGTAAAGGCAGTAGTTCTCTAAATGTCTTGTAAAATTCAGCAGCGAATCCATCAGGACATTAACTTTTCTTTGTTGTTAAATTTTTAGTTACATTTTCAATTTCACTGATTGTAATCGGGGTGTTTAAAATGTTTTTATCTTCTTCATTTAATTTTGATAATTTATAAGTATCTAAAAATCTGTCCATTTTTTCCATGTTTCCATTTTGTTACAGTACAGGTTCTCAAAGCAGGTATTAATGATCCTCTGGATTTCTGTTAGATGTGTTGTGAGTTTGCCTTTTTCATTTCTGATTGCATGGATCTGAGCCTTTTTTCCTTTTTTTGATAAGGTTGGCTAAGGCTTTATCAATTTTATTTATTCTTTCAAAAAACCAACTCTTTGATTCATTTACTTTTTGTATCATTTTCTGTTTTCATTGCATTGATTTCTGCTCTAATCTTTATAATTTCCTCTCTTGTTTGAGCTTTGGGTTTTTCTTACTCTTGTTTTTCTAGTAGTCTAAGATTCATCATTTGCAGAGTGGAATGAGGAAAAGAAAGAAAAAAAAATGAATTTGAAGGTCCTCTTTCCTACTGTATCTCTGCTGTCATAATATACAACATGTGTCGCCATGTGCAGAACCAGGTCCCCGATCTCAGCTAGCCAATGGCACATAGCAGCTACTCAGACTGACCTCAGGCCACAAGGTCCAGATTGAGTTCCCTGATGTCCTGCAGGGTTGAACTCCACACAGTTCTACTACAGGGTTCCCCTGCCCTTTCTTTAGAGATGTTCAAAATTGGGAGCTCAGAAAAATATCCTTTATGACCACCTATGCTTCTGCAGAGTGGGTCCAAGGACTGGCACAATCAGTAGGTCTGAAAGCGATGGGGGGAGGAGTTCAGGGGTGCCAGTGTGGCTACCTTCCTTTCTGGAGCTGGTGGCAGTGCAGGCAGGGGAGGGCATGGCTACTGGGTTCACCAAATGGGCCCAAGCAGGCCTGAGGTAGATCAGATCTCGGAGCAGCCTTCCCAAATCTCACTTTTCTCGCTGGGGCTGGTGGCACATAGGTAGGGGAGAGTGTGGCTACCCAGTCCAATGAATGGGCCCAAGCAGCCACCTAGGCTTATTTTAATTGAGTTTCTGAAAAAATGCTTGGACAGTCATAAAGGACATTCTAAATTTTCTAATTAAAAATTGCTTTTTATTTGAGTGTGGTTGATGAAGAAGCAACTTTTCCAAAAGGAAAGATAACACTCAATGGGAAAGATAATATTGAAGATTTACCTAAAACCTGCTGAAATGGAAGCCAAAGAGGTGAGCCTGAATGAAAGAAAGAAATGCTGTGCTTGATGTAGTGGAGTTCAGCACACAAGAAAGCCATTCTCTGAATGTGTTGAAAAGTGAGATGAGAGTTATAGCATGCTATCTGTACAGTGATGACAATGTTTTACAGGTGCTAATTAAGATTAAATCATCTCCTTTCTGTTTCCAAGAATCTCAAGCACCAATTTTTACTTTTATTGACTTTTTGTAGATACCATTGAGATAAAGTAGGTCCAAAACAATCAAATCAGAGTCAGTATCTCCTATCACTTGAAATTGTTGATTGGATAAAGTTATGTTAAAAAATTGCATCAGCTTTGAGCAATAAACATGGTCTAAGAACAATATTGCAGGCAGCAATTCCTGACAGACATGGGGTCAGTAGAGGTCACCACAAATTGGAAAAGGAAACAAAGCTTGTGATATAATTAGATTGCTTATAGTTTATCTCTAAAATTTCTTTTCACAAAGTGAGTGAAAAAAGGTTTTCTATAATATGATTCTAAACTGGCGAAACCTCAGGTCCTGAAATATCCAACCTTCTAGAGTAAGTTGTAGGATTAGAAGAATAATAGACTCTTAGAGATAGAAATAATCTAAAATATCTTTGGGTTCAACTCTTTACATGTTTATCCATGTTTTTCCCTTAGCTCACCTCAAGCATTTCACATGATGGAAAACTTACTATTGCATGCAGAAATGCAAAAACTGCATTTTCAGATAACTTTATGGTAGACAAATGCTTTCTTAATTAAGCAAATTCTGTTTTCAGTCACTTCCATCCTTCTGTCTTATTTTAACCCTCTGAAACCATATATAAGGGAAGGAGGAGGGAGCCAAAATAAATGATGCAAACACAGGGCTATGGACACATGACCAATCATACAGGAGATGGAAAAGATTGTAATTGTCAGGAGCTTCAACAAGAATCAACAGTGAACAGGTGGTCAAGAATATTCCGTGGTTTTAAGTGGTGGTGTTTAAGTGGAGGGAGAGAATTCTGTACTCTGGTCTCATCTGTGGAGCCAGTGCTTCTAATTCCCAGTATCTATGACATATTTTGCCATGATATGCTCTTTCAAACTATTCTTTATGTTATGATCCTTATTCTTTTAAAGCCTCTGGTTTTAAGACCCTTAGAAGAAGTGGCCTAGATACTTTTCAAATTGTTGACATTATTTTTCCAGAACTGAAACCTATCTATAGTGTGGCCTTCACTGATAAGAAGAAGGAGAATAAGAAAGCAGCAATGATGAGGGAGGATAGAGGAAGGAGAAAGGAAAAAAAACAGAAAGTAGGAGGGAGAAAAAAGGAGACATTATTTCCTGATGTGACAATGGTAAATTCTTCCTAAACCCTGCTGGCTGCCTCTTTTCTAACAAATTAAATGATCCACATCATTTGTTTGCTTATTTGTTTAAAATATGTACTCTGCTGAACGTTAAACATGAAAGCCTCTACAGCATGTGCTTTCAAATTTCTCCTTTTTGACATAATATTTATCCCTTTCCACGCATCTTTTGCTTATGTTTTCTATATATATTCTAAATTGCAGAATCTTAAAGTTCTATGGCAAGGAGTTGGGTGGAAAATGGCATGAAGACAAGGTTTTTCCTCCAATTAAGGTTTTTCCCATTATTTTTCCCTAACAGCTTCCCTTTGAATGATTAGTGAGAATGAAGAGAGGAATCTAGGAACCATATATTTTCCTTTCTTGACCCTGAACATTCAGTGGTCAAGAAAGGCTAGACAAGATCAGAACAGGTATTGAAATTGAAATATTTAACCTGTTCAAACAGAAACAAAAACTCTACTTAAAAGAAAATGTTCTGCTCCATGTTTCATTGCCAACTCCCATAGCACCATTATCCTACATGTTTCCAATCTGGAGAAGCATTTCAGTCACTTGCTGCAAAAAGCATGAAATTGCCAAAATTTAAACTTGTTTTAATTCCATATGGGTGAACTTAATGCCATGTGCAACATATTGGACATATAGTAAAGAATCAGGGACCTAGGATCCTGATCTTACTACACCTTCTGCCTCTATGGTGACAACATGATGGGGAAAAGTGTCTGGATCCTAGAAGAGAGTCAGGGAGACTCTTGGAGACTATACCATCTGTATCCATGTCACAAAACAATGCTCCTACCTTCCCATGTGGCATGGATGACTGACCATTAGTCCTAATTGGAATGTTTTGTATTTGTTCATATATGATAAGTAGCTGGTTATCTAAAGATATTGACAGACTCAGAGGAATGAAGAACTAATTTCATTTCAATAGTTTTCCATTATCCCTCTTTCAGCCCTCACATTCTTTGTCCAGAGTACTTACTGTGTGCTCTGAGCTCTGTTAGGCTAATGATGTAAAAAGAATTTGTACTTTCAACAGTAAATATCTGCTAGATAATAGCAGCTGGATGGATGGAGTCCAACTCTGGTGGTATGAACATCTTCTGTCATGCCAAATATTTTAAACAATGGAGCACAATGCAAAACTTGCTTTACCTCTCAGAAACTTTTCCTAACCAAGAAAATTTGAATTCAATACATTTATCTTTCATGTGATGAAATGTGTTTCTCCTAGTAATATGTGTGTATGTTCACAACATATAAAAGAGAAATCAGAAAGAAATCAATATGAACTTGTATAGACCAGCTGCCTCTGTTGGTGATGATGTTTATTCATTCATCATTCTGGGTGATTGATACTCTCTGTGTAAACAAACACATCCCCTATCTCAAATGAAAAACAGCATCTTGGTCCTAACTATGGTGTATCAGAGCTAGCAGTTCCTTAAGAGATGCTCATAGATGATGATGGCTTTTCAAATCTCTTTTGTAGCAATCAATAGGGTCAAATGAATAATTTTAATATGTTTATAATTAGCAGCTCAGAAAAGGAAATAATTGGAATGTTCATTTTATGTTTCAGTCAGCAGTGTATATACATCAAGATACTTTTCCTTTATCTACATATAAAATATATCAAGAGTAATTCCTTCAGGTCACAAAACTCTCCTTTCTACTTAGATAAAAATGGTTTCTCTTTCAATAGATATAAAGCAAATTCATTTGCTCTAGATTATGTGAGATATGGAAATGAGGGGAGGCTATCTTAGTTAAATGGATAAGAATGTGGGTGACCAAACTAGGTAGAGAGCACAGGTTGGCAGCACTGTTATCTAGTGAAGGGTAGCAGGAAATACAATGGGTTGAAAACAATATATATTCTTGTCACTTTCCCAAGATCACTGTATGTTCTGTGCACTTCCTGCCTCTTTTGAAATGGCAAATTCCTACTTTTCAAGAGACTCTCCTTTTGTTCTTTTCATGAAGTGGGGGGGAGGTGTAATATATAAGAATTCCCTAAGAGAGCAAATGCAGAGATCTTTCTGTTACAGCAATCATACTCATTGTTATCACAACCTCAAAGATATTCCTGCCCAGATACTTTTTATTAAGGCAGTCTCAATAATTATTAAACTTTTGAAAAGTACAATGTTGAATTCATTTAGATACCCTACAAAGATACATTTCCCATGGGCAAAGTTAACACCAATGATACTAGAAAAACCTGGTAAAGTTCAGAATATTTTAAAGATGGCAACATATTACATATTCAATCCCATTTGGTTGATATTATATTTAAGTGGGGAAGCTATTTATACATGGGCTGAGTTTTTTTTTTCCATTGAGTTTGTTGGTACTTTTTAAGTATACCATATGGTTACATTAATCATTGGGACCTTGTATCTTTACATGACAGATCTTGGTTTTCACCATACACCAGCGCTCCCTTCACCCCCTCCAACCTCCCTATTTACAAAGACTTTGTTTCCATTTTTTCCTTTCCTCATATTTCTTCTTTTCCCTTGTTTCCTTTCCCATTTCCCCTACAACTTTAGCCCTTTTCTTCTTATTTCACATTATCAGTTACACAATTTGGATATTATTTACACTTTTAGTTTTTCACACCAGAAAAAATATTCAGTATTTACTCATGTGTGTCTTATTTCACTTAAGAATATGGCCTCCATAAGCACCCATTTTCCTATGAAGAAGTCTAGTTTCTCATTCTTTATGGCTGAGTAATATTCCATTTTATAGAAAAACCACATCTTCTTTATCCAATCTCCAACTGATGGGCAATTGGTTTTTTTCAAGTTTTAATTATTAAAAATTATGCCACTATAAACATGGGTGACCATATATCACTGTGGTATGACTCTTAATTCTTTTGGAAAGATACCTAGAAGAGGAATACCTGGGACAAATGGAACCTCTAGTCCCAGCTCTTTGAGGTATCTCCGTATTTATTTCTATAGTGGTTGCATCAGTCTGCACTCCCACCAACAATGGAAAATGGTTTCTTTCTCCCCACAACTCCACCAACATTTGTTATTGTTTGATTTCTTGATAGCAGCCATTCTTTGTGGGATGAGGTGGTATCACAGTGTTGTTTTCACCTGCATCTTTCGAATGACCAATGATGTTGAACTTATTTTCATGTATGCATTTGCACTTTTACTTCTTTGTTTGAGAAATATCGGTTCATTTCAGGTGTCCGCTTTTGAATTGGGACTTTGTATTTGGGGGGCCTCATTTTTTTTAGTTCTTTATATATTATAGATAGTGGTCCTTTGTCTGAGAAGCAGCTGGTAAAAATTTTTTTCCCCACATTATAGGTTGTCTCTTAGCTCTTTGTGCTTTCTCTTGCAGAGCATAAGCTTTTTAATAAGATGAGATCCCAGTTGTTGATTCTTTGTGTTAGTTACAATGCTACTGAGGATTTGTTCATAAAGTCTTTTCCTATGCCAGTGTCTTCGAGAGTTCTGTCTAACATATCTTCCAGCAAATTTAGTGTTTCTTTTTTAGTATGTTGATCTTTAATTCACTTGAATGTTAGTTTAGTGCATGGTGAAAGGTTAAGGGTCATTTTTAATCTTTGGCAGGTTGAAATCCAGTTTTTCCAACACAATTTATTAAAGAATCTGTCTCTCCAAAACTGAGGATGTTCAGCCCCTTTGTCAAAGATGACTTATCTGAGTAAATCTGGAGTTGTATCTTCCAATCTATTCTAGTGATCCTCAGGTCTGTTTCTTTGCCAGTACCATACTGTTTTTATCACAGTGGCTTTGTAGTACAGTTTGAGATTAGGGATTGTGATACACTCTGCCATATCTCTGTTGCCTAGAATTGCTTTTGCCATTCTAGGTCACTTATGGTTCCAAATGAATTTTTGGATTATTTTCTCTGATTCTGTGAAATATACTGTTAGAATTTCAGTCGAGATTGTATTTAATCTATATAGCAGTTTTGGGTGTATGGCCATTTTCACTATGTTGATTCTTTCTACCCAGCAGCAGGGCATATCTTTCCATTTTCTTATATCCTCTTCTATTTCTGATTTCAGAGTGGTATGGTTTTCAGTGTACAGGTCTTTTGATTCTTTTGTTAGATTGATTTGAAAGGAATTGTTTCTGTAATGTCTCTCAGTGAGTCTGTTATTTGTGTACAAGAAGCTAATGATTTTTGAATGTTGATCTTGTATCCAGCTACTCTACTAAAAATGTCTAGAAGCCTTTTAGCAGAGTTTTTTGGGTCTTCTACGTAGAGTATCATATCATCAGCAATTAATGACAGTTGAACTTCTTCCTTTCCTATCTTTATTGCTTTAATTTCTTTCTCTTGTCTCATTGCTGTGACTAATATTTACAGAACTATATTGAACAGAAGTGGTGATAGTGGGCATCCTTGTCTTGTTCATGATTTTAATGTGAAGGTTTTCAGTTTTTGGCTATTTAGTATGATGTTGGTTGTGGGTTATTCATAGATAGCCTTTATCAAGTTGACATAAAGACCATCTATTGCAATTTTTTGCAGGGTTTTTATCATGAATGGATGTTGAATGTTTTTTCTCATTAAGTTTATTGGTGCATTTTAGGTATACAGTATAGTTACATTCATCATTGGGATCTTGTAGCTTTACATGACAGGTCTTGGTTCTCATTTTTTCCCCTTATCCCCACTCTCCCTTCACTCCCCCCACTCCCTTCCCTATTTACAAATACTTTATTTCCATTTTTTCATTTTCTCATTTTTTTAATTTTTCCTTATTACCTTTCCCCTACTCTTCCTATTTGCCCTATACTTTTAGCTCTTTTCTTTGTATTTCACATTGTCAATATATATCATTAGGATCTTATGTACCATTATAGTTTTTCACATAAGAAAAACTATTTAATATTTATACATGTGTGGATTTTTTTCTTTCACTTAGGAGTATATCTTCACTTGTATCCATTTTCCTATGAATGACTCTAATTTTTCATTCTTTATGGCTGAGTAGTATTCCATTTTATAGAAAAATCATATCTTCTTTATCCAGTCTCCAACTGACGGTCAAATGGGTTGTCCCTGACTTTGCTACTATAGTGTATTACATTTATTGACTAATGTATGTTGAACTATCCTTGCATCCCTGGAATAAGTTCCACTTGGTCAGTGTGTATGATCTTCTTTATGACCATCTGTGTTCTGTTTGCCAGTACCTTACTGAGGATTTTTTCATCTATGTTCATTAAGGAGAGTGGCCTGTACCTCTCTTTTTGGTTGGGTCATTCCCTGCTTTGGCAATCAAAGTAACACTTTCTTCCAGGAATGAATTTGGAAATATTGCTTCACTTTCAAGTTCACTGAAAAGTTTAAAGAGTATTGGCAATAGTTCTCTAAATATCTTGTAGAATTTAGCAGTGAATCCATCAGGAATTGGACTTTCCTACATTTTTTAATTATGTTATCAATTTCACTGATTGTAATTGGGGTGTTTAGAATTATTTTGTTTTCTTCTTTCAACCTTGGTAATTCATAAGTATCAATAAATTTGTCCATTTCTTCTGTGTTTTCCATTTTATTAGAATATAGGTTATTGAAGTAGGTATTGATGATTCTCTGAATTTCTGCTGGATCTGTTGTGACTTTACCTTTTTTCATTTGTAATTGCATGGATCTGAGCCTTTTCTTTCCTTTTTTGGATAAGTTTGGCTAAGGATTTATTGATTTTATTTATTCTTTAAAAAACAACTCTTCTATTCATCGATTTTTTGTATCATTTTCTTAGTTTCTACTGTACTGATTTCTGCTCTGATCTTTATAATTACCTTCCTTGTACAAGCTTTGAGTTTGTCTTGCTTTTCTTTTCCTAGGAGCATAAGATTAATCATTGGGCTGTTCATTTGAGCTCGCTGTGTTTTCCTAGTGTGAGCATTCACTGCTATGAATTTTCCATATAGAACTGCTTTCATTGTGTCCCACAGATTCCTGTGTGTTGCATTGGCATTATTATTTATTTGTAATAACTGATTTCTTCTTTAATTTCCTCTTGACCCATTGATTGTTCAGCAGAGTGTTGTTCAATTTCCATGTTTTTGTGAAGTTCTTACAGTTTCTTATGCTATTGATCTCCAGTTTAATTGCATTATGATCTGAATATATACATATCAGGCAACTTTGATTCCTTTGAATTTTTAAAAACCTGTTCTATGAGGTAGTATGTGATCTATTTTGAAGAATGACCTATGTACAGCCAAAAACAATGTATATTCTGATTTTGTGGGGTTGAAGACTCTGTAGACATCTATTAAGTCTATTTGTTCAAAAAATTGGTTCAGTTCTAGTATTTCTTTGTTGATTTTTTGTCTAGATGATCTGTCTATTTTTATAATTGGGTATTAGGCCCACCACTACAATTGTATAAGTGCTTATTTGTTTTTTCTTGTCCCTTAATATTTATTTTATATAGTTGGGGCATTACTATTTGGTGCATACATATTTATTATTGTCATCTTTTCCTCTTGTATTGTTTCCTTTAGAAGGATGTGGTAGCCTTTTTTTTGTCTTTCTTAATCAGTTTTGATTTGAAATTTATTTTGTCTGTAAATAAGATAGATACCCCTGCTTTTTTTTCTGGGCTCCTGTCACATGCAGAACTGTTTTTCATCCTTTCACTTTTAGTCTATGAGTTTCTTTTTGAAGCAGGTGTGTTTCTTGTATACAATATATTGTTGGATTTTTCTTCTTAATCCATTATGCCAGTCTATATTTTTTGATTGATGAATTGAGTCAATTAACATTGATGATTATAAATGATATGTACTGACTTTTCATTGTCATGTTATTGTTCTGTTGTTGGCTCTTTTTATTTTTTTCCTCCTCTCCCTTAAGTTTCTTGCCTTCTAATTGATTTGCTCTGTTGGGCCTCATAGTGTTGTGACCTTCATTGATTTTTTCCAAGATATTGTACAGAATTGTTTGCAGTGCTGGTCTGGTATTCATGAAATTTCTAAGGTGTTCTTTGTCATGGAAATATCTTATTTCCCTATCCATTGTGAAAGTTTTGCAGGACACATCAGTCTAGGTTGTAGGTTGTTTTCTCTTAGGACTTGAAATACCTCACTCAAGGCTCTCCTTGACCTGAGGGTTTGTTTTGAAAAGTCTGCTGTGATTCTGATGGGCTTTCCTTTGCATGTGATTTGTTTCTTTTCTCTAACTGCTTGTAGTATTTTGTTCTTTTGTTGTGTTACTGAGATCTTGACTATTATATGTGTAGGTGTAGTTTTTTTTTTTTATCATGGCTACTTGGAGTCCTATATGCCTTACTTATTTGTATGTCAAATTTTTCACCTCTGTTTGGGAGGTTTTCTGTCATTAATTCCGTGAACAATTTTTTTTATGTCATTTGTCCTTTCTCCTGCTACTTCATGGATTCCTATCAGTCTTATGCTATTCTTCTTTGTGTCATCTAGGAGTTGTTGGATGGATTTCTTATGATCCCCTACTGTTTTTAAGATATCTCTGTTTTCGTTGTCACTGACTGCAATCCTATCTTCTGTATCTGAAATTCTATTTTCATATTTGTTCCTCCTGCTGTGAATGCTTTCAATAGAGTTTTTAATCTCCTGGATATCTGTTTGAATCTGTTTCATGGTTTCCATTTCTTTCCTATGTTGGGCATTCATGGTTTCCATTTCTTTCCTATGCTGGGCATCCATGGCTTCTATCATGGTACTAAGCTTATCTATTTTTTTTTTTTGTCAGTTTCTGTTCTAGAGACTCTAATCATGTCTTTCATTTTTCTTACCATCTCTAGTTACCTGGGAAATTGTTTCTGTGTTGAATCTTTCTAGAGCCTGATTGATCTGTTTTGTTACTTCCTGGGCTGAGTTCAGGGTATCCTGGTGGTTGACTGTCAGACTTTTCCACCTCATTTCCCCTAGAATTTTCCATTGGTGAACTGGAAGTCTGTCTTTGTGCCTTGATTAAGTGTTTTCTCATTTTTGTTTTTGTTGTTGGGCTGTCCTTGGTTTAATTTCTTGGTTAGTAGTAGTTTGATCTTCCCAATTTAGCAGCTTTTTTTTTTTTTTTTTTTTTTTTTTTTTGAGATAGTGTCTCACTATGTAGTTGAGACTGTCCTAGAACTCACTATGTAGCCCAGGCTGGTCTTGAACTCTCAGCAATTCTCCTGCCTCAGCCTCCCGAGTGCTGGGATTACAGATGTGCGCCACCATGCCCAGCTAATTTAGCTGTTCTTTAGGTTTTAGTCTGTAATTACTCATAGACACTCTCATTTTAATAATATCAGAAAGGACAACTCATTAAATCAGTTAGAACCTTTTAGCCCAAGTGATACAGTCAGCAACATAATAGTATCAAGCACAGATTAGATAATGACCATTTTTGGTAGTTGTTAATCTATCACCTTTATCCATGTGAATTAAATCAAAATCGAGGACTAGCCCAAAACATGTTTATACTGAATAAACTCTTCAGTATAGCAACTTACCCATCAGAATGGGGACTTAGAATGGGTTAGGAGGAGAGATACAAATAGGTAGAGAAATAGGAGAAGGTTTCAAGTTAAGCCAGAGGACACAGGATGATCAAACAAACTCTAGGAAACTGTTGAATGTGACAAGAAGGAAAGACAGAGTGCAAGAACAAAGACAAGAATAGAATAACTTAACAATAATAGAGAAGCTATAAATTATACTCTCCTTTGAAACAAAGGATACTTGAGTGAAAGAAAAAGAAAGAATAAATGAAAAAGAAAGAAGAAATTTGAATTAGGGCAGGAACAGGAACAAAACAGGAGATCAAGAATAATGGAAGAAATGCAAGAGACTGGACTGGAAAAGGAAGAAAGAAAAAGAATTGGAAGAATTGGAAAATAAAATTTTAAAAGTAAAAATTAAAAATATGAGGAAAAGAAAGAAAAAAATTTGAAGAGCCTTTTTCAGGTTATGTCTCTGCTGACACAATAGACAATGTGGGCAGCAATGTGCAGAACTAAGTCAATTATTCTCAGCTAGCCAATGGCAGATCCCTGAGATTTAGGCTAATTGTGGTTGCAAGGCCCCAGTTGAGGTCTCTTAACTCCTGCAGGGTTGAACTTTGCAAGATTCTACTACGGTTTCTCACTGCCCTTTCCCTGAAGATAGTCCATATTCTGATGGAAGGTGGTGATCCCTCCAATTTACCAACTACAGAGGTCTGATGTGCCTTTATTGCAGTTGTTCACTTTCCTTCTATCTTCTGGAGCTCAGTAAAATGGCCTTTATAACCACCTGTGACTCTGCAGTGTGGATGGGTACTGGCACAACCAGGAGGCCAGAAAGCATGGTGGTGGTGGGGTGCTGCAGAAGTGCCTTTGCAGTTAGGTGGTCCTTATCAGTCTGTTCTGATCTGGTCTGAGTTTTTAAAATCCTTCCTGTCTCAGAGATTCCTTGAAACCAAATGTAGTCATTACTAATTTCAATATATGGCATTATTCAAAATGCTTTTATTCCAGTCATTTAATTTCCCATGTAATCTGGCTTATTGAAGTGGCAGTGATACTAGACTGCCACTTTGAATAGATAATATTGGTGACATTGTCAAATAATTTATTCTAAGTCACTTACATTGGAGCACTCCTGGGAAGGTTGAGTCAGTCTTAAAGGACAGCATATACTTTCCCTCCATGTACCTTAGTCTCATTAAACTCACATGAACAGAAGTCTTGTTTTTCATTTTTTGTCAAGAACATGACTTAGTATTGCAACCTAAGAGCTAGGGAAGGCATTAGGGTCTGTAGAATCAACCAGATTAAGGTATAGATTTTCTGGACAGTAAACACTTAAAAAGAAGACAGTTTCCCTCTGGCAGCATAAAAGATTAGTTGAAGGATGTTAGCTATGACCAAGGAGCTGGAATGAAAAGGTTTGTTTGTAAGGATCTTGAAATAACCTACTGTTTTCATTATGAAGAGGGCTCACTATGTTGATATGTGATCCTGGAAAAATCATTTCAGATATATTTGGTTCCCAGTCCCGTGTTCTAGTAATCATCAGTAGAAGATATCTGTGTTTGCTTGTAATATAAAACCCTTCTCCTGAAAGGTGATTTCTTATACCTAGGAGGTAATAATTTGAAAAAATAAGAATAGATAAATCTTCAGAAATTCTAAGTTTTATTTTGAGCATATGGCCATTTGTTATTTGGGGGATAATTTGTATGTTTTTGATATTTAAAATATATGCACTACTTAAGAGAATTTATCATATAAGATTATATTAATTATGTTTACAAAATACATGATCAAGCAATTGATTTTAGACTTGAGGCATTGAAATGTACAAAATAATTTGTTTGGTTTTTAAACACTGGTTATAATTACTTTATGAGATTTGTAAATTGAACATAAATCTTATGGAAAGTTGGATTTTTGCTTTTGTAATTTTAATAATTTTAATATTAGTTTAAATAAATCTGATAACTACACATCATGATTTCTGGCCTCAAAGTCTCCCATTTAACATTGGAATCCTGCAGTGACACTTTTGTAGATGCATAAGTGGAGGCCCTATCCATTTAGAAGCCTCCCCTCCTTCTCCTGGTCCTGTCCTGCCACCTCCTCTGGAAGCCTTTTCCAACACATCTGCACCAGGTGACTCACTCCTTCCCTCTGGTCACCATTCATTTGCTGCATGTCTCTGTGGAGTTGTTTTTCATATATTATGATGCTTCTATTTTTATATCTATCACTCATGCTATCCAGAAATTTCTTAAGGATTTATCACTCTTCCTGTCCCCATTAGCTACCAGAGTTTGTTCTCAGCATTGTGTAAGCCCTGCTAAAGTGTTACAGGAGATTCTCAAAGTGTTCTATGACATTGCCCTGTAGCTCAAGAAGCATTGTATTTTGATTTGGTAGCTAAGCTTGGCCCACCTGAGCAGCAATGAATGCTGTAGCTCTATGTTGCTTCTTGGGGATTCTGATTATCCAGTTCACGTTGGATTGCAGAAGTTGGCAAGTTTAAGAAATCTCCAGAGGATTCTACTGTGCAGCCAGGTTTGGCAACTGCCATGTTAGAAGGAGGTGATTCTCACTGGGAAAACCAGTGAGAATGTGCTCGATGTTTTATCCAATATTCCAAATTCTGGCTTAGAATACAGATAGTGGCTATAGCAAGGGGATAGTGGTGGTCTACACTGAAGACAGTTCCTGCCTTTGTGCAGCCTAATTTAGGGGAGCTTCTTATAGCCTCACCACACTACAGAAGCCAGGCATCAAGGACAGCATCTATTTCTTGGAGTGCAGAGGGAGTGACTACAAGACTTTCACCTTTCTGGTCAAGGGTTTTGAAAATGGCTACAGAAAGCCTGGGTGGGGGTCCAGAGAAGAGCAGATCCTATGAAGAGGGTGGCTTAGAATTAGGAGGGTCTTCATGCTAACTTCAGATCTGTGAGATTATACTTGGTCTCTGAGGGACCAAATTTGGGGGGGGGTGGATAGGTGGAAATTTTCACTGTCTCCAAGCAGACCAGGGACCTCAGCAGGTAGTCTTTTTGCTTCCACACTTGTGACTTAAAGAGGAAGAGACCACTCCTCCATTTATTATGTATAAGGGTTCTGCATTCTCCTCTGCCTACAAATCATATCCCCAAACAAGTCTCTCTCCATAACCAAAGAGGGGGAAGAGCAGACATATGAAACACAACATAAACTTAGCAGCAACCAAAAACAAAATGCTAGGAGATATTTAAGTTAAATATTAAATTAAAATACTTAATTTCTAAAGCTGATACCATGGTTTCCCAACTACATAATTGATTCATGAATTAAAGATGAGATGATCATAGTTGAAACTGAACTTTGAGAACTAGAAGTTCAAGGGGATAAAATATCTCAAAATAGATCATAATTATAAAGAGATTGATATAATAAGGACAAAAGCATTCTGAAAGGTTAAAAAAAATCCATGATTTAGGGTAAAATACTACATCCTGATGGGGAGAATATTTGGTAACTTGTTTTCCAAAAATAGTATAGAATATATTTCTAATTCTTAGAAGTTCTAATTCTTACAACTATTATTAAAATGGAAAATGTATGCTAGAATTTTCAAATTAACAAAATGAAAAATAAAATGTTCAAATGCCAAAAACAAGGAAAATTAAAAAGACAAAATAATTTGAAATATTTAGCAATTATAACAAGATAAAAGATGAAAAATCAAGGATATAGCTATTACAGCTAATGTGAATGGACCAAATGTACTCATTTAATATGATGGTTTTGTTACATTATAACACTAACTCCAGTTACAAACTGTATAATCACACTTAACACAAATTCAGAAAGCTTGAAAATAAGGTTGTATAGAGAATTATTAAATAAACAAAGGTAAGATTTTAAAAAGGTAAGAGAATAAATGTGAAAAGTAGAAAATGGGAAAGATAATGTTAATATAATGTCAGCTGATATCATTATATAATAAAATAATAGGTTTTCCTTCAAAGTTAATCATTCATGAGAGCAGGAAGAATGTAGAATAATAATGATAAAAGGAAACCATAAAAAGTAGTTGCTAAATATGGGGCAGTCACTATGCAGAGTGCTATGTGTGATAAGAACAGATCTAGGAGACAAATTAGCCTTGGGAAAGCTGAATAACACAATCAATGTGTTAGTTGACTTCTAGCTGCTGTGACATGATGCCTGAGACAATGAATTTAAAATGAGGAACAGTTTATTTTGGTCATGATCTCAGAGTCTACGGATCTTGCAGCCTATAGATGACTGGCTTGATTGCTTCTGGGCCTGTGGTGAGATAGAATAAACTGGTGTGAGCATATGGGGGACAAAACTGCACACTTTGGGCAGCTTGGAAGTCGAGAGGAAAGAAGAGATTGGCATCCCACACTCCTCTTCAAGGGTGACTCCCAGTGACCTCACTTCTGCACAACAGGCCCCATCTCCTAAGGGCTCTTCTACCTCCCAGCAGTGCTACATGCTGGTGGCTGAGCCTTTGAGACATGGGCCTATGGAGGAGCATTCATGATCCAATACATAACAACTAGTAAACACAGAAATACTATAAGCAGCAGCTGGTCTTTCCCAAAGAGAGGATATACATTTTTGGTATGACTTTCACATAAAAATATGTTTGTTATTTAGCCATAAAGAAAAACTTATAAACAGATATTTGAAGCCATTTGCAATAAGGTAGGATGCCACTAAATACTACCTCAATACTAAGAAACACATTTCCATAAAATCTTTAGACCAAAGGCAGGAAAAAAAAAAAACACAAATTGCCTAGAAAGTAAGAAGTGAATTGTCATTGCAAATGTGACAAGGCACAGCTGAGCTCAGCGGAATGTGTCACAGCTCAGTCCATTTCATAATTCAGGAGTGAGCCCTGAAAATGAAGGAACCAAGGAAAAATAAAATAGGAAGTCACCTTAAAGAAATAAAAAATGAAAAGCAAAATCAGCTAATGAAACTAACAAGAATTAATAAAGATTGAAGCCAAATTTAATGGGGAACATACAGTGACAACAATTTTTAGAAAGAATAATTTAACCAAAAAGTGGTTTTATGAAAGATTGGTAAAGCAAAACTTTGCATGATCCTGGTTCATGAAAATGAGAAATTTTTAAAGAAAGCAAAAAAGGGACACATTTTGAGAGACTGCTCATTATATCTAGCTAGTCCAAAAAAAGAAATTATAAAGAGAAACTAAAGTGGTGTATATATTTCCTGGCTGAAGAGGCAGCAAACACTGACCAAGAAAAGTTATTTAAAATAGAGGGGGCAGGAATTTTGCTACCAGTGACCACATCGCTCAGACTTTTTACTTTATAATACCTAATGATGATTCATTCGTTAATGCTATACTTTAAATCATCTGTAAACCTGAAGCCTGATGAGTCAGTCTTGTAATGAGTAATGACACCCAGTATAATGGCTACTGGTGACCTACACATTCACAGCACCTGATACAGCCTGAGGAATCTGTAAGGTCAAGTTGTTAATGTCACTCACAATCCACACTTTAGGAATTTCTTGTTAATGGGTGTCTACATTTGAAAATATTGTTATTTTGGGGGAGAAAATGAATATCATTAGATAAAGATATACAAAGCAGAAAGATTTGTGTATGGAACTAAATTAATACATGGGGTTTCTCTGATTTTAAACTATAGGAACAACATATCTTGAAACTAAATTGACACATTCATGCGAAAATGGATATATGCAAGAAAATATGTTAATTCAAAAAAGCAATAGTTGCTTGTTAATATTTATGATTTTTATCCTATAAAGAGACTTCTTTATCTAAAGTAAAACTTGACCTTTAAAGATACTCAGTTGAAAATTAAGAGTCTTTGTATAGCTGAAAGATTAAATGTATGGAAAAAGCTGATTCAATTTAATTCTATGTCCTGACATATCTTATACTTCATAGACGTGTTCTGTAAAAGAAAACAAAATAATAGAAAAATGCTAAAAGACCATGCTATACACATGACTGATAAGTATATACAATTTATTTGTTAATTTAAATAATAAAGTTGAAACAAAACCACGAACAGAATTTTAAAAAAGAAATAAAGAGTAGCAAAACAATTCCTTTATGGCATTTGACATCTTTTATCTTATTTGAACTTCTTAAAAAAAAGGAAAAAGTAGAAGGTATAATTTTCCTTATTATATACATGATAGATCTAAGATTTAAGTACACCAAGTTGTTAACAATTACAAGGCAAATGAAAAGAAAAGACTCCTAGACTCCCAGTCTCATTCTACCACCCTCCCTTCCAAAAGCGGGTGTTAGCTTCATTAGTACTTCATGTGTAAGTAAATGCTAGCTATCTTAGGGCTATAACTATGGTAAGGGTGATGATTGAGACAGATGGCTGGGGAAAAGAGGGAGAGAGAGAGAGGGAGAGCGAGAGAGAGAGGGAGAGAGGGAGAGAGGGAGAGACTATTATATAGCATACCTGGGAGAAATCCAAGCCAAACAAAGTGAAAGTTGAAAGTGAGGACATGTTTCTTTAGTTCTCTGGGCTGTAACCTCCCAGAATGACGTGAAGTCGCCACTCATCTGAGTCATTCCAAAGTGTCCAGACAAAACACCCACAGTCTCAGCCTGGGGAATAATCTTGCCTTGGCAACTGGCTGGAATCACAAGCCCATTTCCCCTGATTGTTACTTTGACATTACAGCAAATACACAATGTTTGTTTTTAACACACACACACACACCCACACACACACACACACACACACACACACACACACACACACCCATCTGCTTTGCTGTCTTTCTCTGTGAGTAGGAAGTCACTGTATACTAGGGTGGACCAGACTTCTTGGAGTTGGCCACTTAAGTCAATAAACTGTGTGCTGCTGACTTCTCTGTCCTTTGGAGCTCTAACTTTGTCTTTTTCTGCTTTTATGGTGAGAGGAGGATAGACACGGTTTTTTCAAGTATTTTTAAGAAAGAACTTCAGGAGAAAGAAAATTTTATGTTAGGCATTTCCATTTCCTTCCCGAATGACTGTGGCTATAATACACACATGCACTCACACACACACACACACACATGCACACACAATCCACTGGGATTATTATTTAAAGATTATCATTAAGTCATGTTCTCACATTTATGTCTCTACTACTTTAAAAATATTTTTATTTTTGGACTGAATTCATGTAACACAAAAGTAATCATTCTAAAGTATATAATTTAATAGTATTGATGAACATAGTGGTATTTAGTACTTAGAATCCAATGGTATTTTGTGCATTCTCAGAGTTGTACAACCATGAGCTCTTTCTACTGTCAGAACTTTTCATGGCCCAATATAACACCCCATTCCCATTTGGCAGCAACTTCCTCTTCCTCTCCCTCTTGATTTATTGCCTTCTGTCTGTGCTGATTTACCTATCCTCAGTATAACTTATGGGATGGCTGATTTTATATATCAACAGGGTTGGGTCACAGGGAACCAGGTATTGGGTCTGACACTATCTAGGGTGTTTCTGTGAGGATGTGTTTGGATGAGATTAATATTTAAATCTATAGACTGAGTAAAATAGATTGTGCTTTATTATGTGGTTAGGCCTCATCCAGGCAGTTGAAGGCCTGAATAGAAAAAAAGGCTGCCCTCTTCTGAATGAGAGAATTCTTCCCTCTGATAGCCTTTGAACAGGAACAGCAACATATTTATCCTGTTTGACCTGGAGAATTTTTACTAAAAATTACATCATTTTCTGATATAGTATAGTCACCCAGTCATCCTTGATTACTGTTTGAATAGCATACATTTTTTTTTTCATTTTAAACTTATTTGTGTTTGTGGTTCTGAAGTGATTTTCTCTATGAAGGGCATATTGTTGGATCATGCTTGCCTCCCTGTTACCATTTCTGTTTTTTAAGGACTAGATTCAGACCTTTTGTTCTGGCTTGAGTCTAGATGTCCCTCAAATACCTCAGGAGCTTGTAGATGGGGCTTTCAGATCTCATTGAATCTAGGGCTGTGGTGTGAATTTATGGCATGCATGCAGAGCCCTCTCTGTCAGCACTCCAGCCAAGTCACCCCAGCACCTGAGCACTGCGTATTCAGGTTTAATTGCAGTGTTAGCACTTTGCAATAAATTAGTGGGTTTTGAGTTGCAGTTTCTGCACTTGGTCTCTAAAATTTTCTCCATCACTGATCTAGGGTGTGTGATACTGGGATTAAGGGTGTGTAGTACTAAACTCATTCTCTGACTGAAATTAGCATAGCTCTAGGTGTGGCTGAACATATTTACTGAAGATAGAAGTCCACCCTAGGTACTGTGGCACAATAAAAATGCCTGTAGCCTGTTCGGAAGAAAAGAAAAAATACAGGCTTGTTGCTCTCTGCCATGATACCTTGCCTTGGAGTCAGCTGACTTTGGACTAAAACCTCTACAAAGGGTGAGCCAAAATAAACCTTTCCTCCTTCAAATTTGGGTGTCTAGTATTTTATCTCAGCAACAAAAGTGGCTAAGACAACATTGGTATTTATAGTGATAACTGACAAAAGAGTTTTCTTCTATTATTCTATTCTGTTGTTTGTTTCCTATATGTCTCCTTTGTTGTTGTTGTTTTTTAAGTCTTCCCATACTAACTTCTCTTGTAGTTGATCTTTTTCTAGTATGCCATATTGATTCCTTTTCAATGTCATTTTCTGTACAGTGTTTAGTTATTTTAGGTATTTTCCTGGTTGGGGGTAGTAGTTAACATTTTATTTTATTTTTGTTTATTTATTTATTTATTTATTTATTTATTTATTTATTTTGAGACAGGGTCTCACTATCTAATTGAGACTGACCTGGAACTCACTATGTCGCCCAGACTGGTTTTGAACTCAGAGCAATCCTCCTGCCTCAGCCTCCTGAGTGCTGGGATTACAGGCATGTGTCACCATGCTTGGCTTGTTAACATTCTAAATGTATAACCATTTTGAAATGACACAAGCTTAGCTTCAATAGCATAACTAACTGTATTGATCCAACTCCACCCTCATTTATGTTGCTACTGTTATTAATGACATCTTTATGTTGTGTATCTATCACTATACATTTATAATGATTGCTTAGGTATTTGTCTTAAATCATATAGGAAACAAAAGTGCAGTTACACTGACTTTAATATTTGTCTCTGTAGTTACTTTGACCAGTGATCACTCTCTTTCTCTCATCTGGCTGTGAGGTACCAGCTGATGGTGTGGGTAGCAGGCTGAAAGACAGCCTTTCACATTTCTTGTATGGGCTGTCTAGTAATGACAAATTCCTTCAGCTTTGTTTGTCTGAGAATATCTTAATTTATTCTTCATTTCTGAAGGCTAGTGTTGCCAGATATGGAAGCCTTGGCTGCCATGTTTTAAAATTTCAGTTTATTGAATATATCTGCCTGTCTTTTGATGTTCACTGGTCCTGATAAAAAATTAGTTGTTATGTCCTTGGTAGGTGCTTCCCTTACTACCTTCAAAGTATTCTCTTTGCTATGAATATAATGCGCCTTTATGGATCCATTAGAGTCTATCCTGTTTGCAGTTGAATTTCTTCTATGTGTAGATTCACACCTTTCATCTAATTTGGGAAAGCTTTGGACATTATTTTTTCAACTGTTCTTGCCCCTTTTTGTCTTCCTTTTTAGGGCTTCCACAATGTGTATGTTGGTAACTTGACAAGGACTTCTTTCTGTCCCTCAGACTGGTAATTTTATTTGAGCTGTCTTTAAATTCACTGATTTCTTTTTCTGTCTGCTTGACCTCACTGTTGGGCTCCCTGGTAATTGCTAATTTTAGTTCTTTCACTTTTAGCTTTATAATCTACTGGTTTATACATTGTTTTCTTGATTTCCATTTTTTGTTGACGTTGTCGTTCATGGTTTCTTTTGGTTCTCTGAGCATATTTAAGACAGCTAATTTTAAGTCTTTGTCTAGTAAGTTCATTATCTAAAGTGGTGTCATGAGAACCAACACCTGTCATGTAAAGGTACATGATCCCAATGATGAATGTAATTGTACCGTATACCTAAAATGTACCAATAAACTCAATGAGGAAAAAAAATAAAGTGGTGTCTATTAATTTATACTTTTCTTGTTCACGGGCTACACTCTGTCATTTTTGTTGAGAATTAGATATTTGGGGTGTGGTAATGTGATAACTCTGGAAATAAGATTCTGCCCCCCCCCCATTGCTGTTGCTTGTTGAAAGCTGAAATTGTCCTCTTTTAAGTAACTTTCTCAGTTTATTTTTGGAAAGCCAATCTTCTTTCCTGTCATATAGAATCTCTGGAGTTCCTGTTGAGATATCTCTGCATCCAAGTGATGTCCTGACAGAGATTTTCTTAAATTCTTGAGTCCAGTAAGAAAATAAAGGAAAAAGAAATGTATCTGAGTTTAAAAAAACCTCCAGCCTATGCGGTAGGAAAAAACCACTTTAGCAAGAGAAGTTTTTATATAATGTCTATCCTTTGTGCTGGCCCCTTGGTGATCAAAAGCAGTGACTAATATGCACAATTCCTGTGTAGATGGGAATAAGTCCCCTAATGTCCAATCTGGTTCCAGCTGATCACACCAGAAATGCCGACCTCAAGCTGTTTGGCAGTGCTAGAGATAGGGGTTATCATCACAAAGCAGCATACTAGCATCCACTGACATTTACTAACTCCATTCTTCATCAAGTAATCCCCCAGATGTGGACAGTATGCGTCTGGATTACAGAATTCCAAAACTTTTGCTTCAGACCAGCTCAGTGGTTGGTTTCTTTGCTTATTGGTGGAAAGACTGGTTCCTGGAGGTTCCACTCCACCACCTTTGTGTTGCAATTTCTACTTTACCATTTCTGTTCTTCTTTCTATGAAGATGGATCCAAAGAATAATTTATACCTTTAGCCTTGATAGACATCATTCATGTTCTAATTTTCTTATTTTTTTTGCTGTGGACCAGATAATAAATGGGAATCTGGAAAGCAATCAGGATTTTAAATCGGTGTGGACAAATGACTCTTCTTCACTCTGGAAACTCCAGGGGACTGGGGAAATAAGGTGACTTTAAAGACTGTTGTGAGAGCGTATTTTGTTTTAATTTGTTATATTATGTTGGAGAGGAAAACTGTTATTTAAAAACATTATATTTTCTGATAAAGAGAAGAAAAACAAAAATTATTGTGGAAACAGTTCATAATCATAAGTAATATATTTGGGATAAATTTACAATATGTACACTGTACCATTGTAGAAAACATTTTCTTAGAAAAGTCAAAATAAAGCATCTTGGAGGCTTGGGAAAGTAGAAATGATGACTTCCATTCCAAAAAGATATTTTTATGCTCTGGCGATAGTTATAAAAAATGGGCTCATTTGTGCTATTAACTTTGCCTAAGTTTTCAGTAGAATAAATACTAACACGTATATTTTTAGTATGTGATACTTATAATTCTTTATGAAGGAAGCTGTTATTTTTATTCTCTGGTTATTAACAGGTCTTAGGAAAATCAATTCCTGATCTAGATCTAATAGAAAATACATAACAAAAGTCTCATAAACCTCTGTATTCTCCTGTGGCATAATCCAAATAACAAAGATTCTTGACAAGAGGAGGCAATAATACCCACTGAACTGATCATGCTAACACATGGTGAGTCACTTTTAGAAGTATCAGAAATAACATAGAAACTGGGTGTGGTGGCACATTCCTGTAATCCTAGAACTCTAGGAGGCTGAGGCAGTAGGGTCAAAAGTTTGAATACAGCCTGGGAAACTTAGTAAATTAATGAGATCCTGTCTCAAAATAAAATATAAAAACAAAGAACTGAGGTATACAGAGGCCTTAGATTTAATATCTTGTAGCATACATAAATAAATAAATAGGTACTATTGTGTATAAACAGTCTGACAATTTTGTTAATTATCCATAACTTTGATAGCATTTCAGATGGAGGAATAGAAGAAATTTTGCAAAAAGCCGCATTACATAAAAAGTGATCTTGTATTCATTAACTCTTTTGGGAAGCAAATGTTTCACTTAAAGAAAAATGTTTCTCAGGCAGTCATGCATCTGGTAAGTATATTTTGATTAATTTTATGATTTACAATATTTTATGCTACTGGATAAAGATTACTTTGACTGAAGGTAATTTGAAATATGATAGAAAAATTCACTTCAGATAATTATAAATGGTTTTATACTGAGTATGTGTCACTTGGAATGTTTACTATTTGTATATGTGCATAGTATATACATATTATATACATAAAATATATATGTGTACACATGTATGTGGATGGCTTACATTTGTTTTGCATGAAATGGGGGGCCAGTAATAATTTTGCTTACGAAAAGATGCCATATTCCATGGCTCTTGACAGCTTTCTAATGATCTTCCTGGGGCATGTTGAATAAAGAGATTAGGATGCCACAAACCAGCTGAGCAAGTGGGCATGACCTGTCAATCACAGAGGTCCAGGAAATGTGCAGAAAAACAGTGCCCAAAGCCCTGAGTCTGGCAGCAATCAAAAAATGCTAGCTCTAGTTGTTCTTGCAAAAACTCTAGCATGTTTTGTACTGGGGCCTAGACCTGATCTCAGCCTGAGGAGTGGGAGATACAAACATGGTTGCCTTTAACCTCATAGCAGCTGATCTTTGTGTTTCGCAGTAATCTGCCATCAATCTGTAGAGTTCCTACTTTTAATTAGCCTACACTTGGTCTGCAGACTGTGTTTCTTTTCCTATCTTTAATAAATGTAAAACCTTGCTACCTTTTTTACTTGTTTTGTCCAATTCTTTGTTCAGGACAGAAAAAATCCTAGAAACCATCTCTAAGAGACTCCAGTACTCTAAAACCTGGTGACATTGTGGTTGATTTGGTTCAGGAATTATGTGGATGAACAGTTGCTTATTGGCCAATTGGGTTTTGAAAGTGTAATTGAGAGTGAGTGAAATCATTTAATTAGAATAATATGATTCTGAGCTTTGATGATAATTATCTAACGATTGCAAAATATATCTCATTTCCACTTTAGATATGCTGGGCAACTGGCAGACCCAGCATGAAACAGATTTACAGATGGACTTCTCATTGCAGTTCTCAGAGATTTGACTTTTGTTTTTTCCCTTTGGGAGATTACTATGATTCAAATAGCTACTCTAGTAGCTTACATCTTTTTATTTGGGTTTACACCATCTTTGGAACCTTGCCCTTTTTTCTCTTGTTGATTTGCAGTCTCTTAAAATGTCCCTGTGAATTTCCCTTTGGTTTTTCAATATCCAAAATGGCAGCCATTGGTTGCCCAGTGCCCTCCTAAGAGACTCTGCTCTGGAATGTACACAGCTGCAGGGACCTGGCTGCTGAATGGAGGGGATTTGGCAGTTGCTCATCCATATGATCCATGAACACACAAAATGCTCCAGTCAGAAACTAATACTATTCTAAGGAAAACTTATAGGGAAAAAGAGAACAAGTGAGACCAGATCATCTAATCCAATTAAAACCATGGAAACTTTCTTCCTTATCTTCAAATAGTTTACTTACAAATATAGCACAGGATGACCATTTTCCTTGCTTGAATGTGACATAAGGGTGTATTTTCAATTTATATGCACTGTGAGGTGCCAAATGACCACTAAGGGAGGCAGTGGAATATATTTTCTTCATAACTTCATGGACTTTATATGGAGTAATTTTGGTGGAGGAGAATTTGAGATCCTAAATGAACTCTAGGGTTTCTTCCTATAACTTATAAACAGATGAGTGTGTTTAACTAGAAAGTCAAATCACAACGGAGACTCTGGACAAATTCCAGTGACAGGTTATGAATAAAATCTTCCTCTCTTTGTGCTATTTCTCTTTCTTTTTGTGTCTGGGAAGTCCTTTCTATTTACTCTTTCTCTTGCTTCCTCTTTCTCCCTTTTGACTTCTAATCTTATATTTTGGAGAGATTAGCCTGTTTATTTCTTATCTATGACAAAGAAATGTCTGACACCTTTCTCAAAGAATCTATTTCCTGATTTTGAGAACTGGAAAACTTTCTCACATAATATATTGAATGTGACTGAAAGAAGATGCCCAAGGTGTGCCTAAAGAAGAGCAATGCTGGGGCTGGGGATTTAGCTCAGTGGATCCAGTGCCTGCCTTATAAGCACAAGGGCCTGAGTTCAATCTCCAGAACTAAAAAAAAAAGGGAACAAAAAGAAGATTAATGCTTTCTCTCACACAAGAATCTGGGTTTTAGGATGCTGAAATATCATTCTAGAGGTGTTTTCTAACTTCTTTCTGTCCTGAACAGAGAATTGGTCATACAAGCACAAAAGATAGGTTTTGCATCTACTAAAGGAAGAAAAAAGAAACAGCCTGCTGAGTGATTTGGGGTAAGTGAAGGGTAGGAAAATAAGTACATGCTACTGTGCAAGAGCAGACCAGGGTACAAGAGAGTAGCACTGAGATCAATGGTAGATGTCTTTTTCTATGTTCCACTCCTCTGGCTGACATTAGGTTTAGACCATCCTATCAAAAACCTTCTCTAGTTTTCAAAAGAAGAATTAAAGATAGCACTCTCTGACTTATGCCACATTCAGGCCTTTCGGTGCTTGTGTCCTGAAATTTTGCAATTAATAGGTCATTGCTACTTTTCTAGCCAGTCTGGTGCCCTGATCTCCTGCCTCAGTGGTGTTCATGACTCATAAAACAATGACATTTATGAAGTCACTTCACAGAGACACATCAAGCTCAGAGTTAGGATCTAGAGCTAAGGAGACAGTAGGTGTTTGATAAGGTACAATCTTTCCACCTGCTCTCATCCGGTGGGGAGAAACACTATCCACTACTGTGAGGATCTGAGAATGCTTCGTAGGAGGGAAAGTCTGAGCCTAGCAGGGTGATTTCACAGTAGGATGTATGAATTGGAGAGCTGCTTGGAATTGCACAGAGGGATGAGAGTAGCCTTGGAACTGTGCCACTGGGATATGAGGGTCTGTAGTAAGCTGTTCACCTTGATAAATAAGTTATTTTAGTTGGTTCCTGTGTTATCTTCCTGGAGCAAATAGCTGAGTTATTTTTGGTTCTTCTCAGTGTTGTTTATCAGGAAAAGAGAAGCATTTTGAATTCAACTTTTCAGCCTGCCTCAACTTGTCTCATTATGCTGTATCATGATTGTTTTCTTCCGTGTGTGTCTTTTCCTCTAGACTGTGAAAAATTAGTGACTTATTATTTTTTAGCATGATAGATATGTTGCATGATAGATAGAAGTTTTAAGTCAAAATTTAAAATGAACTGCATGGCATAATAAAGAACAAAAACTAACTGAACTTCCACCCATTCCTCTACCCCTCCATGCCTCCACCCTCCTTGTTTTCACTCCATGATGAAATCCTGTGATCATCGTGTCACCGAGACGACCTGAAAGGCTCAGCATTTGTGTTGGCCTCTAGCAGCTGGGCTGGCAGTATTTAATAGTAAGAATAAAAGTTTGTGATGGAGGTGAATAGCTCTGCATTGATCACTTGTGCAAGGCTGCAATTTTTCTGAGATTGCTACCTCCACTGTTGCAGGCCATCAATGCGAGGCTCAGCTAGCTGCTGCCTGCTGGTCTCAGAGGTCAGCAGGTACATCTGCCATAGTTGTTGTGGTTGCTGTTTTTAATCCACATGCTCTTGCTTGTACAGACTCTTAAATTTTATAAATTCTGCTAAGTCTTGCCATTTATTCAGGAATAAATATGGCAAGATCCATTTAGTTAACTAAAAACATTTATCAAATACTTATTTTTTCAGGGCATTGTACCAAGTTCTTGATGATTAACTACAACTTTAAAGACAATTTATGTTTCCTGAACACTGGACATGCTAGATTTCAGGTTCTAAGGCAAATAAAATATATACAGTTATGCACTGTGTAAAGATATTTTGGTCAATGATCACATACATGATGGTGGGCCAGTAAGATTATTGTAGAGATGAAAAATGGCACCTATTTTTCTGTTCCTTTACTATTTTTATATATGTTTAGACACACACATGGTTATGTTACAGTGCCTGTAGAATTCAGGACAGTTGCATGCTGTCCAGGTTTGTAGTATAGGAGCAATAGGCTCTGCTGTATTCCCTAGGTGTATAGTGGACCTCATACATTTGTGTAGGTATACTCTGTGATGTCTCCAAAACAAAACAATTGCTTAGCAATGCTTTTCTTAGAATGAATCCCTGTTCTTAAGCAATGTATGTCTATAGAAGCAAAATAGTTTAATAGCTAAGTTTGTTTATTGAGGTTTTTTATTCTATTAAGTTTATAGGGACCTTTTAGGTATACATTATGGTCACATTCATAATTGGTTATTTATACATGCACATGAATTATCTTGGTTCTCATTTGTTTCTCATTTCCCTTCCTTCCCTTCCACCCCTCCGCCCTGCATTTCCAAAAAAGTTGTTTCTATTTTTTCTTCTTTTTCATATATTTTTCCCCCCCATTTCCTCTTCCCTTTTGGACCTTTTCTTCCTATTTTACATTATCTATTATACATTTTAGCCCTTGATTACTCTTGTGGTTTCTCACACCAGAGAAACTGGTATTACATGTGTGTTCTATTTATTTCACTTCAAAGTATGGCCTCAATGTGTATCCATTCAGCTATAAATTTCTCTAGTTTATCATTCTTTGTGGCTAAGTAGCACTCCATTTATAAAAAACAAAACAAAACCAGACAAAAAACCCTGCATCTTCTTTACCCAGTCACCAATTGATGGGCATTTGGACTGTTTCCAGGATTTAGCGATTAAAAACTGTGCCACTATACACATGGGTGTGCATACTGCTGTAGTATGATGCTTTTAAATCTTATGGGAACATACCCAGCAAGGGAACAACTGGGTCAAATGGGACCTCTAATCCTAGATCTTTGAGGAATCTCCAAACTGATTTCCTCAGTGGTGGCAACAGTCTACACTCCCACCAACAGTGGAGAAGTGTTCCTTTCCTTCCACAGCCACAGCCTCACCAGCATTTGTTGCTGGGTGATTTCTTTCTTTTTTTTCACAGTTATATGGAATTTATTGGTACATTTTAGGCATACAGTGCAGTTACATTCATCATTGGGATCTTGTGCCTTTACATGACAGGTCTTGGTTTTTATTTTTTCCCCTTACCCCTGCCCTCCCACCCTTCACCCTACTGGGTGAATTTCTTGATAACAATTATTCTTTCTGGGGTAAGATGAAATCTCAGTGTTGTTTTTATCTGTATCTCTCCAATAACCAGTGATATTGAACATTTTTATATGTTTATATGCTGATTCTACTTCCTCATCTGAGAAATGTCTATTAATTTCAGAAGCCCATTTTTGGATTGGGTCTTTAAACTTGGGAAATCTGACTTTTTAAGTTCTTTATATATTCTGCATAGTAGTTTTTTTGTCTGAGGAACTGCTGGTAAAAATTTTATTCCATATTGTACATTGTCTGTTCACTCTGCTGGTGGTCTCTCTTTTGGGGCAGGAGCTTTTTACTAAGATGAGATCCCAGTTGTTGATTCTTTGTGCTAATTCCCATGGGCTGAAGTTTTGTTCATAAAATGTTTTCCTACACCAATGTCTTCAAAAGTTCTACCTAGCCTCTCTTCCAACAGGTTTAGTGTATCTGTTTTAATATTTAGATCTTTGATCCATTTTATTTTAGTTTAGTGCATGGTGAGAGATATAGGTCTAGTTTTAATCTTTGGCAAGTTGAAATCCAATTTTTTCAGCACCGTTTTTTTTTGGAGGGGTACTAGGGAATTGAACTTGGGTTCTTGTGCTCACAAGGCAGGCAGTGTTACTACTGAACTAAATCCCCAGCCCTTAGCAACATTTGTTTAAGAGGCTTTCTTTCAATGAGAGTGTTTGGCTCCTTTGTCAAAGATGAGGTGACTTAGTATGTCTGGAGTTGTTTCTGCATCTTCTTTTCTCTTCCACTGATCCTTGGGTCTGTTTCTTTGCCAGTACAATTATGTTTTTTTGTTTTGTTTTGTTTTGTTTTTGTTTTTAATCACAGTAGTAATGTAGTATAGTTTCAAGTTGGTGATTATGATACTATCCCATGACTGTCTGTTGCATACAATTGCTTTTGCCTTTCTGGGTCTCTTCTAGTTCCAAATGAATTTTTGGATTGTTTTCTCTAGTTCTATGAAATATGTTGTTTGGATTTCAGTTGGAATTGCATTGAATCTATATAGTCATTTTGGGAGTATGCCATTTTCACTATATTGCTTCTTCCTACCTAGGAACAAGGGTATCTTTCCATTTTCTGATATCCTCTTCAATCTCTTTTTTCAGAGTGCTGTAGTTCTCAAAGTAGATATCTTTTGTTTCTTTTGTTATATTTATTCTCAGATATTTCATTTTTTGTATGCTACTGTGAAAGGAATTATTTTCTCAAATTCTCCCTCAGTGAGTCTGTTGTTTGTGTATAAGAAGGCTATTGATTTTTGAGTGCTGACCTTGAGTAGCTACTCTACTCAATCTGGTTAGTAAGTCTAGGAGTCTGTTGACAGAGTTTTGAAGGTCTTCAATATAGAGTATCATGTCATCTGCAAATAATAATAGTTTAATCTCTTCCTTTCCTATCTTTCTTCCTTTCATTTTTTTGGGTCTACTTGCTGTCATTAATCTTTCCAGGACTATATTGAACAAGAGTGGTGATAGTGGACATCCTTGTCTTGTGTTCCTGATGTGTGAAAGATTTAAGTTTTTGACAGTTTAGTGTGATATTGGCTGTTGGTTTTTCATAGAGGGCTTTTGTCAGGTTGAGATAAAGGCTATCTATTCCAATTCTTTATAGGATTTTTATCATGAATGGGTGTTGGATTTTGTCATATGCTTTTTCTGTATCTATTGAAATGATCATATGGATTTTGTTCTTGACTCTGTTAATATAGTGTATTACACTTATTGATTTACATATATTGAACCATTCTTGTATCTCTGGGAAGAATCCCACTTGGTCAGGGTGGATGACCTTCTTGATGGTCCTCTGTATTTTATTTTCCAGTATCTTATTAGGGTTTTTGCATCTATGTTCACTAGGGAGATTGGCCTGTAGTTCTCCTTTTTGATTGGATCTTTCAGGATCAAGGCAATTATTATGGTTTGGGTCTAGATATTCCCCCAAATCCTCATGTGGCCATAGACTTAATCTAGAGTGTGTGAAGCTGGAATTGATTCATGATGCAATGCTAGGCTCAAGGGCACTAGATTAAGGGTGTGAGTGCTACTTGCTCTGCCCTAATTACTCTGAATAAGATAAAAGGGGCAGGGAGACTCTGTTAGTGTTCTCTCTTGTTACCTTTGCTACTGTGTGGGCATGATGTTGTTTCTCCTCTGCAATGCCTGTTTGTCATCTCTGCTTTGAAGCCAGTCAATTATGGACTGAAACTTCTATGAGTTGTAAGTCAAATAAATCTCTTCCCCTCTAACTTTGGGTGTCGGGTATTTTGTCTCAGTGATGAGAGAAAAGTGACTAACCCAGTAATGCTTGCTTCCAGAGATGAATTTGAGAGTATTGCTTCCCTTTCAGCTTCATTAAAATGTTTGAGAAGCAGTGGCATTAGCTTTTCTATAAATTTCTCATAGAATTTAGCAGTAAAGCCATCAGGATCTGGACTTTTCTTTGTGGGTAAGTTTTAAATTATAATTTTGATTTCATTGGTTGATATTGAGTAGTTTAGAATTTTTATATGTTCTTGGTTCAACTTTGCTAATTCGTATCTATCTAGGAATCTCTCCATTTTTTCTGTGTTTTCCATCTTATTGGAGCTCAGATTCTCAAAATAAGTATTGATGATCCTCTGGATTTCTGCTGGGTCTGTTGTGATTTCACCCTTTCATTCCTAATTACATGGATTTAGGCCTTTTCTTTCCTTTTTTGATAACGTTGGCTAAGGGTTTGTCAATTTTGTTTATTCTTTTGAAGAACCAACTCTTAGATTCATCATTTTTTATATCATTCTCTTAGTTTCCACTGCACTGATTTTTTTCCCTCACCTTCATGATTTCTTCCCTTCTGTGACCTTTGGATTTGTCTTGCTCTTCCTTTTCTAGGAGTTTGAGATTCAGCATGAGTTTATTTTAACTTACTCTGTTTTTCTAATATGGGTATTCACTGCTATGAATTTCCTTCATAGAACTGCTTTCTTTGTTTCCAGGAATTTTGATATATTGTATTGGCATTTTCACTTATTTGTAATAACTGACTAATTTATTCTTTAATTTCCTCTGTGACCCATTGCTTGTTCAGGAGGGTGTTATTTAACTTCCACATGTTTATGAAATTCTTTTGGATTCTTTTTCTATTATTCTCCAATTTCATTACACTATAATCTGACAATATACAAGGAATAACTTCAATTCCTTTGCATTTACTTAAGTATGTTCTATGAGAAAGTATATAGTCTATTTTGGAGACGGACCCATGTGTAGCTGAGCAGAATGTGTATTCTGGTTTTGTGAGGTGGGGTACTCTGTAGACATCTATTAAGTAAATTTTTTCAGAAGTTTGGCTCAGTTGTAGTATTTCATTGTTGATTTTTTGTCTGGTTGATCTGTCTATTTGTGACAGTGGGGTATTAATGTCCCTCATTACAATTGTATTATTGCTTATATGATTTTTTATGTCCATTAATACTTGTTTTCTATAGTTGGGTGTGCTGCTGTTTGGTGCACACATATTTATGATTGTTATCTCTTCCTCTTGGACTGTTCCCTTTACAAGGATGTAGTGACCTTCTTTGTCTCTCTTAATTAGTGTTGCTTTGAAGTCAACTCTGTCTGCAAATAGAATAGCTCTCCCTGTTTTAAATGGAATGTGCTGAATATCTATAATTTTGTTTAGATGACTGCAGAACCTGGAAAAGCTGTTGCTGACATTGATGTATAACGTACTATTATTAGTCTTTATATATATATAAATTGAATTTTGGGAAACTTTAACGGTGCTGCCAACTTTGGAAAAAGTCATCCCAATTTACTGTGCTGAGTTGGCATTGTACAGAAATGGACAGCCATATTGGTCTAGAAATGTTAATTTATTTTTATTTTTATTTTTTTCCATGTGTACAGGGGTAACACATCATACTAAATATGTAAGGTCATATCTACTTGGGTTTGATTACAGAAACTAATAAAGTATTCTCTAAATAATGAAAAAAAGAATAAGATAAGACTATAAGAGCAAGAAGCAATTTAAATATATTCGGGTACCATTTTTATCTCCAAAATTAAGATTTATTTTAATGTTACATCATTAAATTTTTCTGGGTTCCTGTTGCATGGAGTATTGTTTTCCATCCTTTCACTTTCAGGCTATGAATTTCCTTTTGAATTAAATATGTTTGTTGTATATAGCACATTGTTGAATTGTTCTTCTTGATCCATTCTGCCAGTCTATTTCTTTTGATTGGGGAATTGATTCTTATAGCTGATATGTATTGACTCATACTTGTCATGATATTTTACTATTTTTGGCTCTTATATTTATTTTCTTCCTTTTCTATTTAATTTCTTGCCTCATCTGATGGCTTCATTCTGTTGGGCTTCATGGAGTTTTGACCCTCATTGTCTTTTTCTAGGATATTGTTTAGAATTTTTTGGAGTGCTGGTTTGGTATTTATGAAGTTCCCCAGATATTCTTTGTCATGAAAGTATCTTATTTTTCCAATTTTTGAAATATAGTTTTAGAGAGTACATCAATCTGGTCTTGAGGTTGTTTTCTTTAAGGGCTTGAAATACTTCACTCCAGGCTCTTCTTGACTTGAGGATTTGTGCTGAGAAATCTGTTGTGATTCTGTTGGGTTTTCATTTA
The DNA here is from genome assembly GCF_012274545.1 of Fukomys damarensis. Lineage (NCBI taxonomy): Eukaryota > Metazoa > Chordata > Mammalia > Rodentia > Bathyergidae > Fukomys > Fukomys damarensis. Next base: position 26,909,433 of record NW_022900950.1, read on the forward strand.
TATGTGATTTGTTTCAGTTAAACTGATTTCAGTATTTTGTTCTTCTGTTGGGTTTTTGGAATCTTGACTATTATATGACTAGGTGTGGATTTTTAAAAATTCCTTTGTATGTGATTTGTTTCTTTTCTCTTACTGCTTGTAGAATTTTGTTCTTCTGTTGGGTTTCTGGGATCTTGATTATTATATGTCTAGGTGTAGATTTTTTTTTATTGTAGTTAGTTGGGGTCCTATATGCCTCAGTTATCTGAATGTCAAATTCTTCCCCTCTGTTTAGGAAGTTTTCTGTCATTAATTCTGCAAACAGCTTTTTAAAGTCATTTATATTTTCTCCTGCTACTTAATGTATTCCTATCAGTCTTATGTTATTCTTCTTTGCATCATCTAGGAGTTGTTGGATCGATTTCTCATGATCTCTTACTGTTTTTAAGAGACCTCTCTTTTCATGGTCCCTGACTGCAATCTTATCTTCTATATCTGAGAGTCTATCTTAGCATTCTTTTATTCTGTTGTGTACACTTTCAATAGAGTGTTTAATCTCCTGGATATCTGTTTGAATCTGTTTTATGGATTCCATTTCTTTCTTATGCTGGGCCTTCATGGCTTCTATCATGGTCCTGAGCTCATCTATTTTTCTGTCAGTTTCTGCTCTAGAGTCTCGAATCACAACTTCCATTTTGCTCACTATCTCTATGGTTATCTGGGAAATTATTTCTGTTTTGAATTTTTCTAGAACCTGATTAATCTGTTTTGTTACTTCCTGTGCTTTGAGTTCAGGGTGTCCTGGTGGTTCACTATCAGCCTTTTCGTCCTCATTTGCCCTACTGTTTGCCATTGGTGAATTGGAAGTCTGTCCTTGTGTCTTGCTTAAGTGTTTTCTCATTTTTATTTTTGTTGTAGGACTGTCCTTGGTTTAATATCTGGATTATTACCCAAATCTTCCTGATATAATTGTGCCCTAGTTTCTGGGTCTCTAATGACCCGCAAACATTCTCATCTTCATAACATCAGAGAAAACAGCTCATCAAATCAACCGCAATGCTGTACCCCAACTAATACAATTAGCAACATATTAAGATCAAGCACAACTTTGACACTGACCACCAGTAGTAGTCACTAGTCTATCACCCTTAAATTATTCGAATTAAATTGAAATCAAGAAGCAGTCCAGAACATGTCTGCAGTGAACAAAATTTCAATATAGTGTATTTACCCTTTAATGTCTCAGACAGAGCGAGGATACAAGACCCCTGATCTCAGTTAGCTGATGGCTGAACCCCATGATGCTGACTGACCTCAGGCTGCAAGGTCAAGATTGAGTTCCCCAATCTTCTGAATGGTTGAACTCCACAATATTCTATTATAGGTTTCCCATGCCCTTTCTTTAAAGATGTTCAAAGTTGGGAACTCAGAGAAATACCCTTAATGACCACCTCTGCCTCTGCAGAGTGGGTCCAAAGACTGGCACAGTCAGGAGGACTGAGAGTGTGTGTGTGGGGGTATGGGGGTTCAGGGGTGCCCACGCAGCTACCTTCCAGGCACTTGAGCGATGGCGGCTGGGTCGGGAGCAGGCGTGGTTCCATCCTGTCTTCTGCATCTGATATACTGTCCTTACATTGGCTCATTCTGCTGTATATACTTTTAATGGAGTTCTTAATCTCCTGGATGTTTGTTTGAGTCTGTTTTATGAATTCTATTTCTTTCCTATGCTGAGCCTTCATGTATTCCATCATGTACTTGAGCTCCTCTATTTTTTTTATCTGTGTATTCTCTTGAGTTATTAATCATACCTTTTACTATGGTCACCATATCTGTTTTTAACTGAGAAATTATTTCTGATTTCATTTTTTCCAATCCTCTTTCATTGTAATTTCTGGGAGTCCATGTGGTTCAGTTTCAGGTTGTCCCACCTCGCTGTCCCCTAGATTTCCTTTTGGTTACCTGGAAATCTGGGTTTACATTTCTTTTCTATTTTTTCTTGTTGTTGTTATTGATAATGATTATTTTGGTTTAACTTCTTGGTTGCTGTCTATAAAAAGCTTATTTCAAGTATCTTTCTTGCTAGTATTTAGAAGCTTTATTGAATGGCTACTTCTTGAATCATCCTCCAGGTATAGTTGAATCTGTAATAGCTCTTATGTAATCTCAGTCCTGGCACATTAGGAAAGGCATTTGACCAGAACAATCACAGCACCTTAGCAAGTAATACAGTCAGCATCAACAACAGCATCAAATATAGTCCAGAAAATGACAAACTGGCAACCACTATTCTGACACCTGTAACCACAAGAATCAGACCCATGACCACACATCAAAATTAAGGACTGACCAGAAATATCTTTACAGTAAACAAGCCCTTCAATATAATGGCCTCAATGTCTGGGAAGAGGACTTAGTAGGAGTTGAGGGAGGAGTAGAAAGATAAGAGGAGAGGGAGAGATTAGAAATAGGGCTAGAGGACACAGGAAGATTATGCAAACCTTGGAAACTGGTAAAGACAGGAGAAAAAGAGAGAGAAGGAACAAATACAAAACAGCAGAAACTAACAGCAACAGGAAAAGTAGAAATTGTATTCATTCTCCTATAAGAATAAGAACAACCAAGAGAAAGAGAAAAAGAAGAAAAGAATAAAGAAGAAAAAGAAATAGGACAATAGAAAGAACAAGGAAAGAGAGAAATGAAAAAGAAGGCAATTAAATAGAAAGAAAGGGAAAAAGGGAAAAAGGCAGGTCTCCTTTACAATGTGTCTCTGCTGTTACTGGTAGACAATGTGGGCAGCAGCCTGCAGATCCAAGTCAAATGATCTCAGTGACCTTGCTGTAATCTGCTGAGGTTCAAGCTGGTTTCTGGCTGCAAGGTTGGAACTGACCTCCCTGGTTTCCTACAGGTTTGAACTGTGAACAGTCCTATGGCAGGTTTGAGCTGCCCTTCCCCTGCAGCAAGTCCTGGTTCCCTTAGGAGGTGCTGATTCCACCAATTCACTAACCACTGTCGTCCATTGGGTCTTCACTATATTGTCTCTTAGCTCTCGCCATGGACTTCAACTTTCTGACTTCAGGGGACTTTCTTCAATTAGTAGTCTTCCCTATGTCTCTTGCCCAAGTCTCCCTCTGTGATCCTGTCTGCACACTCTGTCAGCTGTGGTGGTAACTTTCCCTGTGCCCACTGTTTCACTGTGAGAGGGTGAAGCAGTGTTCCCTTCCTGTTCCCAGCCAAGAAAGATTTATTTTCAAAAGCAAAAGTGACTTATTTCTTTCTTGTCAGTCCATGGCCTGTCCTGAAAAGCATACTCATAATGGTGAGTGGGCCTAGAATCTTGCAATTTAAAAAGCAGGTGAGAGAATTTGTGATTTTGGCCTGGGGTACAGAAGATATAATGGGGACAAGATCGCTGTCTTTGCTGTTTTTAGACATTTGAAAAGCTGTCAGATGGGAAGAGGATTAGCCTAAATCTGTGAGACTCCAGAGGGCATACATAGGGGTGGAAGTTTCAAGGAAGCAGGTTTGGGTTGAAAGAAATTTCTAACAATTTGAGCTACAGCTAAAACAAATAATGTGTTCTAAAACACCGCAGGGTGTGTTTAGGGAAGGAATTTCTGGGGCAATTAATCCATGGACATTTGGATTAGATTTCCTTTAGAGGAACTTTTAACTCAAAGATTCTGTGATTCTTTGATATAAAAGTCCAATTTACTCAAAGAGTTAGTTTGGTTTGCCTCAGTCAGGATAACAGCAAAATTACTGACATCCATATCCCAACATGCAAACTCAAGCATAGCATCTCAGGAGCTGAGTCTGCCCTCTGCCAGCATCTCCATCTTCCTTCAATACAAATGTACTATCTTTGACCCAAAAATCTGAAATTCCTCAATGTCCACAACTTTTTGAGCCTAACATGACACAAGTGGGAAATTTTAAAGCACAATATTATTTAAAATATTATATAAAATTACCTTCAGGATATGTATATAAGGTGTATATAAAATGAATAAATTTCATGTTTATACTTGGGTCCCACTTTGGGTGGAAGTGGTTTGTTCCCAGTGGTTCATGTGCTGGAAGCTTGGTTCTCAGTGTGACACACTGAGCAGTAGGATCTTTAAGAGGTGGAGCTTAGTGGGAGGCAAGTAGGCCACTAGGATGCTATACTTGGAAGAGAGTAATGTGCTTTTGGAAGGATTCCATTTAGTTCCCTTGAGAATGGGTGTTGTGAATAAGCAAGTCTGACCCTATATTTTCTGGCTTCCAGTCTTCCCATGGAGTCTGTTCCTCCCACTCTTGCTTGCAGCATGGTGCCATCTGTGATGTGTGACGTTTCCGGGGAGACCCTCACCAGAGGATGAGCAGATAAGCTACCTAAGCTTTTCAGCCTCCAGAACTGTGAGCTAAATGAAACCTCTTTATTTTATAAAGTGCCTAGCCTCGGATATCTCATGTAACAACAAAAAGTGACTAAGATAGTCTTTTCCCCCAAGCTATCTCATTATACATATACAGATATTTCACAATCAGAAAATCTCCAAAATTGGAAGCACCTTTGGTCCATAAATTTTAGATAAGGGATACTCAACCTATAATATCAGAATATAGGGGCTGGGGATTTAGCTCAGTGGTTCAGTGGCCTGACTTGCAAGCACAAGGACCTGAGTTCAA
>NW_022900950.1:26914172-26922144 GCF_012274545.1 Fukomys damarensis
AAAAAAAAAAAAAAAAAAAAAAAAAAAAATTTAAAAGAGTTAGTGTCTTTACATGGTATAAATCTGGTGGATGCTTCTATTCAGCACCATCCAGCGTAAAAACAGGTCTGTAAAAATGTCACATGTGTCCTTGTCCACCTTATTCACCAAATCTGGCAAGTTAGGATTTCTGACCCTCTCCCAAAGTCAAAATAACCATGAAAGGTAAACATTTTGAATTGATTCAGGGCAATGAGGCAGCAACAAAAGTGTAACTAAAGACACAGAAAGAACTCTAGAATGGATTCAGAAATTGGCAAGAATAAGGAAAGTGTATTCAGAGTGAGGGAGAATATCTTGAAGGGGGTTAATAGCAATCATCTTTTACTATAATGATTTTCTTAAATTAAGCATTCACCATATTCTTCAATCCTCTTCATAGTCTCCTCCTACCTCTCCAACATGCAGCCTTCTTGGTAGTTCTAGATTTTTCTTTTTGGCTCAGATCTGTCTCATTGGTTAGTTTCTTCCCTAGGAATTCTTCCACCTACTTTCCCTTACCTTTCAGTGCAAATGTCTCCTTTTCATGGGGAAGGTGACTTGCATAAGAGGCCCTTCGCACCTCCATGCACGTTCTTCCTATAGGTCTGGAGCCTCTGTGAGGTGGGATCATGTCTGTGAATCTCAGCTGTATCAACATTGTCCCAGAACAATTGAGCACAGTGGGAGTTGATTAGGAATATTTGCCAAATGAATGCTATCACAGTGCATTTTAAAGCTTCTTATCCGTATTAATTGAATTTACTATTAAATGTATGAAAACTTGTATATGTTTCTTGGTGCTTTTGCAAGGAGAAAACCAGCTGGGAAGGTTTAAGAATTGGAAATCTTTTGATTATTTTAAAAACATTTTATATCTTTACCATGTTGAGTCATTTATTCCGGTAATGATCCCTTTAGAATAGCTCTCCACACATAGCACCACAATTCTCCACCTGAAGGAATAAAAACCACGGTTGGCAAAAATCTGAGTTTTGCACAGATTGACTTCAGAAGAAAACAAATGCTAAAAGTGAGGCCAGAGAAAGGTGGGGAACAGAAAAGGCCAGTGGCTTTGCATACAATTATATTTGGTTCACTTCTCTGCTGGTGGGAGAAACTAAGATTAAAGCCTCTTAATTCCTACCCCAAACTCTGATGACTTGATTGAGTAAACTAACAGCAAACAACAAAAATGCTGGATGCTCCAGGAGGGAAATTTATGGCACTTTTTTGTGGCCTGGTGATGCCCTTTTGTTGTTCAAAAGACTGTTCTTCATTTTCCCTGTTGTTTTTGCCCAAGGAAAGTTAGTTAGTTTTCTGTCTTGAAGAGATTTTTTTTCTCTTCTCTGGCAACTGTTCATACCAGTTAGCATGAAAGATCACAGGTCAGTTTTCATGCTAGGTCTGGGATCCATGTTTACCATCCAACTTTATCTGGAGTGGCTTTCCCTGATCTTCAGTAGTCGGCATGTGCATATGTGTGTGTGTGCATGTATACATGTGTTGATGAGGATGCAGCCCAGGGCCTCATAGCTGGGAGACAAGTGTATTACTGTTGAGTTGTGTTCCCAGCCCCTGGTGGTTTTGAGACCACAGGAAATAGGGACATTTCCATTCCTTTATGCTTGTGGGACCACTTGAACAATTTATTTCTTCCTGCCCACCTGTCTGTTTTTTGCTTTCACTATAAGATAATAATCCAAAAACTTGTGCTACTAGCTGTCTTGATACCATTATAGGCCCTTTATTAGGCAGTTAAACTTACTAAGCACATGGCCTCAATTCATTTACATTACTGGTGCTGGCTGCTTACAGGGGCTGTTAGAAGTTATTCTTTATTTAGGGAAGAGGAAATAATAATAGTTATTATAACAATAATGATATTATTATTTATTATTATTATTATTATTATTAAGCAATTGCTAGAATCCTTGGAATAGTAGTGGATTATTGCCTGAGTAATGAAAAGAAGAGCAAAGTACGTGAGCAACTGTGATGTGTGTGGCCCAAGTGTGTATGGTCAACCCTAGGGATCTGAGTTGGTGTTTCCCAGGACAGATGATGTGTCTCAATCAGTCACACTTACTCTCAGCTAGCCATGCTCAAGTAAATAAATATTTTCTGAAAAGTGTAGAGGGATGCTAAGATGAATAAGGATCTTACACTAAGAATATTTTTGAGATTAAAGTAGTGACTGAAAGGGCCCGTGGATTGCATTGTGTTGTTTGGAGACACCTGGGATGGATCTGTGCTATTTGTCCCATTAGTAAGATACACAGAGTAAGATACAACAAGTGTGTTGTGTGTGTGTGTGTGTGTGTGTGTGTGTGTGTATGTGAATGCTATGTGTGTAAGTCATGTAGTAGAACAATAAATTATTTTGGTTGTCTTTAATTTAAATCATCAAGTGGAATTCCAAGTGAGTGCCTCCAGTCGAAGTCAGAGTAGGAAGGAGTGTACCAGTAGAGGACAGATAAACCTTGTGGTAAATGTAGATTCTGCACAGCACCTCAGGTTGACTCTAGGAGTTTAGACATTTTCATCAGCAACCTTTTGGGTCTAATAATTTAGGAAACTGTGCTAAGTTCTATAAGGGGAATATGAAAACTGACTAGGGAGAGGATTGTCAAAGTAACTGTCTTTGAAAGACAAAACAATTAGCTTTGTAGGAGGTCTCTCCAGGGAGTCAGTGTCTTTGCTGGTGGATCTTTTGTTGGCTGGAGCTGCCTGCTGATGCCCAATTTTTAGGGCAACTTTTTCCACAGTGCTGCATGTGTCTTCATACATTCCTTCAGAAGCCCACGGTGACCACCTGTCCCATGCTGCCCATGAATATAACAAGTAACCTTTGATAAGTCCTAGAGTCAAGTAGGAAAAAGTAACCAAACCAAAATGCAGCAGCCTGAGCAGAGACAAAAAATAAGCCACATTGTTGATCTTTTTAGTCTCTTTCTCCCCCCACCCTTCAAAAAAGATTACTTTCCTCCCCAGTCACTGCCTCCTTGAAAGCTGGATATACATAGCTCTTCTGCTTTGCTGAAACTGGCAGAGGGACAGGGAGGTCAATCAGGACAAACTAAAGTTGAGAAACTTGGCAAGAAATTCCGCAATCTTGAACATTGGCTGAGGCTATTACTGTGTAGGATCTGCCCACTGGAGATTTTCTGTGACCTTAAGGACAGAGGATGGGGCACTGGCAGGATGTAGTGTGCAATGAGAAAACCTTGGTAATCTCTCATTTTTATTTTCATTTTTTTATGCTGGAGAGATTTTTTTTGCTATTAATCTTCCATTAGTTGGTTAAAATAAAAAGAGTATGTGAGGAAACTAACATATGAGAAGAAAGTCTGCTCTTGGGGCAGTTGCATTTCCAAATGCTGTCAGATTCCCCTGTGAAGGTGACTCTCACACATGGTCACCCCTCCTGATGGCAATGAATTCCAGACTTCAGAAGAAGGGACACTTGGGATGGCACAAAAGGGATGTGCAGGAAGGGAAGACTTCCACTTAAGGATGGGTTTTTGCCAGAGAGCACACATGAGGGCTGAGCATTTGGGATTAACAATCCTGTGTTGGAATCAGTAAGGAGAAGACAGAGAAGGAGGCTGGCAAGGCCAATGTGGTTTTCAGAATGTGGCAAAAGTCCTTTGAGGAAATCCTACCTTGTGAAAAATTTTATTCTTCCTTGTAAGCAAAATATGCTCTTCATCTTCCAAGAAAGAAATTTTTTCCAAGCAAGAAATTGGAATACTAATTTTGCATATGATCTAAAGAATTTGACCTAAATCTTTTGTATTTATGTTTTGTTTAAATATAAATAACTTGATTTATTGTCTATCTACTTAATGGGCCCTATAACAATTAAGAAAGTGAAATCACCACCCTCCCCCCAAGAGAGGCTGATTACTGATATTTGGACTCAGCAAGGTGACCTGGGCCAGGCACTCAAGATCAAGGACACAGTAGGAAGGGACCCATTTTCTTGCCATCCTTCAGGTCCACAGGCATGTGCTATTAATGTAGATACACTACTAGGGATATCTCTTTTCTGTTCTTTATTCCAGTAGTTTTCTCTGTTTTGGGTTCTACTTCTGTTGAACCTTGTTTTTCCTCCAGATCCAACATTGGCTTTTACTGTTGTCCCCTCAACCCTGGCCTTTGTTGTGATACATTCAGTTTTGGATCCTTGCTACCCATGGAGGAGTTATGAGCTTCCTATTGATTAGAGTCTCTGCTGAAGTTCAAAGCCTTCTATATGACATGCTAGCCTAGGGGTTTGTAGGAGTTTTAGAGTCAATTTTTTTTTTTATGGTCAGTATTTCCAGAATGAAACTCATGCATGCATTTGCTTATCAACAACTGGCTATGCAACAGATTCAACCATAAATATACTCAAGGACAATCCGGTTTTAGTGTAAAGGAACATGGGCTTTGGAAAAGGAAAGAAGGGGTCAAATTTAGGCTGTTATGAACTTAGACAAATTCCAGAGCTTCCCAAACAATTTATGTATCATCAAATTGGAAAAATAGCATTATTGTCTTGAGATATTAATGCAAGAATTAAAGATGATAATTTCTAAAGGTACATAAACTACACATCATGATATATAATTGAGATCAAGAATCACTAGTGATTCTGAAAGTGATGTATTAAATAACATGGGAAAGACTACCAGGTAAGATTTTATAACAACAGAGTGTTGAGATCATCCCTCAAAGGTGAAAAGCAATCAGCATCTGGGATGGGCATTATCTTTCCTCATTTGCAAAGGCATAAAGAAACAGCATGGGGCATTTGCTCAACATTTTAGAGTGTGGATTTGTGAGCTATATAAATGAGGAAATGTAGAGGTGGAATATCTATAGGCATCATAGTGCTGTGCCTTACGTTAAACTAGTGAGTTTCAACTTTATCCTGGAAGATATGGAGAATCACTAAGGAATTTAAGCAGGGTAGTGACATGATCAGATTTGCATTTCAGAAAGAATGCACTGGCAACAGTGTGGAGCAGGGATTGGAGTCATGCCAGACTCAGGGCTGCAAGAGTAGTGACGAGGCAATTGCAGTAATCCAGGCAACAAGTGATGAGGGCCTGGATTAAGGTAATGGCTTTGGGGATAGAGAGAATGGTGTGTCTATAAGTGTAGGTTAAGAAAGTAGAATCTTTAGGACTTGGTAACTTGATGTGAGGGCTGAGTAAGAAAACCAAATCTGGGATATCTGCCAAACTTCTGCTGTGGGCCAGTGTATGGATGGACATTCATTCAATGAAGTATAGAAGACTGAAAGACAAACGTTTTGATGATGTACCCAGCTTGAGATCCAATGAATTTTCTTTTGGACTCGTTTAAGAGGAGATGTCTACTCTGAACTGGATCTCTCTTCCAGATGTGGGAACCAATATCCAGGGCATAATGAGTAAGTGTGTTCAGAGTGTTTAGTGAGAAGAGCCAAAAGCAACGATCTGTGGGGTATACAGTGATGTAGCCTAGACAAAGTCATGAGCTCAGAGTAGAACCGGGAAATCTTGATTGGTGTCACAGAATCTGACCACTTAGTGGGAAAATGGAGGTGAGATGATAGCAGACCTTAGGAGAAAGTGCAGGATATATAGGAACTTTGATTTTTACTCTGAGTGAAATGGGGACAATTGCAGGGTTTTGAGCAGAGAAATGATACAAGCACTCCCACATGTTGAAAAGGTGACTGTGACTGGTATTGTTACTAGACTGTGAAAAGGGTAAAGAAGAAGCAGGGAGACCAGATGGGAAACAATGGCCATGAGCAAGGTGAGAGGCCCAGGGATAGGACAAGAAGGATAGGATTAGTAGTAGTGAGAGTGACTGGATTCTGAATAAATTTTCAAGGTGGAGCCAAATGAATTTCCTGATGCACTGCAGGTGGATGCAGAAAAAGAAGAAAGGGAATAGTCACAGTAGTTCTTTGGTTTTATTTTCTTTTTTGATTTTTGGCATTACTGGACATTGAACCCATGGCTTTGCACTGAACTACATCTTCAGTCCTTTCTAAAAATTTTATTCTGTGACAAATAATTTTTGAGTTAAGTAAATATAAACGGAGTTACAATCAGTGAAATTAGAAGACAAGGTATAAGCTTGGCTAAAGATCAAATATTACTACCAATGTTTCTAACTGTGTAATTTTTTTCTCTATGAATACTGAACAGCGTTTGTTTAGCTACAAGGGTAGAGTTGGAAAAATTAACAGATTAAAATTGGGAATTTGTAAAGTAAGTACAAAGAAAGGAATGGAGGTATGAAATTTTGAAGTAAAATAAGACTCAAGAAATTGGGAAGTAATGCAACTGATTGAAGAAGTAGACTGTGTAGTATAATATTCAAAGAAAGGAAAATTAAAAATTCAAGAGGTAATGTTGTCTCCAGACATTCTTTCATGGTACACAGGAGGCTGGTATGGGCATCTTCATGGTGTATGTGTGTCCTCATATGTGATTTTGAGTGATGATCTAGTTCGGAAAAAATATTGGAAAATGTATCAAACGGGATACAGGTTTTGAAGTGGTTGAAAGTTAGACATCTTTGGAGTAAGAGAGAGTAGCTTAGCAAGACAATCTATTACATATGAGGCTTCAGAATAGAGAATTCTGGGCACTGGCCAAGTCCAGACCATAGCTGCAGGAGGGGTTATTGAAAGGCAGCAGGGCAGACAAGGGAAACTACTCTAAGGTGATAATATTAAATATATTGACTTTTTAATTGAGATATAATTGATATAATGTAAACTTTACATATTAAATTATAATATTTAATAACCTTTGATCTAGTATATGCTATGCTTTGGACATGTATTCCCCAGAGGCCATACGGAAATCCTTCATCCCCAGAAAGGTGATATTGGGAGATGCTGTAGCCCCTTAAGAGGTGGAACCTTATACAATGTCCCTAAGTAATTGGGGCCATGCCCTTTAAGGGGATTATAAGAACCTGGTCTCTTTCACCTCTCTACAGTGGTTTCAGATGTGTCTGCTTGCTCCAACACTTACTCCTGACGTGATGTGCCTCCACCTACCACCCTCACCAGAACTGAGCCAAAGCAGTTGCCATGCCCTCGAACCTCCAAGACTAGAAAAGATTTTTTCTTTATAAAGTAAATGCCTTAGATATTTTGTTGTAGTAGCATGGAGCTAACTACTATAGTATACTTCCATGAAATAAAGATAATGATCATACCCCTGACCCTGCACAGCTTCTCACACCTCTTCCTAGCTCCTCGTTCCTTTCTACTTCACTTTGCCCACTGACAGTTTTTGTTCATTCCAGCTTCTATAACAAGAAATTATAGATTGGGTAGCTTACAAATAAGAGATTTATTTTTCAGCTTTGGAGCCCCAGATACCCATGATCAAATTTCTGAAGTTTAGGTGTCCAGTGAGGGCCTCTATCTCAAATGCTTTTTTTTTTTTAAAGCCCTTTTCCTTTTGTACCCTCACATTGTGGAGAGAGGATACACATTCTCTAAGAAATCTTACAAGAACAAATTCTTTTCATGGCCTTAGACCCCAGTGACATCTTCTAATCTCAATTACTTCCTAGAGAATATACTTTCTCATATTACCTTGAAAGTTAGGATTTTAGTGTATGAATGAGGTGGGGGGACATTCAGACCAATGCACTGATTTACTCTGAAACTAGAAATAAATTTGTATTTTCTGGACTTCTTCATAAGTGAAGTTATACAATGTATATTCCTTTTGTTGTCATGTTTCTTCCACTCAGCATAATTATTCTGTCTATCTAATCTATCTGTCTGTCTATCTGTCTATCTGTCTATCTATCTATCTATCTATCATCTATCATCTGTCATCTATCTATTATCATACTGCTGATTGAATCCAGACCCTTCACAATCCAGATTGACTTAAAATCCCAGCCCTTTTTAAATTTTGGGAATTTTTTTTTTTTTTTTTTT
>NW_022900950.1:26922353-26934427 GCF_012274545.1 Fukomys damarensis
GGAATTTTTTTTTTTTTTTTTTTTAAGACAGGGTCTCGCTATGTAGTTGAGGCTGACCTGGAACTCACCATGTAGCTCAGGCTGATCTCATACTCACAGTGATCCTCCTGCCTCAGTCTCCCGAGTGCTGGGATTACAGGAGTGTGCCACCACGCCTGGCTGGGAAATGGTCTTTTTAAGTTGCTAAGTTTCCCAGCCTGGAATTGAACTTATGATCTTCCTTCCTCAGTCTCCCAGGCACATTCATTTTGAATTATTCACATTACTGCAAATATCAGTAGTTAATTCCTTTCTGTTTCTCAGTACTGTTGCACTTGATTGTGTGGCCATACTGTAACATTTTTATCCATTCCGCTTTTGATAGACCTGAGGCTGTTTCAAGTTTTGGGTTATTATAAATAGAGTTGCTATAGTATTTATCTATGTACAAGTCCTTGTGTAGACACATGATCTCATTTCTAGATGAATTCCTAGGAGGTGAATGGCTAAGCCACATGGTAAGTGTTTATTTTACTTATGAAGAAATTAACAGGATTACTTCCAAACCTAAGTGGATTTATCTTTTAACTTTACCGCCAGAATTTCACGAGAGGTTTAGTTATTGTATTTACTCACTAACAATGATATTAATAATCATTTAATTCTATCATTTCTAGTCAGTGTGTAATACCATCTCATTGTGGTTTAAGTTAGTACTTCCCTAACTAATAATAATGTTAAGACTCTTTTCCATATTTTTTTTTGTAAAAGTTCCAAATTTTTTAGGCCATATTTTGTCTTCTTAAATTACCTCCTTCAAGAGTTTTTAAAATATTCTTTATACAAGTCTTTGTTAGAAACATGTTTTGTAAATATTTTCACTCAGCCTGTGGTCTATTTTTACATGCTTTTAACAATGTTTTTCAAAGAATAAAATAATTCAATTTGGATAACTCCAATTTATGATTTTTTCATAGTTTATGACTTTTTTGGTTCTAGTTAAAAATATTTGCTAAACTAAAGAACACTAAGATTTTTCTCCTGTGGGTTCCTCTGGCAGATTTGTGCTTTTCACCCCTTTCTTTCGTTTTAGGATTCTACTGTAAATATTGTAAAGCAAGGGTTAAAGTGTTTTATTTTCTTTGTATGTGACTATCTATTCTTTCCTCTTTCAATTGCTTTAAGGGCTTTGTTGCAAATTAATTGTTCATATTCATGAGAGTCTATTTCAGGATTATCTATCCACTATCATTGATATGTTTGTCTGTCTTTATGCTAGGACTACATTGTCATGACTACTGTGCTTTATAACTAGTTAACAAATCACTTAGCATTAGTGTTCCAACCTTGTTAATCTTTTAAAAAGTAGTTTTGACTATTCTAACTCATGGATCTTTTCTTAAAAATTGTAGAATAAGTTCACCAATATTGCAAAATTATGCTGAGATTTTGATTTAGCAGAACTTGAATCTATGGATTGACTTAGGGAAATTGGTTCTTGAGAGTTGTGTCTTAAGAATCTTGAAAATTATATTTTTCTATTTATTTAGATTAGAAAATATTTTTTAGACAGGGCCTTGCTGTGCTGCTCCAGCTGACCTAAAACTCCTGTGCTCAAGTGATCAGACTGCCTCAGCCTTCCAGTTAGCTAGGACAGCAGGCATGTGTTTTCCTTACCATTGTCTTGTAGTTCTCAGTGAACATGTCTTGCATATCTTTTGTGAAATTTATTACTAAAAAGTTTATATTTTTACTACACTGTTAATATTTTTATTAATGTACTTTATTTTTAGAACAATTTTAAAGAATTTTAAACAGCTCAGAAAATTCCCAAATGCTCTCCATATACAATCAATCTTATTACCATCATTTTACATTGTAACACATACTTATTATGATGAAAGAACCAATATCAAAATGTTATCATTAAGTGAAGCCCACAGCTTGTCTAGATTTCTTTAGATTTTATTTGGTTCCCCTCTTCTGTTCCAGAATCTCTTCTAGAGTACCAAAAATACATTTAGTTATCTTGTCTCCTTAGCGCTACATGGTTTATTACTTTTCTTCTTTTGCAGACCTGGACAGTTTTGAGAAGTAGTGGTCAGATACGTTGTAGGATGCCATCCACTGGAATTTTTATGCTTTTTTCCTCATGTTTAGATTAAGGGTATGTGTTTGGTGAGGAAGAGTACAACCACAAAGAACAGGGTCACCACATGATATCAAGAGTGATACCGCCAACATGATCTATGAATGTTTGTGTTGACATTGATATCTCGGTGGAGTAGTAGCTATCAGTTTCTCCAATGTAAAGTTCTTCTTTTGTTTCTGTTTTTGCCTTTGGAAAAAAGTCAGTATTCACAGGCCTCTTTTAAAGACTAGTGAGTTGAGTTATAGTCCTCTTCTTTGGGGGTGAAGTATGTGGAATTCTGTAAGGCATATTTGTTTATTCTCCATTTATGAATTTATGTTTTATTTATTCATTAATTTATATGAATATGAACTCGAGGCTATTCATTCTAGTCTTTGCATTATGATTAAATGTTAACTAATTAATTTTGCTGGTTAAATTACTCAACTTTCAGTATTGGAAATGCTTACATTTGGCTCCTATACCCTTTTGGCACACCTCTAAAAATGTGGAGAAAGTTTTTGCTCTTTGTTTGGAACTTATTCAGCACTTCTTTTCTGGTATTATAAGATAACTAAGTCCCACCATATACAGTTCCTGCCCCATCCTACAACCAACCATTTGTTCAAAAAGAGTTGGTCCCATTTAAAGAGCAATATTAGAAACAGTATTAGAAATATTAGTTTGGGGCATTAGATATGCTTGTTGCTACTGGCATTTTTAAGGCCATCTCATCTGAAAGAGCAAAGTAATACTAACCAATGTATGTGTTCATTTCCACAAATATTTCCAAATGTGGCTATCTGTGTCAACACGGAGCCATATATGACTTCACACTGCTGTGTTAAATTAATTCACAACCATAGGGCTCTCCTCTTGTTCATTTGTAAGCTTACACTAACATGAGTCACTTAGACTCACATCCCTAGCCCTTACTGAGATGTTTTCATGTATCTGTAACATGGTAAGATTCTCTGATCATCTGCATTAAATTTTTGCATATATTAACTCTTTGTTTTATAAAGTTACATGTATTTTGACAAATAATTGTTTATATCTACCATTGTAGCAAAATAGAGAAGAATGCCTTGAAAGTACCTTTAGCTTCGTGTATTCCTCTTCTTTACTCTCACTGATGCTATCATCTTTCACCTTTGCCTTTTTCTTTGCACATGAATGTCCACTTATTCTAACACCATTTGTTGAAACGATAATCTTTTTGCCAGACTTGTCCTTATTCCTTTACAAAACCGTATCTTTACATCAAGTCTTAAGGTTGAGTAGTGCAGGCCCATGACTTAGTTCTTCCTCAGTATTTGTTTGCTATTCTAGGTATTTTGCCTATCCATATAAACTTTAGAATAAGTTTGTTTATTTCCACAAAATAGCTTGTTGGGATTTTGGTTGCTAATGCATTGAAAGGGTAGATAGATTTGGAAAGAACAGACATCTTAACAGTTCACTGAGGATGAGAATTCATCTACACATACTTAGATCTTTTTTTGCTTTTTTGTCAGTATGAATGGTATTGTGTTTTAATTTCAAATTTGAAATTTGTATTATTTATATATGGGAAAATAATTAACTTTTTATATGAAGCATGAATTTTAAAACTTTACCATAACTTAGGAGTTAAGTGAGGAATTTTTTCTCAAATCTTTGGAATTTTTTATGTCCTCTTGAATAAAGATTTATTTCTTCCTCTGGGTGTGGTGATGCACTTCTGTAATCCCAGCACTCAGGAGGCTGAGGCAGGAGGATCCCTGTGAGTTAGAGACTAGCCTGGAGCTTGGGCTACATTGTAAGTTCCAGGTGAGTCTCAACTACGTAGTGAGACCCTGTCTCAACCCCCCCCAAAAAAATAACAAAAAAAACAAAAACAAAAACAAAAAAGATTTTATTTCTTCCTTCCTAACATATATATGTATATGTATACACACACACACACACACACACACACACATTCTTTTGTTGTCTTATGATATGGTGAGAACTTTCCATATGATGCTGAGTAGAAGTGAAGAGAGGTGGCACCACGGCTTCCTGATCTTCGAAGACAGACTGTTTTCAGCGCTAAATATTATGTTATTCATAGGCAATTGCAGAAGTTCTTTTCCAAATTGAGGAAGTTCCTCTATATTCTTAGTTTGCTAGGAGATTTCATCATTAATGACTTACATGTCAAATACATTTCCTGTATCTCTTAATGTAAACATGATTTTTCTTTAGTCCATTAAGGTGATACATTATACTAATTGCTTGTTAAATGTTGGACCGGTCTTGCATACCTGGATAAATCCCACTTAGTCATGGTCTCTAATTCATTTTTCTGTTCCAGAAAATAAATTTCATCACAGGTTGCCTTTTATTTTAAAGTCCTTCCTGGACCATGAGTTCACTGCTTCCTACTTTGGGGGCTCCCACAAAACTTTGCTCCTGTCTTTCTTATAGTACTTATCATGATTTATTGTTATGAAGTGTTTTGAATTCTGTAACTACTACTGTGAACATCTGAGAGCAGAATTGTTTTAAAAAATGTTTCTCTGTCATTGAAGCACCAACTGTAGCTATCATTATTCTTTCTATCTCTAATGCTTACTACTGTGATTGACATATGTATGTATTCATAAGTTTGTTGAAAGCAAACAAAATGTATCCATCAAGTTCCAGATACAGATCATGTTCCAAAGCCAGCTAGCAGAATGCTGAAATATTTTAGTAATATAAACAATGCTGATGGTGACATATAGAAAGGAGTCCTCTTTCATTTTTAATGACATTTTAAATTAATAAGGTGGTGGACTTTATCAGTGATACAGCTACAGATTTCTGACCTTTGCATCCCTGCAGGCTAAGAAGGGCAGAGAAGGTACTACTGGGACTTTATCATCCATCTGGTCAACAGAGATAGGATTAGCTGTGTATACTATTCTATAAATATGCTGTTATTGCGCACGAGTTTTGAGTTGCTTACACCACCTGGACTTGGTGCCAAGATGTTGAGCCTCTTCTATTCCATTTCTAACCTGTTTTCTCCTATCCCAGGATGGAGGCTAAGGGGTGGGGTTGGTATAATTGTTGGAGGTTGGTGGAGTTCAAACTAAGTACCAACATATCAAGTCTGCAGAATGAATCAGGGAGAGAATAATGAACAAAAAGAACCTCTTTTTAGAAATATCTATAAAATCATAACAAAAAGAGGTAGCAGTTTAGGTCCCCTCATTTCTCTTTGTTTTGAGTCAGAAATTTAGAAGACCCACCTTAGGATCCCTCCTACTTTCAAATGAAGATGCCTGTCCTAACTAGAGTCACACCTGTGCTTCTCAAACAGCCCTTACTGCATGTGTGTGAGATCATTTCAGATTTTTATTATCACTGGGACTGTTTTATAACCATGAATGAGTCAGTTATGATAACAAGACTTACTTATTTGTGCTATATAGGATAACTATAGTCAATAGAACTGACAAAAAATTCAAAGTAAGTAGAAATACCCAGAGATTTTGCAGCACATAGAAATAATAAATGTTGGAAGAGATGGAAATACTAATTACTGGAATTTAATCATTACACGTTGTATACCTGTATTGATTATCTTAAATGTATAAATACTGTGTCCGTTAATTTTAAAAAATTAATTAAAATGTGTAACTTCGTGTTTCATATATGAGATTTTATGATAATAAAATGAATAACTCATGCAAAGAAAACTCATAGCCCACTTCTGGACTATTGTCAATATTTATCAGGTTTATTTTTTGGTGAAAACTTTCTCTTCAACATAGCAAAGAAAGCCTGAAAACTGTTCTGCCAACTGTAGCAGGTTGCTTGAATAGTGCTATTTTTTTCTTAAGAAAAAAACTACCCTTGCTGAAATTAGCCAGAGTGGTTCTTTCTTGGAAACTACTATTATCTTTTACCTTGGTTCTCTCCTGCCTTCTTTGGGTAAACCTATAGTCTAGCCATATTTACTGGTATTCTCTCATTAAAACTTCAGATATGCTTAATTACTCTCAAACATAGCACAATGGTATGGAGATATCTTGGCAAATACTTTTACTTTTGATTATTTTAACATTCTCATAAAATTAAGGTTAAAAATACCTGAAGCTTGAGATGATTGTTTTGTTTTTTTAACAGAAAATAATGGATCAACATTTATTTATTTATTTATTTTTGGGTACATTTTAGGTATACAGTACAGTTACATTCATTACTGGGATCTTGTACCTTTACATGACAAGTCTTGGTTCTCATTTTTCCCCCTTGTCCCTGCCCTGCCTTCATCACCTCCTCCCCTCCCCATTTACAAACACTTTATTTCCATTTTTCTCATTTTCTCATATTTTTCCCTTATTACCTTTCCCCTACCCCTTCCACTTTCCCTATACCTTTAGCCCTTTTCTTCCTATTTTACATTATCAATTACATCATTAGCATCTTATGTACTATTATAGTTTTTCACACCAGAGAAACGCTTCAGTATTTACACATGTGTGACTTATTTATTTCACTTAGGAGTATATCCTCAATATGTATTCATTTTTCTATGAATGAATCTAATTTCTCATTTTTTATGGCTGAGTAGTATTCCATTTTATAGAAAAACCACATCTTTTTATCCAGTTTCCAACTGATGGGAAAATGGTCTGTTTCCAAGTTTTAGCTATTACAAACTGTGCTGCTATAAACATAGGTGTGCATACATCACTGTTATATGATTCCTTTAATTCTTTTGGAAAGATACCCAGCAGACGGATGGCTGGGTCAAATGGAACCTCTAGTCCCAGCTCTTTCAGGTATCTCCATATTGATTTCCTCAGTGGTTGTACCAGTCTGCACTCCCACCAATAATGGACAAGGGTTTCTTTCTCCCCACAACCCCGCCAATATTTGTTGTTATATGATTTCTTGAGATGATTGTTAAGGTCATGTATCTGTCTAGGTAGAACCTAGACTTCTTGTTCCACTAGACAATAGGGTGTGGAACACCATTGTGCCAACCACTGTGCTGAAAAGGTGTATACTATCTCACAATTATGAAATATTATTATGCCTATGAAGAGATTGAGGCTTAGAAATATGAAGTCATAATCTCCAGGCATATAGTAATCAGTGAACTGTAGAACTGATTCATACCCAGGCATTGTGGAGCGCCTCCTTTGGTCGATGTTATAACACCTGTTTAGCTTGGGCAGAGTTAGTTTCCTGTGATCAAGATCTCTGTGTTCGGTCCTGTAGGCAAACCTTGCACAAAGGTACTGGTTTTTGAGACAGTGAAGCCGAGACCAGCCTGAGGTTTACTGCCTGGATTTATCAGGGCTTAAACCATACCAAGAAGCTGACTTCTCTGCCTTGCTTGTTAGAAGGTGCCTTTTCTCTGGTGTGAAAAACTAAAATAGTACTCAAGATCCTAATGGGACACTTAGCAAAAAGGAAGAAAAGGACCAAAGGGAAAAGGGAAAAAAATATGAGAAAATGTAAAAATGGAATTAAAGTGTTTGAATAGGGGAGGGGAGGGGAGGGTGAAGGGAGGGTGGGGACAAGGGGGAAAAAATGAGAACCAAGACCTGGCATGTAAAGATACAAGATCCCAGTAATGAATGTAACTATACTGTCTACCTATAATGTACCAATAAATTAAACAAAAAAAGGTGCCTTTTCTGCTTCATTTAAAGATGCCACATGGCTAACTAGATCATTTATATATGGCAGTATCTTCTTTGCTGTCTTATTCATCTCACCTGTGAAATTGGCCGAGGTTACAACCAGGGCTTAGGAGGGAGGAGTCCAGGAATTTCAAAGTTAGTGCAGAATTTCTTCAGGCATGAAACAGTTTTCCCTGGAAGGAATGTTGCCTCCTTTCCCCAGGTTAGAAGAACCCAATACCTACATTTTATGTAGGTATTAATGTAGGTATTATATATTTTTATGAAGAAATTTAAAGCTCATTGAAAATATTATCAGCTACAAACTTGCTACTGATTAAAAAAAAGGCAATCATTGTATTTACTAAGTGGTTAAAGTATTAGGCTACAAACTATGAACTTTTCTATGCCTAATACTTGATCTTTCTAGTGAAACTCAATTCAGTGCCTGAGATGATACCTGGAAAGTCCATAAAATTTCAAAATCTATAAAAAGTCAACTTAACCACTTCAAATATCCCAGCATAGTCACTGTTTGCATTTCAGCCTCTCCACATGTTTATTGAGTGAGAAAAGTTAAACCATTCCCAGGGCTTTAAAGCAAAGTGGATCTGTGAGCTGAGGAATTCTGAACTTGAAATGGGGAGGTAGAGTCCTTGACATCATGGATTATCCAAAAATTGGCACTTTTAGGTCAAGGTTGTGTGGAAGAGAATGACTTAGCATGTGCTTTCTTCATGGCAAACACAATATGGGCCCAACTAGTTTGAAGTCAAGGAAAGTCAGGGAAATCGGTAACTGACTTAGGTATCTTGTATTTGCCTCACACTGTGAAACTTGATACCCACTGAAGGAATGGAAAATGCTACCCATATATGAGTTACAACTGCTGTGAAAACCATAACTTGGAATTTATTGACTTTGGTGTGTTGAAGTTTTTACCTGTTTGATGAAGCTATGCAGGGTAGAATTCATGTCTCATTTTCAGAAGAAGATCAACCCAACTTTAAACATTTTCTCCCCTTTACAGATTGTTTGGAGCTGCAGAGCTTTCAGAGTCTTCTGTGCTCCATTTCCATTGGCCTGGCTTAGAAAATGCATTAGTCTGTGTCCAACTCACAAAATTGAGACTGAAAAGGAAAAATAAATTCCTTGTGAGGTCATCCTTCCAGTCTGAACACTATATGGTAGACTCCTTGAGCCACTAAAATGGCAAAGATCTTGGCTGTCTGCCCTGCTATTGCAAGAGACGAGGAACATAGCCAGGAACCATGGTGTATGAAGACCCCTAGTCTGAGCAGGAAAACAGAAGACACAGTGGTGCCGCACATTGATTATAGCTGCTTACACACAAGCAGAGCAAAGCCAATCGCATCTGTGCATGCGAGGGTTGGGCCAGGGAACCCATGGAAACCTTTTAGAGAGAAATAAAATGTTTACTTGTTCCTTTATAGTATTGTCATAAAGATTTTCAGAAAAACGCAAGAACATAGCTGTTAGCGTTGTCTCGTTTAAGAGAGTCCAACAAAAAGTTAAAGGAGTTTCAACAGTAAGGGCAGCATTTTGCGAGGTCTGTAAGCTACATTCAGGAGAGATTTGGATTATGTGTCTACAACTTCTAGCCTAGGTCCCTAGCGCTCACACGTTCCCAGTCTGCATTCACAGCCAGCTGTCTGATCAGTGACCTTTATAGAAAGGAGTCTGAGCCGGGAAATTTCAGCAGTTCACTCTCAAGCCTGTCTGAGGGGATTCCTTCTTTCTGCTGTGTTGTTTTTCCAAACAGACTGGTTATCCAGATGAAGTTAAGAGCCCGGCTACTCCTTTCAATCTGTGTGTTTGAGATCTGTTTTCCAATAGGCTTCTTTTCTGTCATTTGAGAATATTGAGAACATATCATAATGTTTACTTTGATTTTTTTTCATTTTTCTAAAAACCAATGTGGTACATATATATTTCTCTCTGGATAAAATCATGTGAAAATATTTTACACTGCTTGACAGACTGCACTGCTAACCCTTAGCATATGGAGTGTGTGTGTCAGATATACGTTACATTAGTACACTCTTATTGGGCCTACTGTAACCTTTTAATATAAGAGTAAAACTGCTGTAAGCATCAAAATATCTTTGCTCTCCTAAAAGATACAGATATTGAATTACTGGTTGTTAGTCCTATGGATATAGTTTAAACACTTACTTTAAATAAAAGTAAACATAAAACAGAAGCCATTTGGGATCACCTTTGATCCGTAAGAGGTATCAAAAATACATTTTACTGGCAACTAACCTACTCCCATCAAATTGGTTGGCTATTCTTATATTTTTATGAAAAATAAACATTTTGCACATTCCTTGAGATGCAAAGCAAGTTCCCTAAAGATGTTTCAACGCATTTGTTTTTTAACATTCTTTCTGGGGTTGCTATAATCTTTCATCCCACATAATTTTCCACTAGTCTATTTCAGATGGAGACCTAGTAAAGCTGATGTAGCTGGAGGACATCAGTAAGCCCCAAACTAAGGTCCTGTACATTCTTTAATCTCTACAATAAAAATCTGTGTTGTCTGACGTGTTGTCTTATACATTGCAGGAACATATTGCAGGAATTGAGCCTAATTTCTAATTTTTCTTTGTTGAGAACACTCAGAAAAATTCCTGCCTTTGAAGATGCAGAAGAGATTCATTCTCAAGTCTGCATAATGCCCTAGATGAGTGTACAAGCATTTCACAGCCCTCACTCGGTGGGAAAGAGTATGGCTGATTTAGTATTTCACAAAAATTGTAATTTCTGTAGATTTTAAAAATTTTTATTAGTATAAATATTTTGCATAGCCATAGCTAAAGTTACATGCATAACGCTAAAACCATTAATACAATCATAGTCATTAAGGCAGAAATCTGACACAAATGTTCTGTTATTAAGAAAAATATCTTTTATTCTATTAGTATATGTTTCAGTACATGAAGTTTATAATCACCTTGGGGAGTGGGTACATGCACATTATACAGCTTGGCTCTCTTCTTGTTTAATCCCCTTCTCTTTCCCACTTACCTCCCTCCCTCCAAGTCTAAACCCTTTTCCCCATTTTCATTCTCATGGACATTATTAATCCCATCTCATGTTTATGGCATATAATATTTACATTCATTAAGATTATTAGGTTCCTGTACATGGCATGTCTTTATTCTGCTTACTGTCTCTTCCTCTCTTTTTCTCCCTCACTCGTAGCCTCCTGGACCCCTTCCCATTTATAAGAGATATGTCCCTTTGTTTCTTTCTATTTATCTTTTAATATGCTATTTGTATGTACTTTACCTTATTCAAATGAGAAATCCAAGATGGTTTTTGAGCTTGAGTGACTGATTTATTTCACTGAACGTTGTATTTTCCAGATGCATCTGTTTTCCTAAAAATGTCTCAACTTTGTCCTTTTTTATAGCTGAGCAGTATTCCACATTGTCTTTATTCAGCCATCTGTGGATGGGTATACAGGCTGCAGCTATTAATAATTGTCCTGATATAAACATTGGTATGCATGTATCATTGGGGCCTTAAGCTCTCTTGGAAAGATACCTAGAAGGAGACTTGATTGCTCTTTGGAGACATGCCAAGCTCCTGGACAGTCCACAAAGTGAGAGAATGTAGCCATGTAGAGAAGGAGTGGAAAGCAAGTTGAAAGTAGTAAGCACATTTCTAATAATCCTTCGGTGTGCTGTGTAAATGTATAAGTAGTTTGCATTGTACTGATGTAAAGAGTTGTGTCCTTCAAATACTCAGTACCTTTGGCCTTTTACAACTAAAACTCAACTAAAAAGGCCAGTGCTCATGGAGACTTACAGCCCAAAGAGGGATGAAAATGCACTTCTTGCTCAAATCTCCAGATAAACATTACTTTGTGGATTGTGATTATATTTAGTAACTTTAATGTATAGAGACAGTTTCCATGTGCATAAGGAAATTCATAAAAATGAATTTTTTTCTGTGAGAGTTCTTAAATCCATGAATGTAGTCATATTGACCTTCCTCTGGGGTACTTAGAACACAGTTATACATCTGCGTTAAATTAGATTTGAATTTTTTTCTGCTACTATAACAGGTTTTAAAATGTAGGACACTAGGAATTTTTTACTTCAAGCTGATTTCAGACATTGGTTCAAGGTTTTATTAGTAACAGTATTTCATTTGATTGTTTTTTTAAATCCCTTTTGTGCAGTTAGATGTAATTGTTTTCATTAAGTGATAGAAATAATATTTTAAATGGTTTTATAAAATTGACCATAAAATGAGTTCTTGTTTGGGGAAAATATGTCATATAA
>NW_022900950.1:26934500-26988438 GCF_012274545.1 Fukomys damarensis
ATATATATATATATATATGTATGTATTATACACACAGATTCAGCCAAGAAATGTATATATATATATACTTTGGGAAAAAATAGCATGGTGTTTTTTCAACAGATGGTGTTACCCTTGTATGGGGTAACCCTAGAGGATGTTGTATGTTGCAGAAAAACCTCCACACTGCCATCTCTTAGAGAAGGAATTGAAAATGCATCTGTGGCAAGTCACTGGCCAAGTTTACTCAAACAGCAGTTTGTTGTACTAATAAATGTGTAGAAGCTAATGGCCACCACTATGAGCAACTCTTGTAATTGTAGAGGCCAAAGGTAACTTGTACTAATCTCATAATGTCTTGATAGACTTAATATGAAAATATTCATGCAAAAATTTCTTTCCCTGAAATCTACATTTTTTGGGCAGACTCTCTTTTACTCTCATTCCAGAGTGAAAGAGTAAGAAATTAAATTTGTAACACACTGAGTCTATGGAGAAGCCTGCATAAATGTATCAGGGTAACATTTAGTTACAACTTATTTTCAATAAATTGTATTAGATTTACTAATTTGTGCTGCAGAATGGGAAGGTTGCATTTTAGATATTAAATCATGGTTATGTATAGGTTTTTTTTTTATTAATTAGATTTTAGAGAGATACCAGGTTGCTGAGGTTTCTAATCTGTATTAAATGGGGAAGTTTTTCAAAAATAGATTAAAAATCAATTACATAAATTAAAGTGCTGAATTGATCATTTGCATGATGGCTCAATTAAATACAAACAAAAGGGAAATGCCTTTTGTAATTTAATTTAAAGAAAGCCCATGGTGAGCAATTCAGATATCTTTACCCAAATGTGAAACGACATTGTCAGTGGGCACATGATACTATTTATTGAACTAATAACCTGTCACTCATATGGACCGCATTCCTTTGCAATGATTGTCTATATATCTGTAGGTTAGAACCGTCAAGGGAGTGCATATCATAGAGATCCTTCCTTCACTGACTTCAGGTAAGGCCTGTTAAGTGCATTTTCCTTAAAGCTCCCAAACCCCACCCAGAGTGGTCTCAAATAAGGTGAAGGAGTTCTGAATTCAGTACTGGAAGGTATGAGTTTCAGAATACTCTGGAATGGTACCATCATTTTGAGAGCAAAGAAGAATGAAGGACACGTAGAGGACTAGAGAGGGCTTGTATTATAATAGCGTGCCACTCAAAGGAGGAAGGAAATAGAGATCTGGGTCCCATTAACCCATATCTAGGCTTTAAAGAATCTGAAATTCCCTTCATCTACCTAATAGACATAATGACTGCTCAGGAACAACGCAGACAAAAATCTTGTTTAGCTTCTAACCAAAAGAAATTTAAATGAGAGCATTACTAATGAACAGGTGTCCCATAAACCTCACTGGGCTATCCAAAATTTATTTAAGATAACAAATTTTGTACAATGGCACAGTGGTTTACAAGCTCAATTCTCTCTTCTATTCTGATTGCAAACCCAACTAGAAAAGAAATTAATCAAATTTCCCCAAAGGTCAACATTAAACCTAACCATTAAATTTGATTCACTTCTCACTCAACCTGGTTTTCAACCAGAATCATGAAAAGAATCAAATTCATGAAACAAGGTACCACACTACTAGAAAGTATTTTTGAATACTTCCATGCCTTAAGAGTCATAAAATACTGATATGAGATAGTCTCATATCATCTTTACTAAACTGGGGAGGTGGTAAAAGATTTGTTTCCTTTATGTGTAGTTTAACATTAGAAATAATACCAATGTCTGCCATTCAGTGAGGACTTGCTTAGGTGCAGCAGAGAGCTAAGTGCTGTATAGACTTATGCCATTTTCTCAACAGCGTTTAACCAGAATGCTGTGTTTCAAAGGATGGAAAACCTAATAATGGCTTAACAAAAACTGGAAGTTTATCAACTTCCCTAATACTTACTTACTCTTGAGCTTATCCTGTTGACCAGGAGAACACAGAGAGCTAACATGCTGACACTTGGGGAATTGAAGCTATAGGCAGAGATAAGCACAAAGAAGAAATCTCCAAATAAGACTCAAGGGCAATAGTCAGAGGAGGGACATTACTGAGGCTGAGAGAACGACTTGAAAACAGTCATGTGGCTTAGGCAGCCTTTGGAGGATAAGTGGCAAACTGGAATGCAAAGTGAGCACAATTCTGCAGGTCCATGCCATGCCCCCATCATGCTGGCCGGACAACAGTGCCTGGGGAGTACAGACAAAGAAGTAGCCTTTCTGCAATAGTTCAACTCTGGATTCTCCTCTAAAGGCCCCCTGTTGAAGGCTTGGTTTCTAGCCTGGCATTGCAGGAAGGTGGTGAAGCCTTGAAGAGATGGCAGCTAGGGGGAGATTGTATCGGTTGGGGCATATTGTAGGAGATTGTCCTGGAACCCAGTTTGAGAATCAATGTTAGGTAGTGCGAGGCTTCAATCAAGGTCTCTGCAGGAAACAGGGACCCCCTCAAGTTAGGATAATATGAGGAAAATTTCATAAAAAATAGACTTACAAAGTGTGGGCAGGGTGGAGGGAAGCCACACAGAGCAGTGAATTGGATGTTTCTAGAAGATGTTGAGCTGTTATCAACCCAGAAACAAAGGGAAGTAAACAAAGGGGGGGTGTGCCTTGCAAGGATTATCTCATCCTGGGGACTAGGGCAACCAACAATAGGTAGCCCTCACCAAAAGAGAGCTGAGATTATACACTTTCTCACCTCCCACCCTTCTGATCTGCAGAGATCCTCAGAGATAACATGCATTAAGTAGACTTTTAAAAGTATAAATCAGTATAGGTCCCAGGGGTCACATCCTGGAAGCAGAGCCAGCCCTGGTGTGTAGACCCCTATACTGGCCCCTACCCTGGGTCATGTGCTTTGTTGATTAGGAGCCCTATCCAGAGGTAGCAGAAGAAGTAGCCAAATTACC
This sequence comes from Fukomys damarensis, assembly GCF_012274545.1. Lineage (NCBI taxonomy): Eukaryota > Metazoa > Chordata > Mammalia > Rodentia > Bathyergidae > Fukomys > Fukomys damarensis. Next base: position 26,937,438 of record NW_022900950.1, read on the forward strand.
ACACACAGATGATACTGGCAAAAAATCCACCTACTACCACCAAATCTCTATTTTTGTTGGCAAATACTTTAAAATAAACCATATATGGAATTAGAACAATTTATGCCCCTGCCTCCTTTGGTGGAATAATTCTTTATGATTGATTTAAAAGCAACACTCCCTGATAGATTTTCTAGAGAATCTCATTATTTGCAGGTTCCCTGGCCCACCTGTCAACCAGTATCTTTCTGCGCTGAAGGAGAAATCCTTCACAAGTTTCATATTGAGAAATAGTTAAATTCACCAAATTATTCAGGCATGGCTGTTTGGTCTTTGAAAATATAGGTGGAGATCTTGGGAACTATTTGGAAAGTCATTTGTTTCAGTGATTTGTATTGTCATTCTGCAAATTATCCAAAACTATTTTTACAAAGAAAAGAAGAAATAAAGAAAGAAAAGGAATGATTATGATCTACCCTGGGAGACTTATTGAGAATATATACTCACTGTTCCCAATGGTTTTATCTTTCAGAATATGAGAAGATAAATGGCACTCTGACCCCACATGTATATGGTCCAGAGATGAGAGGCATGCGGCCAGTTACCTTGGTGTGAAGGTAAAGCTGCCTCAGAAATGGGCATCGTTTTTTCTGGGAGCTCAGCCTGCATGACTGCTAAATGATTTGCATACGGATGTACCAGGAGTTCCCAGAACTCAATCCTGGGTGTTCCCCTCCTGTTTCCACTGCTGGCTGTCTGATTCTGTTTGGGTGTATGTCTCTATGTGTCATAATGTTCTGTTTTAAAATACACCAAAGTTCAAGAAGTTTTGCTTCCTTAAAAGCAAACTGAAAGCTTCAATTTGAGAGATGGAGGGTTTTTCCCATTGGGATTTTTTGTTTGTTTTGTTCTACTTTTTGTTTTTGAACTGCACAGTAGTTCTCTAAAACTGATTTCCCCAAGCCAAAGATAGAATGGTAAATTCTCTTCTTTCATAGGCTTTTCTAAATACCAAATTGCCACCAGCAGGGTCCTGTTGGCTTTTTTTTCTTTCCTGGAGATCTTAATGTGGTCAGTGACTTGAGGATTGTATAGGGTAGCACAGATGTGGATTTTTTTCCCAAACCTCCCTTTTTATCCTACAGTGATTCTCTGAAGAATTTTAATATTTTTCTTTAATGGATTCTCAGAGGGTGAACAGAGTTGAAAAGGGAGGAAGAGCTGAATTTTTCTGCCCATGTTTTGACCAGAAGAATCCTAAAATATTCTGCTTATTAACGCAGGGGAGAGTGGTTTGTGTGAGGTTAATGTTGGAATCACTTAGCCTGGTCACTCCTGTAGAGTGTCTGCCTGCATTAGGAAGAACTGCCAGGTTTCCATCTGTTAGCAATACAGCCCCAGCCACAAACACAACTGTCGTGACAACCACACTGAGTTAGTCTTTCAAATAAAACTTGTTAAAAGCTACTGCCTCCAGCCTCCACCCACTGCAGTTAACTGCATTAAATCACCCTCTAACTAGTATTTATTTTCTTAGGCGTTCCTTACTTGTGCAGCTGTGGGCATGCCACTGGCCTTTGATTTAAAATAACCCCGCTAGGATGAGCATTTAGAGTCCCTGAAGGTCAAGATATGTGTAGGTTGATGTCTGAAAGGTTACACAGCAAGTAAAGAATGGGTCAGTATTTGGACTTAGGTTGTCCAAGTCAATACCCCAGGCTCTTAGGGACTGAGCAAAATGCCTGGCATTGGATGTAGTCAACATGTATTAAGTAACTTAGAACAGAGGTTAGTGGCTGCTCTTACTCTTTGTCTCATTTAGCATAGGAGTCATGGGGAGAAGTAGGGAAGTTGAGGTTATAGTGAATTCTCCCTGAGCCATTGACAATAGAGATGGGTGTATTGTTTTCCCTGGTTTCCCTTTGTTTACTCATCAAGTCTGCACTGATAATATTTAATTTCTTTATGATTTAAGTAGAAATGAATAATTACACCTAGCCATATGTCTATTACAGTCCAAGTAGCAGGAAGATTTGGGCCCAAAGTTGGATAGCCTGAGCCTGCAGAAGTCTGTCTGCTCCCTGGACAGGACCTTACATGTGGACACGAGCTTGCTCCCCTTCTGTACATGGGACACCTGCTATGCCCCTTAACCACAGAGGACCAGGCCTACTTTTGTAAAGCAGGGAATGGGAAATTCCCAGTCTGGCAAAAATTCTGACCTATTCATTTGCTCCCCCAGTTTTACTGCTTTGTATTAAAAATGAAAGTCTAGGAAATATTTTATACTGTCTTAGAGCTGTGCCCAGGGGAGCTTATGACTTTACCATCCTTGGCGTTCTGCTGTCTCTCCTCCTCACATCCGCTTCCCTGTGGAGAGTATTCTTGGGGAGATCACTAGGTATTGTGTCATGTATTTATAAAGCCTAGAGGAAGAGAAAAGCACACATGAAAGCTCACATTCTTGGCCTCTGCCTATAACTGCCCTGGGACCATACTTCAATGGTCCCCAAGAGAAAGAAACAATGATAAATTTTCCTTTGATTTGGTCCAGATCACAGTAAAGAAAGTTAGCCACCTACAGTTTTGAGGAAGTGATTTTTTTGGAGTGGGTTTTTATTTTTATTTATTTATTTATTTTTTTGGTACCAGAGATTGAACCGAGGACCTTGTGCTTGCAAGGCAGGTGCAGTGGTGCTGAGCTAAACACCTAGCCCTGGGATTTTGTTTTTAAATGAGCTTTGGTCTTTCATGTGTGAGTAAAATTTGGGAAGGAGCAGATGTATGAGCTTCATAAAGAAAAAACACAATATAATGGTGACAATAGAAATAATTTCAAGTCTGTACCACTTTTTGGTTATGAAATTGCCATAATACAGGAAGCTTCTTGTAAGAGATTTGGTGAAGGAGTGGAATGGGGTTGTATTTTATCTGCTAGGAACAATCTTGGAGAAGAAGCTTTAGAAGAGTTGGAATGGGGCAGTTGGTACTTTGTTTATTGATTTACCCAGTTCTGTGTGGGAGCCAGAGCCAACTATGCACTTCATGGATAGTTAGCAGTTCTCCGTGGTGGGAGAATTTACACTATCATAACTGGCAAATGCTATAGATTAGAGCTTCCTTGCTCTAGTCTCCAAAGAGCCAATTGGTTGTAAATGTACTCCAACTACCAAAAACAGTACTTGGCATAGAGAAGATGTCCAAGAAATATTTGTTGAAAGAGAAAATGAATGTTTTTTACATTTGTAGGATTCTTGAAGTAAACTTTGTTCTGCTAAAATAATGTCCTTAAAGGATTAAAATTTAGAATTTCATTTTGAATTCCCTTGACAATGCAATCCAACTTATCTGGTATGCAATAATTTGCAAGTAGCTTTTCATACCTGTACACTTTTAGTTTCTAACCAAAGAGGGGAGCCTGCATTCACACCCAAGTCTGTTGGTTTCAAATCTAGTGCTTGGCCAGGATATCACACAGCCATCTCCTAACATATGTAAAAGAAAGCTAAAGTTGTTACTATGTATAAAACTCTTAATGTCATGGAAATAGGGATCCATTTATCTGTGAGAGTGAAACAAAGTTCATATATCCTGGAATCAAATGGCCAGGACCCATGGGAAGCAGCCAGGGGTTAGGCTGGGTTAGACTGGTGCTGTTTTGTATAGCATCTTGAGAGTCATTGTCTCAGCTGCTTTCTAAATATTGGGACAAAATATCAAACATGTACAAGAAAAGGAGCAAAAGTTTATTTTACCTCAGTTTATAGAGGCTTTGACAGACTCCAGGGTATGTGGCAAGGAAGGGGGGCCATGGAAGAGGAGATACAGTCCACAGCATGGCAGGCCTGATGGCAGCAAGCACCAGCCCTCCCTTTCCCTTTGTATTCCACCCAGGCTACAAGCCTATTGGATGGTGCCACACACACCCAGTTGACCTGGAAATAGGTAGCATTTGGGGTATAGATAGAGACTTACCCCAAAATGAACTTCAGAATTAAATGTCCAGGTGGAAGATGATAAACTTGTACACAACTCAGAAAAGGATCAGTCAGGGTGCTGGGAGAAAACTAGAAAATTATTGCTTCAGAGAAGAGGGAGGAAATTCTATGTCACACTTGTCAAGTGATGCTGAGAACGGACTGATTGTGTCTGTGGAGTCCAGCATCATGGAGCTTCTGTGTAATTACAGTAGTAAGGACAGGGACAAAACTGAATAGGCCAAGAAGTCAATGGAAGCTAGGAAATGAGACGGGGGGATCTTTAAAGGAGATTGGCTATGAAGGAGCAGAAAGAGGGCCTGAGAAGGAGCCACAGCAAGAAATTATTTGATAGCGATAGAGTGATTACTGAGGACACAGAAAAGTGAAGGAAGGAAGGAAGACATTATATGGAGGTGTTGGCTAGAGACCCTGAGGTACAAACATATAACTCTCCCAAGCTGGCAGAAAATCGTCTTCCCTTGAGTGAAGCAGGAAGAGGATTCTGGGACAGCCTTCAACAAGATGGAATTGTCTCATTGGTCTTTGGAAGGGTTGGGATTTCCTGTAGACTGACTTGGGATTTCTCTGTGAAGTCTGAGTCAAAGGACTGCTGTGGGATGAGAGGTGAGGAGGATTGCATGGACCTTGTGCAGGGGACAGTGGGCTACAGCTGGAAAAAACAAGGGGAAATCTGCCCCAAACAGTAGCTCTTCTTATCTCCACTTCAGGAGAAGCATCAGCCTTGCCTGTATGGCCAGGACACAAGACAGTAGAAGGTTGTATCAGCTGCCCAGCAAAGTACCAAGCCTGAGTGGCTTTATCTCCAGTGTGGTGGCTGAAGTCAGAGATCAGGTGCCAGCAAGGTTGGCTTCTCCTGAAATCAATTCCGGGGCCTGCAGATGATTCCCTTCTTCTGTGGTCTCCCATAGTGACCTCTTCTCTAAGCAAGGGCTTCCTCCTGCTTCCCTTTTTGTTGAACTATACCCCTCAACAATGGTCCCAGTCCCTTTGCTCACCTCCTGGGCAACTCCATCTCCAAAGATAGTCACCTACTGAGGAGCTGGAGGGTAGCTAGGGTGTCATCATAAGTATTGGGGAAAAAGCATGCATAAAAGGTAAAGATGAACTTTTCTATTCCGAAAGTGGAAATGTCTTACTTGCTATCTTTAAAATTTGTTTTCTTAAAGACAGTGGGTGCTCACTTTCAAAAATAGTATTTTATCACAGCTTTTACTCCTAAAGTCTCAATGTACAGTTTGTTTTTCTTTCTTTTTTTTTACAATTTTCTTACCTATTAAAGTATCAAATGCTTCATACAAATTTTCCATACTTTACCTCAGTTCAAAAATATTTTTTGAGAATAAGAGACAAGCAGAATTCATCCAATTCTTCAAGGAGATCTAGAAAAATGACTTTGTTTTTCCTAGGAATTCTCTTGAGCCATTCTGTTGTAAAGCACATTCAAAAGGAGCCAAATTTTTAAAAAATTATAACAACCAGTCTTGTAGTAAAAACATTATTTAAAAAGGAAAATAAAAAATGCTTTTATTACTGTAAAGTGTGGAAGCTTCACCATTGCTGTTCTGAGAAAATTTTCAAAAATATTTTCTTCCTTTTAGAAGATTCTCACAAAATAGATGGAATGCATGGTTTCAAGGTCCGATCTGGTCTTTCCCATTTCTCTCCCTGATTATGTATCTTACACTTTTTATGAATTTGTATCCACCTTACTCTTTCATGGCCTTTTGTATCCAGAGATACAGCCTCTGGTGGCTTATTAGGATATACGATATGTCAGTTTGGATTTGGTTTACCTATGAATTATAGTTACCTGAAAACAGTCCATTAAACATGACAGAGAAATTTTAATGTTTTCTTATAAATCTGCCCAGAGCAGAGGAGCCCAAGACTTGAAAATGCCTCCATAACTAGTGGAAACTGAGGCTCCTTCTACTTCCCTGCTTTACAATGCTTCACTAAAATTACTCATCCTCATGATCTCAGGTGGCAGCAAGAACTCTAATCATTTCATTTGAGACCAGAGGTATGAATAAAGGAGTAAAAAGTGTCTTACTCTGTTCTTTGAAGGAGTCTTTTTGGAAGTTCCAGCCACTTGCACATATTTCTCATTGGCCAGAATTTATAGTTTGATTCCCAGGAGTCTGGGGAATGTTATTCCTAAGCAGAATGTAATGCTGTCCAGAATCAATTGAGGGTTTTCCCTGTGGAAGAGATGGAGAAGAGATGCAGTGTGTTGCAAAAATTGCCAACTCTGCATACTGTGAACATATCATGGCTACTAAGAAGACTTTAAGATAGGGTGACTGGGTGAGGCCAGACTGTACAGAACAGTAATGGGAACAATAGACTAACAGACACATGAGCAGTGTTTGCAGCGTGTATAAAGCACTTTCAGAGCCACCATCTCACTTGTCCATATAACGGAGCTTCTCCATGACATGGATGCTCATGGTTGTAATGTAAATCATCTAAAGCAATGGAGCCTTGAAGAATGGGCTCACATTCTGGGATCTGCCTTTGGATTCCATGAACTGCTGGCTGGCTGGGCCTTCCCAGTGATAACTGAGCTCTTTAACCATCTGCTTCTGCAGGGACCTGGGATCTTTGGGAAGTAGCAAAGGTCTTCTTCTGATATCCCTGGAATCACATTCCTTCTCTCTGCTCTGCCTACCTTACTCGGAATTGTAGTTTTACATTTTTCCATGTTTTTTCAGACTCCCTTCTAAACAGTCTCTTAAGATGTAAGCCTCGTCTCATCACTTAACCTCCTGAAAACCCTGCTACAGCTCTTCTGGCCATTAGGATATGGCCAGCCTCTGAGGCTGGCTCACTGACATCCAGCCTTATCTCTTACTGGTACCTTTTCTCCTGAGTTTGATTCCTGCAAGTTTGAGCTACTTTCACTTTTCTGACTGTTCCCTCACCTGTCTGTCTCTGCCCTTTCTACTTCCCCAGTCTAGAGGTCCCCATGTCCCTAATTGACTGCTTGTGTCCTAAATCTCATTCTAGACCTTTCCTCTGCAGAGAATCCCTGACCTGGTGCCCTGTTTGTAGTTCAGATCCATTGCCTTTCCTGTTCCTGAGTACCTAACCCTGAAGGTGATGTGTGAAGCTTATCTTTCTATTCTGTTGCTTTGGTCCTGGAAGGAGAGACTGTCCCTTTCCAGGCAAACTGGTGTCTACAATTGTGAGGATGCATTTAGTCCACAGCCCAACCCACCTCTCGTGAGCTCAATACTCCAGGCCATTCTTTCCCTTCCCTACTTTCCCCTTGGCCAGGTTCCAGGCAACTAGGGGCAGCCTAGTACAGGGATCCTGCTGCAAGCCCCAAAAGTAGCCAATCCTAAGGCTGTGGTTCCTGTCCCGCCCATTCCTTCTGCAGAAACCACAATAAAGTCCTGCCCATGATTTCCCTGCTTCCTGACTGACTCTGGCTCTCCCTTCCCAGGTGAGCCCTGAGGCAGGACATGGCAGGCCCCTTCTTTGGGGAATGTAACAGATACCTTTTAAAAAAAGTTTTTGAGTAGTAGTGGGAATTAAACCTCTGCCTTGAGCTACCTCCCCTGCTTCCTTCCTTCCTTCCTTCTTTCCTTCCTTCCTTCCTTCCTTCCTTCCTTCCTTCCTTCCTTCCTTCCTTCCTTCCTTCCTTCCTTTCTTTCTTTCTTTCTTTCTTTCTTTCTTTCTTTCTTTCTTTCTTTCTTTCTTTCTTTCTTTCTTTCTCTCTTTCTTCATTTATTGAGACCAAATTGCACTAAGCCTCTAAATTACCCAGGTTAGGCTCAAATTTATAATACTCTTGCCTTACTTAGTCTCTTCCAGAGTGAGCTATCATGACCAGCTACAAACTCTCTTTCATTCATGGGATTGTTCTTTTGAGTGGTTTCTTCATAATACCTGGAAAATAATAATGCCTACATTTTAAGAAAGGCAACAGCGTTGCTCCTTATTCCCCATCTGCCCCACTGTCCTCACAGTGTTTGGTACAGAATGGCTGCTCAGTGTCCAGTTTATGAACATTACATGTTCAGTAATGGGTGGAGAGAAGAAGAGGAGGGGTGGCTGGTGAAGGTGATTCCTAAGGGTGTCATTTGAATGGCACTTAATGAGGAGGATTCACTGAGGACACATGAGCAGGAAGCATTCGCTCAGGATCCAGAGCTGCTCCTCAGCCTGGAGTGCTATCTGCTTGCCTACCCTTTCTGAGCTGCCCAAACATCTTGACACTTTAGCTTCTTCTTGCGTTTCCAGGAAGCTTCCTTGGCCACACAAACCAGGTACAAGCGCTCAATTGTGTGGTGCTTCAGAGCACTGTGTAATTCTCCTTTTGGTACCAAGCAGAATTTGTGATTCTGTTTATTTGTGTGACTTGGTGAATATGTGTGTCTCCTTGTCTAGGCTGTCGATTCCTGTCTTTGTTCAGTATTGCCTCCCCCTCCTTAGCAACAAGCTTCTTTCACCAAAGGTTCACTGGACACTCATTGTGCAGATAAATGAGTGATTTGATTTGGGGCAGAGAATATTTGGAGTGGCTGGCCCCTGTGGTGACACTGGATGCACCAAGAGATCCCTGGAGAAGGATCTCATGCTAGGCCAACTCTCCTTGGGATTTCAATCCTGGAGCCACTGCCTTGGATGCAACCACTTCACAGAGAGAAGATAAGATAGTTGGTGAGTGTGAAAATGGAAGGAATGAGGCAAACAGGTAGGAGGGGCTCAGGAATGGGTAAGAGTATTCCAGAATGTGTTTCCAGAACTCAGACTCCATGGAGGGAAGGTGAGATCAACGGAGACCCCTTCAATCTATTTGCTTCCTCCCTGGGTCCCCCTCAATTCCACGGCTGTAGCTGAGCCACCTGGTGTCAGGAGACCTGTTTCAGGGCCCAGGTATTTGCATCTTTTGGGCCCAAATCAATTTCTCCTCAGCTCTCTTCTTGTCTTTAGCCAGAAAAGATAAATGTGGGGTTATTATAGCACATTCTAGAAAAACACATGCAAGCAGAGCCATTTCTATGGGCTCACTGGCAAGACAGAACTGTGACAGTCCCTTAGTGGGAAACTTCTATGCACGTACATTGCTATACAAAGCTCTTTTGTTAGTAGGTTTTAAACATGGAAAGTGTGAAAATGAAAACATATGATTTTGATTTTTTTATTTGTGACTTAAAATAGTGGCAAAAATTTTTAAAGGGCAGACTCTTGAATTCTTACATCTCTTATTACACACACTGACACACATGCAGGGCACACTTTAATCCACCTCCCTTTGTGTGGGGAAAGGCCAGCATGTCCCAACTTCCAGGTAGCTAGCAATTCTGTTACCTCTTTGATAGAGTGGATTTAATAACTGGGAGACTAAAAGCCATTGAGATTTGATGACCCTTTAGTGGCCTCGAGTTATAGGACAAAAACTAGTACGGAAATATCTTCTGAAGACTTTGTCTTGGTGATTTCCTTGAATGACTCTACCTTAAATTGTGGGGATTGTGTAGTCTCCTACAATTATGTGTGTTCTAATTTCCTGGGACTAATTTTAGAGGGTAGAAGATTTTAATCATGGAAAGGAATTGTTTCCATTGTTCAGAGTGACTTTGGAAGCAGAACTGAAAGCCAGTGCCTGAATAAACCCCCAGAAAATTCCACAGGGGCTGGGGGGGGCCTTTCTATCACCTAACAAGACACCCTCCAGGCAGCAGGCTTTCTGATCCTCCCAACAAACTCTTTCCTCTTACTCCTTATTCTTTACTTATAAAGAAGCTGCAGAGTTTAGGAATTCAGTGAAGATCTTGGAGGAGTTTCTATGCACCTCTTTCCCCCAGGGAACTCTCTATAAATGCATGAGGCCCCTGGTCTCTGCATGTGGACTTGGGGTGCCGACACTCTACACGCCTGTAAAGAAAAAGGCCTAGGACGAGGGAGGAGGCACAGGGCTGGGGAGCAGAGTTGGGCTGAAGTGAGGGGAGTGGGTCAGCTTTCCGTCCCTGTGACAAAACACCTGACAGAGCAGCTTACAAGAATAAAGGTTTATTTTGGTTGTGGTCTCAGATTCCAGTGCATGCTGGGTTGGTTCTGCACTGTGGGCTGGAGAGTGTGTAGATCCTATGGCGGAAGGTGTGGCAGAACAAAGCTGCTTCCTTTATGGCAGCCTGAAAATAGAGAGATGGGATTTAGCTGGGTGGTTCCACTGCCTGCCTTGCAAGTGCAAGGTCCTGAGTTCGATTCCTGGTACCAAAAAAAAAAAAAAAAGAGAGAGAGAAACAGGGACAGAGTAGACTGGAAGGGGTCAGTGACCAGATGTAGTCCCCAATCACAACCCCGTGATCCATTTCACACTCTCGTGCCTTCACGTATACCATGCCTCCTAAATTTCCACCACCTCCAAATAATGCCATCAAATTATGATCTCATGAGGGAATTCACTGGTGAGTTAGAAGCCTAAGGACCCAGTTACTTTCCCCAGAGGCCACCAGCAAACAGGCCAAGGAATTTCCAGATGAAATGAAGTCTGGAGGCTCTTCCAACTGGAAGATCTTGCAAGGGGGGACTGTATAATCCTACCGTGAAAATAAATCACAGGCACTATGTCTGGCTCTACCTGCTGTATGATGTTCTTTACATGCCTTGAGGAGATGATATTAATTAAACAGAAAAGCTATTTTTGCATAGACCCCCAAAACTTTATGTTGGGTTAGTGTATGCTCACACCAGGAAAAGAGAAAGAACTGAGTTAATGGATCACCGTAGGTTCAGCCTGGAGTGCATGTATTCCTCATCCATCCTCCCTTGATGGCTCCATGCCATGACTTGTTTCTTCTCTGCTATGAAGTCCTGCCTTGGAACCATCTGCCCATGGTCTGAAACCTCTACAAACTGTAAGCCAAAATAAACCTCTCCTCTAAGTTCTGGATGTTGGGAATTATGTCCCAGTAAGAAGAAAGTAATGAATACTGTACCATTTCAGAGCCTTGCTCTGGCCCTGCCTGAGATCACTACCTTGCTAGGCCACAGTCCTTTACTGAGCAGCTTTACTATTAGAAAGAAAAAGAAAGCAGTCATAAAAACAAAGAGTTGGAAGAAGGAAAAGCAAGGTGGCAAGAGAGATGTAAAACATGGATGATTGTTAAATACAACTTTCTAGAGATTTCTAGGTTCTTGACCAGCTTCCTCCGTAACTCAGAGCCAGGGAGCCACTTCATTGGCTGAACACCCTTCTTTTAAAGCCAAATCATGCTTCCTCTTGGCTTTACTTTTCAAAACATCCAAAATTTCCTGGGTTCTACATTAGCTGATGTTGCTTTTAGCCCCACACTATTTGGGTTATCTTCCTCTAGAATCATGGAGTGTTTTTGGAAGGGCATTTCCCAGAACTGATCATGGTGCCCTGCAATGCACTGCCTGGCTATTCTTTCTGTCTGGGTGCCATTCATGAAAATTTACAGCCCAAGACATGCCTGGCATTTTTAATGGTTACATCACACTGCAAACTTACATGAAGTCTGTGATCATCTCAAGCCCAAGTTCATCAGAAAGTGAAAGAATTGAGGACCTGAGGCCATGCTTGGCATCTGTGCTAGAGCTACAAATAAACAGAGTGTCTGTCAAAATTAAGGCAGCCACCATAAGGACTATGGGCCCTGGGAAAGGAGCTGGCAGAGAGGAGGGTTTTCTGAAAGTGGAACCCAGGGAAGCAAGATCCTTTCAGATCCAGTGCCACTTGAGCAGCTGCGCATTTTGGGGGAAGACAAAATTGTTTTAAATTTAGAGAGCTCTGACACAAAAGGCCCAAACATCCCTACAATAGGAAGGTGATCTGGAGATCACAGCCCATGTGGTCTAGAAGCCCACAAGGGAGAGCAAGGCTGTAGTCTGTCAGATTCAAGGATGTGTGGAAGAGAGACAGAAGCAGGCAGGTATGGAGGTTAATCAGAGGCATTGCCGCTGTCTGGAGGAACACAGGAATTGTAGACAATTCTGAAGTACTGCAGAGGCAGGAGAGCAGTATTTCAAGTCTATGGAAGGGATGAGCAGCCAACTAGGACTCTAGGACACACCCGAATGAGTGGAGCATCTGGGCAGATGAGACCAGCAGAATGGTCCAAGGCCACATGACACTTAGCCTGGGCAGAGGCCACCCTGGGACTTTGGAATAATGGTTTGGCAGAAGGTGCAGACTGGAATGTAGTTGTGTTGGGCATGAAGACTATTTTGAAGTAGGTGAAAGACATCTATGTGTCTTCCAGAACCATGCTGAAGGAAGATGGGTAAATATGAAGGCTTTTAAGGGAGGAGGAGAGTTGTGGGTCTATAGAGGTGCTGGCCATAGGCAATCAAGCCTGGGAGCCCTGGGTGTTTATACTGAGTGACCATTTGGACCTTGGATTTATTAGATATTTGTGATGAGGAATAATGCAGAGCAAAATTGCCACTTAAGTCTGTGACTCCTGAGCTGAACCAGGTCCAGGGCAATCCTGTGTGCATGGGTTAGGCTGTGTCTAGTGCTCTCAGTGGTTCGACTTCCTGTTCTCAGCAGATGCTGTACTCCAGCTGCACAGCCCTGGCCCCTCCGGTATGCACCCTGGGATAGAAGCAGTCACTTGAAGATGTGGGGATTAGGACTGTTTGGTGGCCAGGTCAGACCACACAGAGATATTTATACCTTGGTTAAAACCTTACAGGTTTGCAAACTCATGTGGTTTACATATTGCTTAAATTTAACTTTCATAGGATACACAGTTAAGGGAAATTCTCAGGTGAGGATTTTCTGGTTTATGCTTTTGACATTCCACTCCATAAAATCAAGCAACAGGTAGAATTACTACAAAGATTTCTACTTCATATTACTATGATCATTTAGGAGTCACTTGGGTAACCAACTTAAAACATCAACATATTTCTAGATAAGAATGTACAGAAACAGCAAATAATATTTAACAGTATATCAGGTGGAGATCTAATTTAAGATATGGGAATCATTTCTATTGAGATTTCTTCAGGAAAGGATTGCTATTTTTTAAGCTACTGACTTGCTTTTTCTTTTTTCCCTCCTTTCTTTTTTGTGCTTCTTATTTTAGCTGTTATTTTTCTGTTTATGGGCTTGCAACCCTCCCAATGCGATTTAAATGAAAACTTCTGAGGCACCCCATCTCAGCTTCATATTGAGCCCACATGGTTGGCTGGGGCAGGTACCATATCAGCAGGGATCCCTTGCTGTCACAGCTGCGGCAGCCTCCTAATTGTTTGTGACATGGTGTTGCCTTTTGATCTTGACCATGTTCTCCTAATTATTTAATCTTTGACAACATGGAAACATGTTTTACCACATACCATGAATAAAGATCCAACACGATTGTTCTCCTGAGGCCTTGTTTAGGTTGTATATTCTTTATGCCAACAGCAGCCAAGGCAAAAAAAATGTTTATTTCCTGTGGTTTGTTGAAGAGGAACTTGGTCTTGGTGATGGGGATCTGTAGGGGAAGAAACATCCCCCCACCCATCCTCCTCCACACTAGATTTCTTCTGGTGTGCTTTCTATAATTTCTGACTGTCCCTGGAGCTATAGGATTCTCAGTTGCACTGTTCTTGGGTAGATACTGACTGAGGCTTTCTCTTAACCCAGGGAAGGCAGGCAATGACAAGTAATTATTATAAAGACAAAGAATCAAGGATTCTGGTTTTTCTATTTGTCTCTTTTATTTAGGAATATTTACATTTTATTTTATTTATGTCACGTGTCTGCTTTCTACCATTGACTCTAAGCTGCTATCTGGTAGGACTGTTTCTAATTTTATTTATCAGCTGCACTTAATAAATATTTGCTGAGTAAAAGAATGAATCAGTGAACTATTAAATTATATTTTGTCTTTCAGGACTGAGTTAACGCATATGTGTACACAAAATCCTCCAATCAAAAATCTCAGTAGAAAATGCAATCTCTCTTCAGTGCATCAAAAATATATTCACGTAAAGATTTCCATTCTGAATCTGAGCAATAGTCCAGTGTTATATTAGTGACAAATAAACTGAACTTTTTTTCCTGGGCTTGCATGGTTCTCCCTAATGATTGGCAGCCAATGTTTACATTTTCCCTAATAACCTGTCATATTTATTTACATGTGCTAGAGGTTTATCTCAGCTATTGAGCTGTTGCTATTTCCTGGCAGAATTGCTTTGCCAAAATGGCAGGTTGCCTATGTAGTTTGTGTAGTACCTGTGCCCTCCAGTTGCGTAGACAGTGCTCTGATCTTGCTGGGAGCCTACATGGAATTCTGAGCAAGCCACTTAGCATAGTCCCAAGATCTAGGCCATGTAGAAATCTTTTGTTGTGGCTTGGTAATAGAATACCTTGGGGTTGCAAATATTTTCTTTAAGGGGTAAAGTAAGTGTGGCTTTGTGGGTTTCAGCTTCCAATCTTTCACTTTGCTATGTCTACATAAAACCAGATATTGATGACCTATACACACTTGGGCAGGGCTGTGCTTGTAATTTTCTATGTCATGAAATATGCTTGTTTTGATTTTTTACCCAATCACCTAAAAAGGTACAATACATTCTTAGCTTGTAATGCTTGGAAAAAGTGTACTTCCTGTCCTAGGGGGAGCTAATGTATACCCTGAGATGCCATGGGTCTAAACAAAGATGACATCCTTACTTCAGGAAATCACTGTTTCTTGTGAACTTCCTTTTAATTGGCTTCAAATAAGCTTTTAATGGTTCTTAAGGCTTTTGCTGGCCTTCTCATGGTGTATTTGGTTGTGTTTCTCTTAGTCTGTGATGCGCTTTACAGATATCAGTTTCTTCTGTGCAGAAGACGTATTTTTGCAGCACTCCTGTTTTCTGAGAAAGACTACATAGTGACTACTGTGCCTATTAATGTTTGGCTTCAGGGAGGAGTTGTTTTTGAATTAGAAAACAGTATCCAATGGTCCATTTTTTTTATTACTATAACAAAATGCCTGAGTCTGGGAACTTTATTGAAAAAGAGGTTTGATAGCTTACAGTTCTGTAGTCTCAAACCATTTATTTAGCTCCAGTAAAGATGTGATGGTGGAAGTGCATGGGACAGGGTGAGATCACAAGATGAAGCAGGATACCAGAGAGCTAAAAATGGCTCTCCCCTAGCAATCATTCTCCAAATACCCAACACAGGCCCGACTCCCTTCCTAAGGCAGCACCAATGACCCAATCAACTCCCACTAGGCTCCACCTCCCAAAGGCCCTATCCTCTCCAACATTTTCACGTGGAACCCTGGGGGTCACACTCAATTCATGTCCAAACTATAGCAGCATCTAGGGACCTGCTTGAGTTTTTAGGGAAGAGGGACAAGGTGAGTCCAGACAGAATTGTTTTTGCCCTCCAGGAACATATTCAATGTCACAGTGTTCACTTGTATACATTACTTTCCCAGTCTCTATGCAGTCTTAAGCTTATTGTTTGCAGTAAATAGGGAAAGAGAAAGGCAAATAGTTTTCTTTTTCTTCCAATAGTAGTATTTTTCTTATTGTAAGTGACTGAATCAAGCGATTCATGGATTTCCAGGCATTTTCTAGTAGTCGAATGGAAAGCCTGGATGTCATACCTGCTTAGATTGTAAGACAGCAATCTTTGGGACTTTAGTCCTTAGTTTAATTTAATTTTATATTTTTACTTTCTTTTTTTCTTTTGAAATGAAATTAGAAATATGGAAAATATAACTTGGAATCACCAGAGACCAATTTCCTTCCATGATGTTTTAATGTCAGGAGTATTTTTCTAGAGCTCATTCCAGAGTTGGACAAAGAATTGGAATAAGCATAGGAAAGACTTATCTGTACCCCTCTTTTGGTAAATCCTCTGTCCCAAATCCCATTTGTCACACAAGGCCACATTGTCTGACCCTTACATTTGCAAAATAAGAACATGTTCACACAAAGATGGAAAGTTATTTTCTCAGAAATCCAAGGAGCAAAATCAGCTGTCAATAAGCTTTTAGAAGGAAAGTGAAGGACTGTTAGGAAT
The DNA here is from genome assembly GCF_012274545.1 of Fukomys damarensis. NCBI lineage: Eukaryota > Metazoa > Chordata > Mammalia > Rodentia > Bathyergidae > Fukomys > Fukomys damarensis. Next base: position 26,953,410 of record NW_022900950.1, read on the forward strand.
GTCAGTGTATGGAGCATTTCTAGTAATATTTGAGACTCTGTTTGCAACACCTGTCTCAAGCTAAATAAAACATGATTGAGAGAATGTGGAATAATTTAATTCTGCTCACATCTCTTGTGTCATCATTGGCAGTAAGGACACACACATCTTCATATCATTATGAACTCATGTAAATTGACCATACTCCAAAATCTGTATGATTAAAAGTTCTTGGGCCGGGGATTTAGCTCAGCGATTTGGTGGCCTGCCTTGCAAGCGCAAGGACCGGAGTTCAATCCCCAGTATCAAAAAAAAAAAAAAAAAAAAAAGTTCTCAAGTAATTTTAGTCCTTGACATAATGTACTTCTCAGTTTCAGTACCGCTTAAAAACTGTTTCCTTGCATGCTGACTGAAAGTTCCCCATGTGTGCAGAATGAAGGATGGAATGAGAAACATCACATGGCCTCAGAATGCAGAAGGGGCTCTCGTTTCAAAACAAGGCCAATGTTTGGGTTTGCCTGGACTACACAACTATACTTTTGCACAAGTGTCTTCATTGCAGGCCAAGAGTATTTTGATTTAGAAGTTTAGGGTAGGGGTCAGGGTCTGTGCTGATTGAATGGTTCAAATTGTTGAAATTTTTAAAGCTATAAAGAAGAGATCATTCCTAACTCCTTTGTACAATTCTATGCACTAATATATTCTTGTAATGGTAGAAAAAATGAACTTCATATTAATAATGTATTCTGCATGAGCATGATAGGGAACTGCATAAGTAGGCCCAGTCTCTCTCAGTCCAGTCTTCCATAACCTGATCTCACACATACACACACACACACACACACACACACACACACAAAGGGCAGGGATACATAGGTTAGCTCTTTCTTCCGTGAGACTCCTGTTTTGCTCTCTATCCCAGTGAATCCCTTATGTCCTCTATGGAATACGCAGATAATCAAGTCCAAATAACATTTCCAAGAAGTGAGTTTTATGCTGGAGATTGAACCCAGGTCTGTGTGGATGCTAAGCACATGTTCTATTATGGAGGCATATCCTCAACCCCAAAAGTTTTGAGAAGAATTAGAAAATAGCTACAAGGATTGACAAAATGATATTTGCTGGAAATCACTGTGGAGGAGGAGGTATTAGATGTTGTGGGTACATAATGTGGGAAGATAAATGTGTCTGGGATCTAGTCACACAGGAGTGGGCAGTGCTGAGAAAAGAGGAATCCTAGATGTCAGTGCTTTTGGAACCTGTAGTGGTCAATTTACCATGAGAATTGGCCAGATCTCACACAGGGGCAGGGAGGTTTGCATCTATCCACACAGCAGTTGTGAAGCTCCAAGGATCAGATTCCAGTATTTAAGAGAATGAATGCAGAGACCAGACAAAAGGTGAGCCCATAATCTATGAGTTGGCCAGCCCTGAGCCAAGCACTCCTCAGGGTCAGGGTGTGTTCCCTCAAAAGAACAGCACAAACTCGACAGAATATCTGAACTCTGTGTGGGGAACAAAGGACTATAAATAGAGCTGAACACTGGAGTCACTGCTGAATGTTGGCAAAGGCATAAGATCACAATCGCAGAGGAAGGGCACTGAGCCGGCAAGGGGAGGACAGAGATCTCAGTTCCATTCTTCGTCCGTCCATCCATTTATTCATTTCTTTCTCTTTTTAATTGAACGTGTTTTTGAGTCCTATCATGCCTACTTTTACTATGTATATTTTTGAAAATAAGGGAGTCATCTTTCTGGGAAGACGTGAGAAGAGATTGAATAAAGATGGCACAATGATCTGGGTCTTCATCTGTGCAGTGTCCTGCTGCACGCACTTCTTGCTTTCCTGAATGAATGCATTTAAGGAGAGGATTTTTGTTTTCTTGCTGAGGAGACTGTGGTCACTGTATGGTGGGACCCCAGGGACACAGTGTTAGCAGGTCTATCTCAAATGAGAGTGAAGCTTTAGGAGTACACTGTGCTTTATAAAGAGAAAAATAACTGACTAAGTGATTGAGGCCATAATGGCCTTTCAGATGCCAGGTGGGTGGTGTCTGTGGCCTCTGGAGTTAGCACAGCAACCTGCTGGTGATACTCAGACTCTGAAGAATGTGGAGAAAACATGGAGGGCTTTTGTAATGTAGTTCTTTTTACACTAAAGAAAGAGAAACACATGGCACAGCCTTTCACTATCAAAGCTGAATCCTACCGAATGTCTGGTGATGAATAGAAAGACATGATGGCAGTAAAGCAGGAAAGGCGATGCAGATAGAATTTTGGAGAACCATAGTCCCTCAAATACAGTGTCCTTTCCGATGAAAATGGAGTGGCTTCAAAGCTGTGGGACCCACAGGCCCAGATGATGACATCACTGAGCTCCCATCTTTTTCTCTTCATTACCGCCCACACCATTTTCCTTCCACATCCTGCTCCTTCCTGGGAGACTTGGAGACTGGACACAACCCCAGCAAGGAAGTTTTCTTACCCATTTCGAGTTCATTTTTCTGAACCCATGTCTGGAGACCACCTTGAGGGGTGACAGGGTAATTCAATTTTCAAGCTTGTTCCATTCTTGGTCTTTCTGTGGAGAGGACCAACAAGGCACCAATTAGGGGAAACAAGAGGCCGAAGGGAAACAGAAGTTTGCTACTGTATTGCCTGTGCATGTTTTGACATTTAGTTTGAACTTCAACCTGGCCTGTGCTCCTCTGGGAGCTTTTAAAAAGAAATAAACTTCATCTCATTACCATCAGATACAATGATGAGGGAAATGGGCTGGAAAATCCTGAATCTTTTCTGAGCCCTATTCTGCACTCACAAAGAGAAGGGCAAATTCTTTACTGCTGTGCCATTCAGCTATTATGTTTAACAATCTAATTAGAAAGGCCAGTAGCCTATTTCCATTGTAAAAGCCAAGACAGTAGACAGAAGCAAATACAATTAGACAGCTGTCCTTTACAGATCTAAGCTGCCCTCCAGCCAGGTTCTAATGAATGACCTGCCACCCCCATAGCTCTCTGCAGCCTTGAGGTGAATTTTGTCCACAAACCCTGCCAGTTACCTTCTTGCTGGCAGGCAGAAGGCAGCCCTCCCAGGGACTCAGACCCAGCTGAAGTTTCACACTACCAGCCTGACCAGCCCTCACCTTCTGCCTCACTCTGAGCCTGTTTTCCTTCTGGCTCCTGATGCCAGCTCTGTTCAGGCAGGTCAGAGTTATGCTGCTAACAGGTGGTGATAACTCAGAACTGTTGCTTTCACTTTCATCAATGTTGCTTTTTGTCCACCAGGGACTTCTGTAACTTGAAACAGACCCAAAGCTGTATGTTGAGCTGCATGCTTGCCATGCCTTCCTTACCCTCCATGTATGGCTTCAATTAAGGTGCCCTATGTCTAGCAGATTGCTCACTGCAACCGAATCATCTGTTTAATGTTTGGTATGTCCCACAAGGTGGTTGTGATTATTCACAAGTCTATTAATTAGCAGGTGACCTGGTCGAGGGACTCTTGAGTGGGAAGATGGACTTGCAGCCACTTGAGGTAGAAAGGTACATGAAGATGTTTGTGTCAGACCCTGAGTATCCTCTCCCTAGGTGCAGCTGGCATTGGTAGTGATGGCTGGAACTCACCCTGTGAGAAAAATGCTCTTGTCATCACTGCATCCACAGAAGTTTTGTGTCTTGTTGACACAAGAGAGAAATGTGTCAAGTGAGGAATGGAATTGAGATCATGTTAAGGTTTTCATTTTGACAGTCCCATTTGCAGAGCAGAAAAGGCAAAAGATCTTTAAATGGGGAAGACAAAAACATACCTGTGTCTGTTTACTGCCAAGTAGGTATTGGTGGAGACCACCTCCACATTACCCAGCACATCAGCCCCCAAAATATGTGCATATCACCCTATTTATTCTCAAATCCAGGTCATATGAACCATGGAACAGATTTGTTTTATACCTGAGGAACTGGGTGATTAATCTTGTGTAATTACCACAAATTTTAAGCTAAATGTTTTTTGCTGGATGAATGAATAAGGATCTAAGAATAGCATGAGTTGTTGAATAGATGAGTCCTAACAGAAAGAAATTTAATGGGAACAAAAATGAAGATCTAAGCCCTCACGCTAAGTACAAATCCTTCAGTAACAAATGAGGCAACTATGTCACAGCAGTACATGAAATGACTGTTAAATAAATCAACCAAGAGCAAAGGAGTAGAGGGTGAACATTTAGTTACCGAGCAGCTATTATGTCACAGCAAAGGAGCAGAGGGCTTTCCTTCATTTTTCTCATTATTCCCCCCAGTAACTCTGGCACCATTATTGAGCACTATGTGGAGGGAGCATTTTATATCAGTTTTCTTCTTCACTTTTCATGGCCATCTGTAATAACAGGTGCCATCTGCATCTTCCAGATGGGGTAATTGAGGCTCAGGAGGGTAAGTTATTTGGCCAGTATGCCACAGGCAGCAAGTGGCAGAAAGTTGGATTTTCCCTAACATATCTCTCTCTCTCTCTCTCTCTCTCTCTCTCTCTCTCTCTTAAAAATAACTGTGCCAGTCTTTCTTTCCAGGATGTGATGCAGCTACAAAGGCACTTAGTACTCAGAGTAAGGAAGATAGCACTTTTGCTGTGTTGAGAGAAGGCTGCGTTGTGATAGTAAATACCTGGATTGTGGTACCTCATGGCTTAGTTTCCATGCCACATCTCCTGCTGCCATGGTTTGGGTATGGCTTGAGTGTTTTCCCCTAAGTTTGATGCACTAGGATCCTGATCCTCAGTGTGCAGATATTAAGAGATGGTGGAACCTTTGATTGGTTTAAGAGAATCTTGCACAAGTGTGTAGGTAATGGGGAACCACATTTGGGATAGATGAATGCTATGTTCTCCTGTTAGCTTAGTTTCCTCAAGAGTGAGCCTGGCTCCTTTCTAGTCTCTTGCTTCCTCCCTTGACATGTGATCTCTATCTGTGCTTCCATCATGTGAAACCATCTGCTAAGCTCTTAGACCTCCAGAAGTATAAATTATGCTCTTTTCTTTATAAAGTACTCAGTATCAAGTATTTTGTTATAAGAACACAAATGGGCTAAGTCAGGCACTAGCAGCTGTATGGTCTTGACCAAAGTATTAAAACAAACTACAAACTCTGAACCTCAGTCCTTGGTTTCTAAAGTGAAAATAGTAGAACCCACCTACTATATAGGTTAAGGAGATGGCATAATGGTTTGTCTTTTGTACAGCATTCAGAATAAGCACTGGCACTTCCGAAGGACTGTATACAACAGCTACTCAAATCAGACCTCATCCAGGATGCTGGCACACACATTTCCAGGGGATCCTTTGCAAATGCTATGCTGAGAAAATTATCACAGTGCTGATATCTCTGTGCAGAACTGTAGAAGGCTGCAAAGGCATTTAATCTACGTGATTAGGAGTATTTAAAAATATTTGAACTAATTTCGTTCTTTAAAAAGGAGTAATAGCAAATGACAGAGTTCTTTATTTGATAATCTCTCCCTCAGTCATGACATTAGGTAACTCCTTGACACATGGAAAGTGTTTTGGGGGCTGTGTCTTCTTGGTCTTCTGACAGTGTATTTGCATATCACATACATTTCTGTGGTCAGGGCCTCTTACACAGTAAAGTAAACATGGTACCTGATTCCTTGGGACACTGATGATACTCCTGAGACACAAAGATGCCAAGTGACTTGAATAGAGTCAAATAAATTAATTTGTGAAAAGTAATGAGTGTCTACAATGTTCCAGGTATTGTTCTAGGCATTTGAAAAATAGACACAATTTTGCTGCTCTGGCAATACTGAGGTTCTAGCCGTGGGTGCTAGTACCAGGAATCCATCAGTACTACTTGGGCCTGACCTCACACTTGGGCAATGAATGAACTGAATGAGGCCACAAAGGCAAAGATTAAAACTTCTATTTGATCACTCTCGTTTAGCCAACATATGTTCCCCTGATATGTAACTGATATAGAACTACTGGTAGGTCTTATATTTAACTCTCAGAGTTAATCTTTTAGGTAAGAATTAGTCCAGTTTCAGGCAAGGAATCCTTCAAAAGTATTCAATTACCAGAATTTACCCTGAGAATTCAGGGCCAGCATAACTTACATTACTAAAGCGAGGGAAGGAAGGGAGCACGTGACATCTTCTATTGATGTTTCTTTATAAAAATCAATTGCTGGAATCCCCTGACATGAGAAAGAGTCAAACTTAGGCTGCTGCCTAAGATCTCCTTTAGTAGTTAAACATCTGATAGTCATAAGCTAATTCAGGGTTCTCAGCTCTGACTACACATTATAACCACCAGGACTCCAGTTACACGAGAGGTCTCCAGGGCTGGGGCCTGGGTGCTGGTTTTAAGGCCCATGGTGTTGAAAGCCACAGCAGCAAGGGATGTTTATAGCAGATTCAGGTGTGGAGAGTGGCTGTGTGTGGTGGGGCCAGGAAAGAAGTGCATTTTACATGACCCCTACCAGTCACCCAACCTCCCGTGAGTTACAGGGCAGTCTGTAAGCTCAACCCCTCCCCCTCCCCAGGCACTGCTGGAGAAGAACTGTGTTATTGGTGCTTCTCTCTGCACCCTGGACTCTGCTGCATCTCTAGTCCCAGTAGGGAGAAACAGCAGTGGTAACTCCGGAATTCAAGTAGAGGCCAGTGAAACCTGCATTGTTCCCAGTACCTCGGTCTTTCTAGAGCCTTGGTTCTGCTCTGGGCTCCAGCAAACTCTGTCTTTCAAGGATGGATCTCAGCATTGTTTCCACTTCTGGTCACATAGCCCATTATGGGAGTTGCATCTCTGCCCTGAACACGATCCTGAGGTGGGGGATCAATCTGTTCTCCAGAGATAAATGAGGTAGGAGAGCTCAGCCAGGGCAGACAGGCCCCAGGGATCAAGGAGAACATTCTCCCACAGGCCTCCTTGGTGGACACATACCTTGAGAAACATTCTCAAGGGCGGAGCCTGCAGGCTCAATGGCCAGTGCTGCTGTGCAGCTCTACTGCAACTTTGAGCCCCGCAATTCAGGGAGACCAGGCTGTCATTTAGGCTATTTCATACCACACTGGAGCATTAAGAGAGGCAGCACATGGTCCTCTCCCATGTCCTTTAGTCCAGGAATGAAAAGAAACTCAGGGAGATAGGGGTCTTGCTGGGACAGCTATTCCTGAGATTACCACTTAGGGTTTTCAATTTTTGTGCATGGGATGACTTTGTTTAACCTGCAAGGATTGCCAGCCAGTGTTCTTCAGGAGCTGAAGGTCTGTCTTTGTTTGTAACATCTTCATATCCTTCTTACCATAATTTCTCTTCAGTGCTTAAACCCTGTAAAGACTTGGAAGCAGAGAACCAAGACTCTTTTTTCTTGGTTGACTCTTCTGTTTGGTTTCCAAACTAAGCCTTCTCCAAGTTAGACACATTGATTACAGATTTTTTCCAGTAACATTCTTTTTAATTAATCTTGAAGAGTCATCCCTATTCCAATCTTCTTATGCTGATAATAATGCAAAAAAATAGCTAATTTACACATGTAGACATAGCTTTAAAATCCACTAGGTATAACAAGGAATATACATATTTCCAAATTTATATGCAGGTCCTTCTGGAAATGCTATTTTCAGTCTCTCATCTTGTTCACTCACACCAAATAATGACAGAATGGCAAACATTTTAAAACTCCACATTCTTAATCTATGCTCAGTGGCAACTGCAGGAATGCAATGTTTAAATGGTAGCTCTTGTTACAGAAATTGTTTGTATGAAAATGATCACAAAATCATTTTATTGAATATAGGAATTAAAAAAAAATCTTCAGGCAGGTTTAAGAGAGTAAAATGATTTTCTAATTCTCATTGTCTAAATAGTAGCTTCCTGGCTGGGGATTTAGCTCAGTGGTTCTGCCACCTGCCTCGCAAGCACAAAGTCCCGAGTTCAATCCCTGGTACTAAAATAAATAAATAGTAGCTTTCTGATTTAGATGTTGTTATAGAAATAAATTTCAGGATACACAAGTAGGTGCAATCAACCTATTATGTAGTTATGTATTTAATAACAACATTATTTCCACAATGCACTTTGGAAATCAATTGCAAATATGCCTACTAGAATGGGTAGGGGGATTCTATTGTGGCCATTATTTGAGGTCCTGGTTGCCCTTATCATTATCTACAGCAGATACAGAGAAAGCTATGCACACTGTGTGAAGCTGCCCTTGCTCCCCTGTCTGTGTGAGGGTGTGGATATGGAGGGCATGAACCCTATCTAACACCTCACCATTCGTCTGAGTATTTATCTCCCTAGAATTGGGTTTTCTAGTAAAGCACTCCTATTAACATGAAATGAAGTGCTGAATGAAGAAGCAACTGAAATAATGTCCTCACAAAAGGCCAAGAGGCCTGCCCCTTATCTCAGGTGTGCACATGCACACACATTCTCTCATGCAATGGCCAACTGGGTGACTGTGTCTGGGATTAAGGACCATAAAGAATTCATTCCTAATAACAACAGGAGGAGCCAGGGATTTTTTTCTTCCCTCATGAAATAAGTTAATTCTCTGAACTAAGAATTAATGAACAGTAATAAAAAACAGCAGGCAGAATAAACAACTGGGATTTCATTGTATTAAAAAGTTTTTGCAGTGCAAGAGAAATCACCAACAGAGCTAAGAGACAACCTACAAGGTGGGAAAAAAATCTTTACTAGCTACTCCTCAGAAAAAGGACTACTATCTAGAATATATAAAGAACTCAAAAAATCAGACTCCCCAAATGCAAAAACCCAATTCAAAAATGGGCATACAAAATGAGCAGACATTTCTCAGATGAAGTGAAAGCAGCAAATAAATACATGAAAAAATGTTCACATCACTGATCATTTGAGAGATGCATGTGGAAACAACACTGAGATTCCACCTACCCCAGAAAGATGGCTGCTATCCAGAAATCAACCAATAACAAATCCTGGTGGGGCTGTGGGTAGAAAGGAATCCTTCTCCTTTGTTGTTGGGAGCACAGAGTGGTTCAACCACTATGGAAATCAATATGGAGATACCTCAAAGAACTAGAATTAGAGGTTGCATTTGACCCAGCTATCCCTTTGCTGGGTAACTTTCCAAAATAATTAAAAGAATCATGCCACAGTGATATATGCACACCCATGCTTATAGTGGCACAGTTGGTAATAGCTAAAACTTGGAAAAAACCCAAATGCACATCAACTGGAGATTAGATAAAGAAGACGTGGTTTTTCTATAAAATGGAATTCTACTCAGCCATAAAGAACGAGAAACTAGAGACATTTATAGGTAAGTGGAGGCACATTGAGGCCATACTCTTAAGTGAAATAAATAGGATACATGAGTAAATGCCAAATAATTTATTTGGTGAAAAATTAAAAGTGTAAATAAGGTTCAAATGATATAATTGGGGGTGTGAAGTGGCTAAAGGGGAAGTGGGAAAGGTACAGGCAAGGAAATAAAGGAAAAGAAAAAATGCAAACAAAGTCTTTGTAAATAGGGAAGGGTGAAGGGGGTGAAGGGAGAACAAGGGTATGGGGAAAAAACAAGAACCAAGATATATCATGTAAAGATCCCAATGATAAATGTAACTGTTTTGTTTACTTTGAATGTACCAATAAACAATGGAAAAAATAAATAAAAAATGGCAGGCAACTAGGAGGCTCAGACAAGTGCCTAATTTTGAGTCTGGGGGCAAAGATTCATCTGCTCATGAAGGAGGACTTTCAGTTGCCTCTTATCACACCAACCTTCTTACCAAAAGACTGAAGAGACATTGCTAGGCTGAGGTGGGGAGTTCCTGTGGATAAATTAGCAACTGCTTGGAGATAGCCTTTAGTATTCTCTCTGTTTAAAATCCAAGAGCTGCCTTCTAAACAAATATCCAGAGACATCAAGGACATTTCCCCTTTAGATTAAGCAGGCTTCCTTCTGGATTCTAGTCATTCCAAATAATCCCTTAGCCCCATTGGGAGAAAGACCCCTCTCTGAAGGAATGCTGAGCTGGAAGTAAATTGCATGTGGTAGTGATCCATGAGGATCCTGCTTCTTTGTGGGTGGTGCCAACCCTTTGCTTGAGTCACAAATGATGCCATCACAGCCGTGTCTATAACACGGCCATACGTGAAGTAGCTGTTCGATTTATATTAGCTGAATTAAGGGGTGATTTAATAAATGATGTTCAGGTACCTCAAACCACTTTTGACCTGGATCCTCCCTACCAGGAAATCTAAAAAATAATGTATTGAGTGCTCGAACAGGCATTTTCAATGATCTATTATTGTGTTAGAGAACTTTTCATCACTGTGACAAAATATCTGAGATAACATAGATGGAAGGAAGGTTTATTTTGGCTTGAAGTTTCTCAGGAAACTACATTTTCCTGAAACTACAGAGTTTCTCAGGATTCTACATTTCTGACAGTTCCCTAGGCAGCACTGGTGCTGCTGCTTTACCTCTCACATGAAAACAGGTGGGGATGAGGTTGGCCCCTGACTGCATCTGATATCAGAGCATAATTCCAGCACATTCCAAGGATTCACTGGTAACATGGCAGTGCAAGATGGAGACTTTGGAGCTGACACTTGATATACTGCCTGCAGTGTGGCTGTTTGGGGCATTAGCTTCTCAGTGAGATGCACATTCATAGATAATATAAATTCTGATTGTCTCCTGGACGTGTAGCCAGCATTTTTGCAAACACACACCCACATACCCACACACCCACACTTGGAGTCTAAGATGCTGGGGATTTGGCTTAGTGATGAGGTAGGACATGCTGCCGTAGGATAGGCCTGTCTTCTTGAAGAACAGTCTCCATTTGTTAAAGAGCCTAGCAACTTATAAAGATGCTAAATCCATTAACAGTTGTAGCCCATTAAAAACAATGTAGTTATCTTTACACAAGTCAGTGGTTGTCATAAGCTTTCTCTTGGTTATTCTTGTTAAAGATCTTTGGTGAAAAGCAAAGAGAATCACACAGACAAACAAAAATCTAAGGGTCCTGTTCCCTGTTGAATAAGTAGCAGTGAGCATTTTCAGCAGGTATGTGCCACACATGGTGAAGAACAGTCTCCCTGTGACATACTAACACTACTGCCAGACACAGGAAGCTCCATCTCTGCCTTGTCACATGATTACAGATGGCAGGAGGGGTAAGCCTGAGACAGAATTTCTGGACAAAAATGGCCCTCTAGAAGGCCCATTCCTGTTTGGATGGAATCCTCCTTCTCAGGATGATGATTCACAGGTGTAGCTTTCGATCCCAGAACCTTGGCCTCTGATTACCCATGGATCTCTCCCTTCCTCCTCCTGCAGCATGGAAATCATTTCAGCAGCATTCTAAAGTGGATTTCAAGACGTTGCCTAAGCCCTCAGGTGCACAAAAGTCAGTAAATAACATGTACTGTGCATTCACCACGTGAAGATGTGATAAAAGGTAAAAATGACCTTGTGATATTAATGAAGCACAGCACTGCCCTGGGGAGACAGAGGGTCCCTTGCTCAGAATGAGCACGTGGGACCTCCAAGCCACTGCTGAAGTGGAGGCCCAGGTAGGAGAGGGGGCTTCTCTAACCCCACAAAACTGCCTTTTAAAGTACAGGCTCCTTTTGATTTGACCATGTAGATTTACTTGGCCTTCAAATGTCATTACAATGAACCATCATTTGAAAACCTCCATGATTTTGACAAAAGTGGAACAAGTGATACAAAAGTAAAAGGTCAGAAAAAGTCTGTATGGTAGACAGAGCTTAGCTGGTCTGGTGTAGATTTCTTCAAAGGCCTCCATTGCTCACCACTACAGCCAAGATGAAGTGTCAAAGTTGTTTAAGATAGGGATCAGTTTTAATGAATGCAACCTCAGCCTTCCAAGGTGTTTAGGTCTGGGAACACTTAAAGTACATCTGTTATTATTTTGGTTGTGCTGAATTTCTTATTTTATATAGTTTCATTTCAGGGGGGCTGTTTGAGGCAATATGGAAGTAAGCTCTTGTCACCATATTGTACTTGAATTTTTAAGGATTATTTATTTCTCTAGTTCTTACTGAGTTATGTCTATAAACCTGCCTTCTAGTAGTAATGTCTCAGTGGAATTTTAGTTTAGAAATTGCATCTTTCCCCTTTGTGATAAAACCTAATGCCAAATTATCTCTCAGTGGCTTAATTAGTATTAGATTCATCATCTCATCAAATCCCCAAATTTTAAAAGAATCTATTATCTGGATATTTGCATTTGCTCCTTTATGAATAGACTTTAAGGAGGTCTCCCCTACCATCTGGGAGCTTGTAGATTGAAAGTTATGGGAAGGAAACAGAATCATATTCATATTAAATATAGTATAATGCTACACAAAAAATGAAGAATAAGCCAAATTTGAAAGCAGTTGTACTTTTCTCCCTTGTCTCTCCTTCCTCTTTTTAGTTTCTTTGATCTGTTTCTACTGCTCATACATTTGGTCTTGTCTCTCCATATCAGCCCATCCATCCATCCATCCATCCATCCATCCATCCACTCATATAAAGAGGCCCATAGGACAGAAAATGTTGGTTATGATATAATAAGCCTTCAGATAGCCTCAAGTATTGACCTGATTTGGAAATAGCTTCACTGACACAGTTTAAATATCTCTGTAACAGTAACTGAATGGATTCCTTTACTAGCTATTGTATGATGAAGCCAGATTAACTAATTGAAGTCAAGAAAGCAAAATAGCATAACTATACTGTTAACTTAGGTAGAATTATGGGTGCAAAATTAATATTTATTTGTTTAACCTCTCCAAATTTTGAAAATCCTTAGCCAAGATTGGTCAAGGAATTAGCCTCCTTTTGATTTGACCAAGGATAATCTCCTTGGGTGGTCTGATTTTCTGCTCAAGTTCTTTTTTTACCCACTGGGATATTAGTTTTAATATCTTGTTTTAATATTTTTAAATTTCTTTATGTTCACTTGATTCCAAATCTTTATCCAACATCTACCTTTGGAAATGATTCTTTTGTCTAACTCCAGCAGTAAATACTGGATGCCAGTTATGCATTAGCTGGTGGCAGAGTCTTAGCTGTCTTCTTTCTACACTGGGGTGCACAGTCCTGACCTCACTGTATTGACCCTTTGTGCTTTCCATTCTGGGAGGCAGAGGAAGGATTATATTTCTCCCTGTTCTCATTTACTTTTTTATTTTGAGAGTCACTTCTTGAAAGTGGTCTGAGCTTAAGAGGGATCTTCTGTCGGATAAAACACCAGTACTAGTGCATGGCCTATGGAATGCTGTTAAAGAGCCTAGAGATGTAAAGAGCTTAGACGCTCACTATTTCTGCCTCAGTTCTTTGTGCTGTGTGGTGCAGACTTTATTCAGTTTAAGAGCTCTTTACTCTAGTAATGACTATCTTGTGAAGTACTAGTTACATTTTGAATCTGGAATGTTCCCCAAAGGTTGGTAGTTGCAGCTCAGTCCCCAGCTTGGTGCTGTTGGGAGGTGGTGGAGACTTCAGGAGGTGAGGCCTAGGGGAAGGGCTTAGGTCACTGGGGGTCGGCCTTTGAATGGGACTGTGGGACCCTGGTCTCGCCCTTGTTCTTTCTTTCTTTCTTTTTTTTTTTTTTTTTTTTTTTTTTTTTTTTTTTTTTTTTTTTTAGTACCAGGGATCAAACTTGGGTCCTTGTGCTTGTGAGGCAGGTGCTGGAACCAGTGAGCTAAATCCCCTGGCCGTCTCCCTTGCTATTTTTATTATCCCAGCTAGAAGGTTAACAGCTCTACTCCATGACATGCTTCCTGCTATGATGTACTGAATCACCACAGAACTCAAAAAACAGAGTCATCCAACTATGGATTGAATCATCCCACACAGTTCTGTTCATTCTGCTAAACATCCACTCTCTGGAGAATTCTGCCTATTCTTACCGGGTCCTTTGTTTTCCGGAAATGTGTTCCATCTATTTTGGTTGGTTTCTGCCCTCAGGCCAGGCTGGTCCAATACTGTCCATGGATAGTGACCAGTCCACTTCATTCTCCCAGCTAAAAAGCCTTTTTCTTCTGATTTTATGTAGTCTAGAAAATTTTCCCCATGGACTGAAATCCTTTGAGATTTAAAAAAAGTCATAGACGAATCTCTCATTTAACCTTTAATGGAGAGACATATGTTTCTTATATGTGTACCTTATAGGTACCTGCTGTAATTGGAACTTTGCTCTGATTTCTGCAGGTGTTTGATGCATGATAATTTGATTTAGCTTTGAGATATGTCTCAAAATGTTCTTACTGAATAATGTAAGAAAAGAAATGCTTAGGCCTGGGATGTGGGAATGTGGGGATGTAGCTCAGTGGCATAGCACCTGCATTGGCAAGCTCAAGGTCCTGAGTTCAATCCCCAGTATAAAAAACAAACAAACAAACAAACAAACCAAAAAACAAGAAACAAAACAAACAAATGCATAATCATATTAGTCCTATTTCTTCACATTTAAAAATTTACAGCTCAAAAGGTACCATTGGTAAAAAGGAAACAAACAAACCAAACTAAACTCCCCTCTATTAAAAGTGTGACTCAGAAAATTTCTCTAATTCCCAGACCTCTTTTTCCCATAGAGTAAATAAAGATGATACTACTTTCTACTTTTAATAAGTCATTTTGGGAAAAATCACTTTCATACTATTAAAAATACATACTCTCTTAATTTTATTATTTGTTAAAGCATGCAATTAAACTTTTCTCTGGGATTCATAAAGGCTTAACATTAAATTTTCATTTATTTATTTATTATTATTTTTAATTCTGTTTTTGAGAGTAGTTTATTTACTTTGAGTGTGTTATCTAGGCTAAATCTTTATTTAGAAACATATGCCTGCCTTTACATTTTTTAAAATGAGTTTAAACTATTTTATTCAGAACTAAATGGTCACATATAAAATGTTATCCTAATCTCTAAATCATTCCTAAAATGGCTGACCTTATTCAAATTCAAAAATAAAAATAGAGGCAGGAGAATGGGAAAAAATAAGAACCAAGATGGATTCTGTAAAGCTGCAAGTTTCCAATGATGAATGTCATTACATCACATACCTTAAATGTACCAATACAATTAGTTAATTAAAAGTAAATAAATGAAAATAGAGCAAAAGTGAACTGATATAACTCCTTAATGCAAACTATTTACTTCTTGTCATATTTTGTACTTACACATAATTGTTATTAAAATGTTAATACTGAAAAGTTTAGTCTTTTTGAAATACACTGTAAGATAGGCCCCTAAATATTTGGCTTTATTGAAGAATTTCTTGATTGAAAAAAATATGTTTCTCTTCATTTCCATATAATTAAGCATTAAAAATAAAGGTTTTAGTAGCAGACAGTTTCAAAAAC
Organism: Fukomys damarensis; assembly: GCF_012274545.1. Classification (NCBI taxonomy): domain Eukaryota; kingdom Metazoa; phylum Chordata; class Mammalia; order Rodentia; family Bathyergidae; genus Fukomys; species Fukomys damarensis. Next base: position 26,968,771 of record NW_022900950.1, read on the forward strand.
ATCTTTACAACTTAAACTCCCTATTAACACAAAACTCTGGCATGTATATAATTTTCAGTTTACAGTGTCCTTTCACTTGATATTCATAGCAGCCCTGAGGAGGTGAGATTTTTATTCTCATTTTGTAGACACTGAGGTTTGTATAAAATTATTTAAGATCACACAGCTCAGCTGAAGAAAGCCAGCACTAGAACCTAAATATCTACATTCGGTTCCAAAATTCCTCTTATTATAGCCTAGAAGAGAAACAGTTCATGAAATTTCTCTATAGCCATTTCATAGAATTCTTCAGAATCAGCCTGATTTCTAAGCATATGTTGAGTTGTTCTAACTTATGCAGAGGCCAATCCACTACAGCTTAATGTTTTTAAGGCCTGTATCAGATTCTGGAAGACTGCTGTCTGACTGCTTCTATTAAGGCTTTAGTTTTGGCCACTCTTTATAGAAGCTTAAGACACTGAATTACGTATTTTAGTGTTACAGGAAAAGGTTTGTTCCGGAGGATCTGTTCATTTTAACAACTAAGGATTAGAGTGTGGTAATTTATGCTTTGCTGCTTAGAAAGTTTATTTTCTTTTCTGGTTTACTCCCTTTTACAGCTCACCACCTGAGTGTTTGAGAGAGCCATGAGGATGTTTTGGAAGGTTTGGCTTGGCACTTGCTGTAGAGACATTGTGCTGACTGTAGCAAGTACATCATTTGAAGCAGATTTAATGCAGTTATTTTCTGGTCATAAAGAGCTAAAGGCTTTTGAATCCATGATTGTTTTTATTAGATTCCTATTTTATTTTATTAGATCACAGTCCTTCCTAGGCATCATTATGGCTCATATTGAACACATCCTTTTATTAAATGCACACAAACTTTTGGATAACGCTATTAATCAGGGCATATGACATCCAGGAGGACATTCTGAAGACTTCAATGCTTACCTTTCCTCATAGCTGCCTAATAGCCCAAAATAACTATTTCTTTTCGATTTGTATGGCCAATGTGGAAAGAGGATGTGCTGACACTAGAATGTAATTACTCCTCTCAGGAGCTGCTGAGAATGTGGTCAGCCAGCCTTTTTTAGATTTCCATGGCTTGTGATGTTTTATTTCTGAATGGACCAGCATTTGTCTTTTTTGAAATATGCAATTAATTTTTCATTATGCATTCAAATACGCTTATTTTTCAGCTTATTGCCTCCATTCACAAGATTTAAAGGTATTTTCCTCCCACATTCAACCTCTATGATCCTCTTCCTTCTCTCTGCTTTGGTCTTTTCCATGAGAAATTGATGGGATTTTAACCTATGCCAACAGCAATGAAGCCTTCCTCTTGTAAGCATGCAGGCAGAAGCCCACAAAGCCACTTGCTGTTGAGAATTGCTTTGAAATACTCAGATGCCAGCTGAGACTGGGTAGCGGTGCTTTGCAATTACTGTTTCTCATCAGCCTGACCACCCTACGCCATTAAGCCACTGTAATAGTCCTGCTAATTTGATTTCCTGCACATAAACAACCTTGGCTGTTCTTTGAAGTTCTCAAGATAGGTATGAGGAGTTTCAAATTGCAATAATTCAACTCCAAGCGTAAGGCTAATTCATCTCTCTCTCTTTTTTTTTAATAAATCAGTAAAACAGAAGTTAATTAAAGTATAAACAATGGGCAGCATTGTGGCTGAGAGCCTCAAAAAAAGAACCTTTGAAATTCTTTGTGTAATGGATATTACCTGATTATACTCAGAGCAGTTTAGGGTTTAGGGAAAGATCAAGTTACTGAACTCTTTCTCCTCTTTCCCCTAACTCAAAAGAAAAAAACAAAGTAAAGAAATAAACAATAGAAAATATAACAACAATGACGACGACAACAACAACAACAACAACAACAACAACAACAACAACAGCTGCTTTTATTTTTAAGTCATGGAATAGCTAGGTGACAGCTTCCCAAATAAGCTGCTCCAGATGCTGAAGCTTCCTTTCCGAGTGAGGCCTGACATGGCAGACCCTTCAGGACTGGCTGTATGGGGTCATGTGGGGGTGGCGGAAGAGTGGTTTCCACTATAGCTCTATAGACAGGATGTCACTGCAGTGTGAGTAACACTAAGCCAGGCGGTGCAAAGGACATGACTCTCTTGACGCTGATGCTATGCAGCCAGCAACCAGACATGAGCATTCCCCTCCTCCAACACACACTCCCAGACAGAAGTCTTCTTGGCTGAGAAAGGTGCAGAGGAGGGAAGACAGGGCCAAAATAGCCCAAATGGTAAACTTTCTAGGAGGGATCCTCTTGTTTTGGATCTTGAAAGAATCAGAAGAAAAGATGTGGTGGGAGGTGAGGCCAAACTTGCAGCTGTCCTGGAAATGGGGATTCAGCTAATTGCTGTGTGTAGGAATAGCTGTGTTCTACATTGAGGCTGGATCCTGGATAATGGCCTTTTTGTAAGTCAAGTGACACATGAGATGAATTATTTTGCTTAAGCAAAGTCCAAGGAGAAACAAACATACTACGCAGTGTCTCTCATCACACAACATGTGCTGGGTAATGGATGGTGCCATGGACCTTCTGCAGCACAGATTGCCTAGTAGGTATCTGAATGCCCATGTGTGTATGTGCACATGTGTGCATTCTATGCACCCTTATGTGTACATGTATACTTTGTGCATGTGCCTGTGTGGATGCATCTGCTAGGGGTGCTGAAAGTCAGGAACAAAAGGGAGGCTGTACAGTGCTATAAAAAAGAACGAGGAACAGGGGAGTAGGTGGTCCTTCCTGGGAAGGGTGTCACCCTGCAAAGCAATCTGTTCTAGAATGTCCAGAAATTCTTAATTTCACTTTTTCCTGCCAGAATTTTTATCATCAGTGATCTACAAGATTTTTTTGAACAGGTTGGCATGCCTCTTAAGTGGCAATAAGTCCATATCTTAGAATCATTTAGTCTAATGAAAAGTTTTCTAGCATCAAACTAAAAGCAGCTTAATAGAAAAAATGAAGCAGTGGAGTTTTTAAAGCACATCCTCTGTGCTTTAAAATAAGGATATGAGTTTGGGATAAGTGCTGTGGGTAAAATAAGGAACTAAAAGCTATAATAAATGAGGTAAGTGTGAAAAGGGGAGATTTGGAGGAAATACATCACTTATTCACTGTTTTTGTCAAGAGATGGCCCGGGATCATGTTCAACTGAGTTGAGAGAACATTCCAGGGTAACAGTTGGCATGAGAAGGGACTATATACCATGCAGGCCAGGAAGGAGGCTTTCTCAAGGGTGCATCAACTTCTTTGTGCAGCTGCCAGAGGGAATTATAGCTGATAGGACCCTTTTCAGAGCTTCAGAAGTAGCCAGGTCTCCTCTAGTAGGCAACCCAGAAAGAGTCACCTAAGAAGCAGCATGCCCTAGGCCTTGAGGGGACCGCTACTCTCCAACAGAGTTCACCTACTTGTGGAGACTCTTGTTCTCCAAGAGAAAGATTTATGCCCTTCTACATGCAGTGTGACTTTTAAAATACTCCAAATTTTATAAACTTATTTGTAGATATAAAGTTTACTTACTGCAATATAGTTGTATTATTGGCTTTATTTTTTTTTAAAGACTTAGCCACCAAAGTGACTGCAGGTCCAAGGAGGTAGAGTCACATTTAACAAAGGCTTACTATTGTCCCAAGTATGTTACAGATAGTATTTTATCTAATTTAATCAACTGTTAACTCTCTCTCAGGTGTCATCAGCCTCATCATACAGAGAAAGAAAATAAATTTCAAAGCTAGTAAGTGTTACAGCCAGATTAAAATACAGGTTTGCATGACTCCTTGACCAGAGTTTTCTCTACTACACTGTGTTTTTGGTGGAGAACTAATGCCTAAAAATTGTGCAGACATTTCTAATCTAGATGCCAGCTATACTCTCTAAAATCTTGGACCTTCGTAGATAATATATATAAGAAGTATGTACATCTTTTCACTCACTTTTCTTCAGACTATACACGAAGAACTGAGATGACCTTAGAACTATACAGAATCATAGAGACATATCTGACAAGTGTTTGAATGTTGTCTGTTGGCACAAATAGTCCGTAATCAGGAACCTAAATCAAGCTTGTGGCATTTTACTTACTCTTTCTTTGTTACGAGTGAGGTCTGTGAACTCTGATCCCTGCTGATATTTTGATCAGTCCTATGCATTTTTTTAGATAAAGTAACTTTTGCTTTTTTTTATCTCATGCAGATTAAACTCTTACAAGTTTATCTTCATCAGTTAGATGTTGTCTGTAGGGGTATTCCTGTGGTAGAAGGTTTGAAGAAGTTTCCCACATAAGAGGTTCTTTAAAATGCACTCATTTAAGCACAAAAACTTTTATTATGTTGAAAAACAGTTGTGATTTAAAAAACAAGGACTGGGGATTTAGCTCAGTGGTGCTGCTGCCTTGCAATATCAAGGACCCAAGTTTGATCCCTGTTATAAACAAACAAACAAACAAACAAATAAAATTTCCTCCATGTAGTAGTCACTTACCTGTTGCTGGAACAAAATACTAGACAGTGGTAATTTAAAGGCTCACTGTTTCAGGTGGCTCAGTCCACAGCAGGCTGGGTTCAAAGCACAAATGGCATTATAGTAGGTCATGCCAATATCATGGCAGCCAGGAAGCAGAGAGAGAAGGAAAGAGCTGTGGGCAAGAATATACTTCCAGAGCACATTCCCAGGGATTCAACTCTTCCAACCAGGCCACACCTCCTAACAGCACAGTAAACTATAAATTCATCAATGGATTAATTACTAATGAGCATAATGCCCCCATGATCAAATCACCTTGGAAAAACCACACCTCTGAGCACAGGAACATTTCCCATAACAGTATTTAAATTAAAATCTTATGAATCATTTAAAGCTATTTCTTGACTATTCATTGTTAAAATCATTGGTGGCACTGTGACACTAGTAAGATTTGGGTATCTGTTGATCCCTAGAGTAAATGGCCCCAGAGTCTTAGCTTTAAGGCTAATTATCTTATATTTATATTTTTCTCTGTTCACGTGGTCAAATTCTACATCGTCTTTAAAAACAAATCTCTTCATATGCTGAGATCCATTTCCATATTCTGTGTTCTATCTTCTGAGGGATGGGAAGTCGTGTCATATCACCTGCTAGTGACTGAAGCCACAGGCAGGCCCTGGAGCTGGAGAGTGGAGGAACCTGTGATGCAGCCACCAAGAGTCAGGTCTACTCGGTTTCTTTTATCAAAATCCACTGACCACTGTGGGGTTCTTTTTTAGGTTCTGTTCCATCTGTAATAGAGGCTGCCCTGTAATTGGAGCACTGTTGTGTAAATTTACTGTTTTTTTGGAAGTTACAGGATTCTGGTGGGATTGGCTATACACTCCGCCTGAATAAGCACAGCCTTGAGATAGGAAAGTTGAATTTTCCTCTGAGAATCAAAGAATTTTAGAGCCAAACATAACTGAGAGGTATCTGATTCCATAACTTTTATCCCTCTATGAGAAATCCAAGGTTAAAAGAGGGCAGGTGACTTATTTAAGGTCGTGCTGGATCAAAGTGCCAGTTCAACATGAACTTCAATTTCTGGCTTTTTAGTCTTGCTGAAATTGCTTGATCAGCAATCTCTACAACAGTTCGTTCTAAAAATCTTTTGCCTTCTCCTTAGAAGAATGAGCCCTGGTACTTGAGAGACTGCAACCCTTCAGCAATCAGGGCTATCCTTACAGCTTCTGGGTCACCTCCTCCATTCTACCTTCCCAGTGTCTGAAACAGAAGATAAAACAAAAGAAGGAAAAACAGTCCGTGGGTTTGGAGTTTAAATAAACAGAGCGTTTAACCAAAAAGCTGGTTTCAATAGATCAGAGGCAAAAGGGATTCCTGCAGCTGGATGCAATTAAATAAAACTAAAAAAAGATTCTCACACGCAAATGACTAGACAAGTTCTAGAGACTGAGAATTTTGTTGAAGCAAACCTTCATGTTAACCCAAGACACAGAGGAGCAGAACTTTTGGAATGAGAGTTTGTTTGTTTTTCTGGTTTCCCCTTCAGTTATTAAAATGAGGATAGTTGTCAGAGGAGATATTAATTATTTTAATAGGACCAGATGATGCCAAGCCTCATGAACACAGGTTTGAAAGGACCTTCAGATTAGTGGAATACTATAAATAAAAATAATACAACTGGGTTCCAAAAACATGAATGAAGGAGAGTCGTGATGTGTAGTGTTTGCAAATTTCCATCACATAAATATATCACCTTGGCTATCATTTTTGTGGAGTTGAGAAGTACTAAAGGTCAGCTCAGGACTCCAATGCTAACCATCCCTGTGTGATAGGAAATTCTTATGTGTCCCTGTGGTGAGGAAAAAATGAATACAAGTGTATACATAGTATGACTTGATCTATCTATCTATCTATCTATCATCTATCTATCTATCTATCTATCTATCTATCTATCTATCTGTTATCATTTATCTCACATCCATCAGTCCAGCTGTATTCCATCAATATCCATCCAAGAATTCACTATCCATCTTCCATCTATTATTCATCTCATACCTATCTACCATCCATCCATCCTCTCATCCATCTAATTATCCCTATCTATCCATTCCACCAGCTTTATTGTCCTTAGTTGTAAAATTAAGCATGGAACTTAATGTTTTCTAGTTCTAATATTTTTTGATTCTAGTTATGATATTTTATTTCACAGAAACATTTGAGAAAGTTTAGTTTATTTTTAATGTTGTCCATACTCTTCATCTTCGTAGTACTCCTCACCTCTCAAAGTCTTAGATATTCCTGTTAGGTATTTTCCTGTGGGCAGGGAGTTTATTTGGTTACTTTTGCATCTTGTGGGGAGGGGTATTTCTGGTGCATGGTAGTTGACCATTAGGCATGTATTGAATGAATGACTTTCTTCCATATGAAAATAAATTGAAGCCTTAAGAAATGAAGTGATTTTCTTAAAGTCACACAGCAGCAATGAATACAGAAATTAAATTATTCAATTCAGCTTTCTTTCTCTTCATTATTTTTTGTTTCATTACACAAAGTCTAAGGTCTTTGATGAAGCTCACACATGATTATTTGTAGATTGCAAATTTCAGTTTGCAGAGGTTATGTGAAACAGTTGAACAATCTGCTTGCTCAGTTCTACCTGACCTCATGCTTTCATTTCACAACCCTCTCCCCCTTTTCTAACTCTGTTCTCTGTAGGAAAGGCAGGCAACACTGATATATTTATTGTGTTCAGATTAACTTCTGGTCTGTGCACTTCTCAGGGGAAGTGGAAAGTGAGGTGTTTTCATTGTTTTCTACAGCAGGACCCTTCTCTTCAGGCCTTGTGTCATCAGAAGACTTGCTTTTTTGTTCTAGCCTCCAGGTCTCTTCAGCAAATATTGGCACCAGGCACCACTTCGGGCACTGGAAACAAGGATGAGTAATACAAGGTCTCTAATCTTTAGGAGATACTCTCCTGGGGAGACTCACCAAAATTTTTTTAGGAAACAATAGTATCAACATGGTGGAGGCAAGTGTAATGGAAAAGGGATCTTCTGAAGCTGTGATGTTCAGTGCAGGAGAACTTAATACAGATAGTGATGGAATGTTCTTTAAGAGACTAACTTGGGTAGTCACTGATCTAGTTTTATCATCTCTAAAATGAAAATTACTTGTGAAAAATAAAAGGCTACTCAGGTGCACAAGGTTCTACCAAAGTGAAAGAGTGAGGTCCTATAGGCATGCTCCTCCTCACTATTTTTCTTCCTGATTCTGTGGTCAGGAGGTAGAACAGAAAGCCAAGAATATCAAGTGCCATTAATAATGGCAAATAGGCTGACTTTTGGGCTATGCAAAGAAAGGCTTCCCTGATTTCAATCAGCAATGACTCCTTATTTGAAAACGTCATTAAAATAACCCAGTGAGACCTTAAAAAATGTACTAGATGAAAAATCTGAGTGACTGAGTCATTAGCACTATTCAGTCACAATTTACATACCTTAAATACAAGGTTGTCATAAAAAGTTACTGGTTATACAAATTATTGAGGGTTTGCACATCCAGGGCTTTAAATAAATGAAGTCTAGTTTAAAAGAAAACTTGCTGTATATTAGTGTAGATTTTAATTAGATGTTAGAGTCAAGCATGAAACCTCCTGGGAAACTTGTCACTTAGTAGCTTCCTCTCTTGATGGGGTTTAGTCCTTTGAACTACAAGGCAAATCCACAAAAAAGCCAAAGAAGCTAAGAATGGCTTTGTGCTTTGGTGGGAGTCATAAGTCATTTGAGGTAATGGTGCCCTTGGGTGGAAATTATCCTACCTGCTGGGTGTTACCTGTTGACAATTGAAAGGGAACACATCAACATTTACTTATCTTACTTAATGAATGTTATCATGTGTAAAAGGTAAATCAATAACAGCCAAGATCAAACATACCAATCTCCTTTTGAACACACAATGCCCTATTTGTATAAATCTTAGCCACTTGACATGGCCCAATGGGGTGAGGCTCAGAGGTCTTCCATCTTGGGGGCTGGCGTCAGCCTTTCAGAGACTTTTAAGTGGAGGGAGACTGACTGCACTGAGGCCAGCAAGGTTCCAATTCCAGCAGTTCCCTAATGAATGCACTCAGGGAGAACTGGAGCAGAGGAGGTTCTGTGAGGTATTTGCCCCCCCACCCCCTTCACAAGCTGCCCGGCCTCCTTTCACAGGAAGGTTGCAAGTGGCCCACCAGTGACCCCTGGAAAGGAACAGATTGTGATCTGCTTAATTAGGCTCCTCTTTCTTATTCTTACACCTCCAGCTCCAACATTTTTTTCCCCTGTGGGCTCCTTCCTGTGTGAAGTTGTGAACACTTCTGAAGAGACAGTTTCAGAGTTCCTGGATGGGTTTCCAACTTTCACAGGGCTCCCAGTGGTCCTCCTCTCTGAACTCTGACGGCTTCATTTACCCTTCTTTCCTCCTGCCCTGCTTTTTCCCTCTTGTTCACCCACCTCCTTGGGTGGGGGCCCCATCAGGCCAGCCCAGAGAGCCCATCATTTAATTAATTAATCTGGGCAGTTTCTTTATTTCTTTTCAGCACCCTCTGACAGCCCAGCCCCCCCACCCACTAGCTCCTTTTGGGTTAAGATAGGATAGGCAGAAGATGCCTGTGCTTCCATTTTACTTGAATAGGATTTGCCCACACTCCAGGTTCCTTAAAATACCCCTGGACACTATTTATTGCTTTTTTCTCCAGGTCTCTGCTCACTGCACTTAGTTGGCTTTGACACAAAGTCCTGGGCAGGTATTTGAAGCAATGTTCTTTTCTCCTCCTCCTCCTCCTCCTCCTCCTCCTCCTTCTTTTAAAAAAATCAGTGTTGTCAAATTATGTAGCCTTTTATCTTCTAGGGTTTTAAGAAACATTGAGCTTGAATTGTAACTGTGGCCACCTAAGTTGCTTTTATCTTTGAATACAAGAAACAATATATTTTAGAAAGTGAAATGGTGAGTTTCCAGTTTTCTGAGGCAAATTCTCAAGAAAAAGTAGGTGTGTGTATGTGTATTCATTCATGCATATAGGTGTGTATGCATGTGTGTGTGTGTGTCTATACATGTGGGTATGAGTATATCTATATGTGTGCATGCATGTGCATATGTGTGTCAGTGTTTGCTTGTGAGACTGCTTCTGGTTTGCTACATCTATGATTCCTACTTCCTTGTATTTCTGTAAACTCATTTAGCCACACTGTGGGTAAGGGCTTTGCAATATTTCATCTCTCTTATTCCTTTAACAAACAAGGACAAGGTGTCCCCCAGTCTGAAACTTTGGGCCCACCACTACCAATCGCAGCACACTCCCAGCATCACCAAGGGACCAAGAACAGCATGGTGGCCAGCTTTCTGTGGGCCACCAAAGAGGGTGGCTGTACAAGGAGAAAAGCAGGAGTGGTGTGTGACACTGCCTGCGGAACCATGCACTGTGGGGATGACAGAGCCACCCTCTCCATGGTTACCACGGGTCCAGCTCGTGCAGAGCCAGTGCCTGTGTTCATGGTGTTTGACATCCAGGCCTGCTGGACGGTCAGCCAGTCTTCTCCTCACCGCAATTCTGTTTCCAAGCCAGCTGGCAGGCCCTACTCTAGTACTTGTCCCACCTCTGGAGGCCGTGCCTAAGGCCAAGGTGACATTGTGCACCCCAGCTTCCATGGCAACAAGGACAGCAGCACACAGGGCCAGCAAGGCATTGGGACCTAGACCAGCTCCTGGTCCAGTGTGGGCAGCACAGCCTGGCTGTACCACAGCACCATGCCCTGTGTACTTCATAATGCCTAGGTCTGCTCACATGGTAACCTGCAACCGAAGGATACTGGGTCGCTCCAAGCATCAACATGGATAACATCTCTGCTATTCCTGGGTCTTCTTGTTGGGACTTCCTCGGTCAGTGGAGTGAGGAGGCAGGGCAGGACACCTAGTCCTTCTGTTTTCTTTTCTTCAGAGGGAGACACAGCTCAGATATCTAAAAAATTAAAATATGCATGAAGAAGGTAAATAACCAGTAAGTTTCTTGCTTTAGTGTGGGATCTGAGGGAATCTGAGAAGCTGCCTATAGACATTCATGGTAGTTCATAGTCATGTTTGAGGGTCCTTCAGGTCCCTGCTGAAGCAGTAGCACAGTTTGGGGCATGCAGTCCTCCTTCCTCAGCCTTCCAAGAGACTCACCCTCACGGTGCCTCCCAAGGCATATAAGAGTAGATTCACCAAGCACAGTGTCCTCAAATTGAGATATGGCTTCTGAGGAGAGGGGATGGAAAAAGGAAAAGGAATTAAGATGTGTTATGTACATGTACTCCCCCAAATGTAAACATTAAGTACTATAAGACTAAAAATTTAAAAATCAATAAAATATGAAAAATATATATTCTGGGACCAAATTGTTTTATCTTTATTAAATTTATTGATATATTTTAGGTATACAATATGTTCATCATTGGGATCTTGTACCTTTACATGGCTTATTTTGGTTCTTATTTTTCACCATTCCCCAGCCTTCCCTTCAGCCCCTCCACCCTTCCCTGTTTACAAAGACATTGTTTCCATGTTTCTCCTTTTCACATATTTTTTCTGTTCCCTTTTTATCTTTCCCCTACCCCTCCCACATCCTTGACTCTTTTACATTTTTCTTCCTATTACACAATATCAATTATAAATTTTGATCTTTATTTACATTTTTACTTTTTCACAACAAAGAAACTATTCAGTATTTACATGTGTGACTTATTAATTTCACTATAGAGTATGGCCTCAATGTGCATCCACTTAGCTATAAATATCTCTACTTCCTTGTTCTTTATGGCTGAGTAGTACTTTGTTTTATAAAAAAGAAAAAACAAAACACACAAAAAAAGCGCATCTTCTTTATCCAGTCTCCAGATGATGGGCAAATGGGCCAAGTTTTAGTTTCCAAGTTTAGTTTTAGTTTCCAAGTTTTGGTTATTAAAAACTGTGACACTATAAACATGGGTAAGCATATATACTGTGGTATGATTCTTTTAATTCTTTTGGGAAGAGGAATAGCTGGGTCAAATGGGGCTTCTAATCCTAGTTGTTTGAGGTATCTCCATATTGATTTCCACAGTGGTTGCACCAGTCTGCACTCCCCCTAGCAATGAATAAGGGTTTCTATCTCCCCACAACCCCACCAGCATTTGTTATGGGTTAATTTGATAGCAGCCATGCTTACTGGGGTGAGATGCAATCTCGGTGTTTTCATCTGCATCTCTCCAATAACCAGTGATTTTGAATATTTTTTCATATGATTGTTTGCTGCTTTTACTTCTTTGTCTGAGAAATGACTGTTCATTTCAGATGCCCATTTTTGAATTGGGTCTTTATATTTAGGGGGTCTGATTTTTTTGAGTTCTTTGTATATTTTAGATAGTAGACCTTTGTCTGAGGAACAGCTGTTATGAAATTTTTTCCCACATTATGGGTTGTCTCTTAGCCCTGCTTGTGACTTCTCTGGCAGTGCAGAAGGTTTTTTAAAAAGACGAGATTCCAATTATTGCCTCTTTGTGTTAGTCCCCATGCTACTGAGGATTTGTTCATAAAGTCTTTTTCTATACTGATATCTTCAAGAGTTCTACCTAACTTATCTTGCAGCAAGTTTAGTATTTGTCTTTTAATAATTGTATCTTTGATCCACTTGGATTTTAGTTAGTGCATAGTGAAAGACACAGATTTAGTTTTAATCTGTGACAAGTTGAAATCCAGTTTTTCCAACACCATTTATTAAAGAGGCTATCTTTCCTCCATTGAGGATGGTGGGTTCCTTTGTTAAAGATGAGGTAAATGAGTATGTCAAGAGTTGTTTCTGCATCTTCTAATCTGTTCCACTGATACTTGGGTCTTTTTCTTTGCCAGTATCATGCTGTTTTTATCACAGTGGTTTTGTAGTATAGTTTCAAGTTGGAGATTGTGATACCCCCTGGCATATCTCTGTTGCCTAGAATTGCTTTTGATGTTCTAGGTCACTTCTGATTCCAAATTTTTGGATGGTCTTCTCTAGTTCTATGAAATACACTGTTGGGTTTTCAATGCATTGAATCTGTATAGCAGTTTTGGAAGTATGGCCATGTTTACTATATTGTTTCTTCCTACCAAGGAACAAGGGAAGTCTTTCCATTTTCTTATATACTCTTCAATCTCTTTTTTCAGAGTGTTCTCAATGTAGAGGTGTTTTGTTTCATTTGTTAGATTGATTCTTCTTTATTCCATTTTTTTGGAGGCGATTATGAGAGAGATTGTTTCCCTAATTTCACTCTCAGTGAGTCTGTGTATAAGGCTATTGATTTTTTATTATTTGCCAAATTTGGGACCAAATTTTTGTTTAACTTCCACTGGTGTGATAAAACTCTCTTAGAGTAGAGCTCTAATTCTGAGACCACATTGCTCTGGGAAACGACAAGACAAAAAAAAATAGTTTTCATCAAAAGAAGCATTTAAAATGAGAATGTAGGAATTTATTATGAACTATTTAGAATTCCGTTTGAAAAATGTACATAGACTTGGTGAACAGGGAATACGTATATATCAGATATGATTACATCTATGATACATACATATAAGATAATTAGTCACTGGCTTAAATAATAATGACACATAAGTCAACCTCAAGCCTGGGAGGGACCTGTTACAGCATCTATACATAGAAGATACAGATCTATAAGCTCCAGGGCTCTGTAATTGGTCATATTTCACCATTTGATAATAGAATAGTGAAGGTGGAAAGCAATTCATATGGGGACAACATTTGAATAGGGACATTTTCTGTGTTAACTTTTTGGTGTTGTGACTAGATATTTGAGAAAATAATTTAGTCATGAAAGATTTATTTTGGCTTAAGGTTTCAGAGCTTTCAGTTCATGGTTGGCCACCTCTATTGCTTTTGGGTCATGATGAGGAAGAAACATGGCAGAAGAGCAGCAGCGCAGAGCTGCTCACCTCATAGCAACCAGGAAGCAGAAAAAGAAGGAAATAGATGGAGAGAAACACCTGGGATCAGACATGGTCCCCAATGTCACAGCCCCATCTGCACCCTTCAGCCAGGCCCCACCTCCTGTTTCCAGCATCTCCCAGTAATGCCATCAAATTATTATCTCATCAGTGGAGTAGTCCCCTGATGAGGTTAGAGCCTTCATGATCCATTCACCTTCCAAAATGTCATCTTCTGAACACATGAGCTTTGGGGGAAACACTTCAGACAGATCTAAACCTCAGCAATCCCTCTTCACTGGCAGATTTTAGTACTCTACATCATCAGGATACAAAGGACCCTGCTTGACTTATATTCACTCTCTCATTCCCTAAAACTGCCATGCTCTCAAAAACTTTACTGTCTTTACATAAGGTCCATTTTTCTCGATATTCATGCTTTTCCATGTTTGTTTGCCTGTTCTGACCCACCTTCAAACCTCAGTTCAGTACCATAGACATGTTACTTAAATAATGACAACCATTTTATCTCTAGTTCTGGAGGCTGGAAGTCTACAGGGTTCTAGCGAGGTCAGATTCTGGGGAGGCATTCTTCCAGGTCACAGACTATAATCTTCTTGTTGTATCCCTGCATCACGGGAAAAGAACTAGAGGGCTCCCTGACCTTTGTATAGGACACTAATGCAATTCCTGAGGGATTCATCCTTACAACCTAATTGTCCCCCAAAGTCATCTCCCCAAAGCTATCCCATCAGGGGTTAAGATTTCAACATACACATTTTGAGGAGCACAGACTCTTAGTTCTTAACACCAAAGACCCATGATTTGATTAAGATCCATACAACCAAGACTGCACTTGTGTTTATAAGTTACCAGTCAAACAACAGGCAGAAATAACTTTGAGCTATTATTCCTCAATCAACCCTGGAGCCAGAATGTGTAAGGGGTGTCACTAGAGAAACTGTATTGAGTTGACATGACCTGGAGCCCCAGTCCTGGATACTACATGACTTATTTTGTAGGGACTCAGGTAACACAAATTTTCTTTTCTAGTTAGGTGAATAAAATATAAAGTCATTTTAGTTTATTCTTCAACCCTAGCATTCATAATGGCATTTTACTTTTTAATGGAAAAAAGAAGCATTATGCCTGGAATTGTGTGTATTCATATATACATTCATACTCATATGTGTACATACACACATATACATAATATTTATATCTATATACATCTTAAGAGAACAGTTGTTTCTTATTTTGCAATGCCTTTTAGTTCAAATCATCTGTGTTCATAAGGCCCTACTTTTAACCAATATTTTACTTTTGGCATATTTGTGTAGGCACGTCACCCTTGCTTTCTAGGAAGTCATGGTTTAGAGGGCTAACCTAACTCTCAATCTTTTCTCCTTAGGGTTTAAGGCAAGGAAAGTGAACTAGGGAGATTTCAGTCAAGAGGAAATAGTCCTGAAATTCTCTTTTTATGGAATGACGTCTAGAGTGTGTTGAGTCTAGTTTAACTAGAATTTATGATGCTGAGGAGGTAAGATTTTTTTTAATGCTACCTTATAGAATTATCAGTGGTGTTAATAATATGGTAATCTTTACAACTACTTGTTTCTTAGCTGGATGTGTGAGTATTCTAAATCAGCAAGTCCCTCTAGATAAAATATTTTCCATTTTGTACCTGATATGCTTTAACAGTTTAGGCACAAGTTAGCAAGGCTCCATGTACTGTACAATCACACAAGTTGTGTACTGCACTTGTTTAGGGAGCATTATCATATAGACATTGATGCAAGCAGTACCTCTGGTGGTTGATCATTGTATAGTTTGCACAACTGTTAGTGATAGCACTACTTTTTGGCCTCTATAATTTGTATGAAGTAGAGATCATAGATTTTAGACCATCTTCTAACAAAGTACATAGCCAGTGACAGCACTCATTGTTGGCTATTACCTCCCTGCCCTAGGTTAATGTCCAAGAATGACCAATCCACTGATTACCTGCAAGCTCCAAATTGAGCCTGACTTACAGGCCCATCTATGTTCAGGGCACATTCCAGTTGCCCCTTGCTGCAATTTGAATGTATCACTCAAAGTTCATTTATGTCCCAATCATATGCTGATGGCATATGATTATAAGTCATTAGGGTGGGCCCCTAGGAACAAGAGTCATTATAAGAAGAGAAAGAGCCTGCCATGTTGTGATAAAGCAGGTAGATCCCTGCTTGATGTTGAAACCATGTTCTTGGGCTCCCCCAAGACCTTAAGATAGAATCTTTTATTTATAAATGTCCAAAGTCATAATTAAGACACTCCTGCAGGTTTAGTCTTGTCCTTTGTCCTTTGTCTTAAAAGAAGAACAACCCTTTATAGCCTGTGTGGTTGTCATCTGCTTTCTGATTATACTTAGTCAAAGAAAAGCATTGACAAGTGACTAAAGCCAGGTGAGAGAGTTGGGGCCTCCATTGCTGTTGCTAACTCCTGCTGGGCTATAGCTTTGATAGGTGCATTTTCAAGCTGTCACCACAGCTCCTAAAGGGCTATGCCTTTTCTGGGGCCACAGCTCCTTGAAATTCTAGCAATGTTGCATTTCCTTCTCTTACAGTCCTAGGTGGCCATGGCTTCCTGTTGTCATTGTCCTAGATCCTTCACTATTTTGTAATGTCCCTTATAATAATACTTTTATAGCATTCTTCTCAGATTCCCCTTTGAGAGTGCTTTGTGTTTGTTCTTGAATCATGACTGATACAATCTTCTACAATTTTTTTTGCTTCCTCTTACCCACCTACATCCTTGATGTCAATCTCATCAAAATCAAAACTGGGAACATCATTTCCTTTTGGCCATCCTATTGTCTGTTGCCCTCAAAGCTAGCTCTACAGTTTTCTTTCCCCAACATTTGAAAGTTTTCCCTTCCCTGCTGCTAAATTTCAGCATGTTTGTTACTGAGGCCCTCTAAGGTCAGAAAACTCATTGTTTGAGTATCTCATGTTAGTCTGTTACTAGTAACTAAACCCAAGAAATAGAGGGTTCTTGTATACCCACTTTGTATTCTCAATGGCACTTAGAAAAACACTTATTAAGGTGACTCAATGTATTTCCATAGCATTCAGTGACATTTGGGGTCAGTCTTTGCAAATATGCTGTGTCTGCTATCATACATTATAGTGGGGACTTATCTTTTATATTTTTAAAAAATATTAATTTAAATGGAATTGTAGATTCTTACAGTAGGCTGTTCCAGGAAAAGTATATATTCCTCCCCTTGTGCTTCTTCACGGAGATTGGACTCAGGACCTTGTGCTTGCGAGCAGAGACAAAGGTCATTATTTTCCAGTATCACATCAGAAGCACTTTCTGATTCATCTCACTTGATCTATCCATACTGATGGAAATGTAACTGGAACTGACTCTGATGATAAAAACAAGGACTATCAGATGAGATCATGTAATAGGAAACTGCTTCCAAATGAAGGCACCAATATTTAGAATTTTTACTTATTCTGAGGTCCCTTTTATGAATAGATCAGAGATTGAATTAATTTCCTAAGAATCACTACAATACTCTGAGAGGTTTAGAAATAAATGGGCCCAGTGTAAAGATTCTCCAAGAAGGAGAGCCACACCTTCTCCCACCCCAACCACCATCACTCAAACACTGGGAAGGCAGCCACGTGGGCACCCCTGAACCCCCATAAGTCCAGGTGGTCATCAAGGGTATTTTTCTGAGTTCCCAACTTCGAACATCTTTAAAGAAAGGGCGTGGGAAATCTTTAATAGAATGTTGTGGAGTTCAACCATTCAGAAGGTTGGGGAACTCAATCTGGGCCTTGCATCCTGAGGTCAGTCAGCATCATGGGGTTCAACCATCAGCTAACTGAGACCAGGGGACTTGCATCCTCGCTCTGAGCCATTAAATAGTAAATACACTATGTTGAAATTTTGTTCACTGCAGACATGTTCGGGACTGCTTCTTGATTTCAATTTAATTAAATGATTTAAGGGTGATAGACTAGTGACTACAACAGGTGGTCAGTGTCCAAGTTGTGCTTGATCTTAATGTGGTGCTGATTGTATCAGTTGGGATAAAGCATTGCGGTTGATTTGATGAGCTGTTTTCTCTGATGTTATGAAGATGAGAATGTCTGTGGGTCATTAGAGACCCAGAAGCTAGGGCGCAACTATATCAGAAAGATTTGGGTAATAATCCAGAGATTAAACCAAGGACAGTCAGACAATAAAAATAAAAATGAGAAAACAATTAAGCAAGACACAAAGACAGACCTCCAGTTCACCAATGGCAAACAGTACGGCAAATGAGGATGAAAAGGCCAATAGTGAACCACCAGGACACCCTGAACTCAAAGAGCAGGAAGTAACAAAACAGATCAATCAGGCTCTAGAAAAGTTCAAAACAGAAATAATTTCCCAGATAACCGTAGAGATAGTGAGCAAAATGGAAGTTGTGATTCGAGACTCTAGAGCAGAAACTGACAAAAAATAGATGAGCTCAGGACCATGATAGAAGCCATGAAGGTCCAGCATAAGAAAGAAATGGAAAAAATAAACACCGAACATAGGACAGAAATGGAATCCATAAAACAGATTCAAACAGATATCCAGGAGATTAAACACTCCATTGAAAGTGTATGCAACAGAATAAAAGAATGTGAAGATAGATTCTCATTGTAGTCAGTGACCATGAAAAGAGAGGTCTCTTAAAAACAGTAGGGGATCATGAGAAATTGATCCAACAACTCCTAGATGATGCAAAGAAGAATAACATAAGACTGATAGGAATCCACGAAGTAGCAGGAGAAAATACAAAGGACTTTAAAAAGCTGTTCACAGAATTAATGACAGAAAACTTCCCAAACAGAGGGGAAGAATTTGACATTCAGATAACTGAGGCATATAGGACCCCAACTAGCTACAATAAAAAAAAACTACATCCTGACATATAATAATCAAGATCCCAGAAACCCAACAGAAGAACAAAATACTAAAGCACTAAGAGAAAAGAAACAAATCACATACAAAGGAAAGCCCATCAGAATCACAGCAGACTTTTCAAGACAAACCCTTGGGGCAAGGAGAGCCTGGAATGAGATATTTCAAGTGCTAAAAGAGAACAACCTCCAACCTAGACTGATGTATCCAGCAAAACTCTCTTTCAAAATGGATGGGGAAATAAGACACTTCCATGACAAAGAACACCTGAGACACTACATGAATACCAAACCAGCACTACAAGTAATTCTAAACAAGATCCTAGAAAAAGGCAATGAAGGCAACAACACCATGAGGCCCAACAGAGCAAATCAAGTAGTCAAGGCAAGAAATTAAAAGAAGGTGAAAAAGTAAAAAGAGTCAACAAAAGGCCAATAACATGTCAATAATAAGTCAGTACATACCAGTTATAACCAGCAGTGTCAATGGCCTCAATTCACCAATCAAGAGAAATAGACTGGCAAAATGGAATAAGAAGCAAAATCCAACAATATGTTGTATGCAAGAAACACACCAACTGCAAAAATAAGCCCATAGACTGAAAGTGAAAAGATAGAAAACAATTCTCCATGTGACAGGAGCCCAGAAAAAAACAGGGGTAGCAATCTTATTTGCAGACAAAGTAAATTTCAAACCAAAACTGATTCTAGTATTATTGATGTAGGATGGTACTGTATCATACCTCTATGAATGTAAAATATCTTGTATGTGCTTTATGATACATAGTAGGGACCGTGCTTTATTAGAGCTACATTTAATGATATTACTGTATAATGTTCTCTTTCCAGATGACGATTAAGATGCTAATAAAAAAATGGTGCCAGGTACCACAACAACAACAGAACTTTGTTTTCTGGGAAAAAAAAATGGAATTGTACTATATGTATAGTTATTTGTACTTGTATTCATTTAGGAATATATATTTGAGAGGTTTCAATGCCAATATGGAATTTTTACTCTTTTTATTAGTTCTATAGTCTCTTCTGAAATATTGTAATATTTTATATGCTTTTTAAAAATCTGTCTTTAGATTTAGCATATAGCAAGGACTGAAAATAATATGAGACTCCCACCTGGATTTTAAGTATAAGTATTTTGCTACTCTTTGTTCACATTTTTTTCTTAATGATGAAAAAGATATTTGAAGCCCTTTTTGTACCTTTCTTTTGCCTGTTTCCTTTTTTTTTTTTTTTTTTTTTTT
>NW_022900950.1:26988587-27021678 GCF_012274545.1 Fukomys damarensis
CTTTTTTTTTTTTTTTTTTTTTTTTTTTTTGGTGCCAGAGATTGAACTCGGGTCCTTCAACTTGCAAGGCAGGCCACTGAACTGCTGAACTAAATCCCCAGACAATACTCTTTCCTTTCTTTTCCACTGACTTTCTGCCCTATCAGAAAGATTTATTATTCTGCAGTTACAGGTATCCTTTTCACTGTGATTTGGGCTCATACTACCTTAATAGACCTGTGATTTAATTTAAAATGATTACAAATTCTTTTGTAAAATCTCTTAACAGTTTTAAACCTTAAAAATTATTGTAAAAGAAAAAATTACATGAATTATTTAATCAGTTCCCACATACACTTAAAACCCAGCTGTGCAGTTTTTAATATTTTTCCACAGCCAACATTTCCTTTCATTTGCACATTTACACATACATGTGCCCCCAGGATACATGACATTTTGCTAAACCCTTTAATAGTAGGTCATATACATCATGTCTCTTGGCACCTTCATACATTATTTCTTTTTTTAAGACCCTGTATAGTATTAAATTTAGGAAAATTAGCATTGATGCAATATTGCTATACAACTTTCAGTTTCTTTTTTTCCAATTTTATCATCTGTTTCAATAATGTCTTTTATAATAACTTTTTGTAATGCACAATGGTGCCCAAGACAATGTACTAGATTTAATTGTGATGTCTCCTTATCTCTTTTATTTTAAGCATTTCTCAGATGCTTATTGTATTTTATATCTTGGCATTTTTAATTTATATAGATTTGTTATTTTTATCACATCTTAAGTTAGAGTTCTCTCCATATTTCTTTAGGATTATATTCAGCTTTGGGCTGTAGTGCCTTCTGTTGTGATTACTAATACGACACTCTATCAATTTATCAATCATTCTGTCTTTATGTACTGACTCTTCTTTGATTTTCATTTTTAAAAAATTTTTACATATTAAAACATGTTTGCAGTACATAAATTTTACAATTACCTTAGGGAGTTGGTACATGTATGTGATAGAGCTTGTTTCTGTTTCTTAATACATTTCCCTCCTCCTTCACCATCCTCCACTAATTCCCCTTACCCCTTTTTCATTCTTGTTGATATTATTAATCTTATTTAATGTTTATGGCATATAATGTCTACATTTACTGAGGTTATTAGGACCTTGTACCTGGTGTATCTTTGCTCAATTTATTTCCCCATGCCCTCCCCTTCCCCATTCCCCCTTGGTTCCCTGGACCCCTCCTCATCTGCAAGTGATCCATTGCCTTGCCTCCTATTCTTCATTTTTCTCTTAGATTCTACTTTGCCTTACTAAAATGAGAAATACTCTTTAGTATTCAAGCTTGGGTGTCTGATTTATTTCATTTAACATTGCATTTTCTAGGTACATCCATTTTCCTACAAATGTCTCAAATTTGTCCTTCTTTATAGCTGAGTAGCATTCTATTACATGTAAATATCACATTTTCTTTATTCAGTCATCTGTTGAGAGGTATACAGGCTGCTTCTAGGATTTAGCTATTATGAATCATGCTGTTATAAACATTGGTATGCATGAATCACTGCAGTATGATGTCTTAAACTCTATGGGGAGATATCTAGAAGAGGCATAAATGAGTCATACAAAATTTCTAATTTTATTTCTTTGAGAATCTTCACATTGATTTCCATAATGGTTGTATTATTCATTCCCATCAACAATGTACACGAGTTCCTTTATCACCACAGCCACATCAGAATTTGTTAATTTTTGATTTCTTGATGATGGCCATTCTTAGTAAGATGGAATCTTAGTGTTTTGATTTGCATTTCTATAATGGCCAGGGATACTGAACAATTTTTCATACATTTGTTGGCCATTTGTATTTCTTTCTCTGTGAAGTTCACATTCCCATTTCTTGACTTGCCCATTTCACTTGCCCATTACTTGTGTCATTAATGTTAAGTGGTCTATTTATGTACCCCATTAATGAATTGAACAAGAAGGAAATTATGAAAATGATTCCATTCAAGATGTCAAAAAAATGAAATACCTAGAAATTAACTTAACCAAAGAAGTGAAAGACCTTTGCAAAGAACACTTCAGTGCTTTGCAATAGGAGATTGAAAATGTCACCAGAAAATGAAAAGATATCCCCTGCTCCTAGAGCGACAGAACCAATGTTGTCAAAATGGCCATACACCCTCAACTATTATAGAGAGTCAATGCAGCTCTAGTCCATATGCCATCAACATACTGTACAGATAGAGAGAAAACAATCCTAAAGTTGATGTGGAACAAAAAGACCCAGAATAATAAAATCTTGGGTAACAAGAGCAAAACAGAAGGCCTTACATACCTGACTTCAAAATATACTGCAAAGCAATAGTGATAAATAAACATGTATTTGCATTATTATGCTTATTTTTGCCTCTTGAATTCTAATATTTTCTTTTGAGATTAATGGTCTGTCTTATTGAAATGTATCTTTGATTATTTTAAATATTTTTAATCTGTAATCTCTTTTACGGTTGTTCTATAATCTCAAGTTTTGGGATGCTAGCTCCCCCCATAGTGGTATTATTATTATAGACAGCCAAATTAGGTAGAAATATTATAGGCAGACAGGGCCAGGCCCTCAAGAGTGTCAGTGCAGAGGATGAAAACACATTATAACTGTGGCTGGAGGCACATCTGTTGAAGGCTAGGCCTCAAGATAAAGACAAACTGAACAAGCCTACATGCCTTCCAAAGGATAAGTGGTATCACCTGTTCCAATAAAGTCCAGATAGACATCAGTCATGTGTGGGTGATCAGAACCACCTGATCTATCCTTCCTAAAATGGTCTTCTTTCCCTTCAGGTATACTTACTATGTAACCTGCTTCCCCATTGGATCAATATTACCTAAGTGGCTATAATTGTAGTCTTGTTGGCTGATCATAGTTTGGACCTATCTCATAATTATGTACCCACTTCGTGATTTTGCTCTATTAAACTTCCTCTGAGAAGAGGGCTTGTTGGCAGCCCACTTTCAGGTCCCCTCCTGTCTCTCAGGAGTTATTCCTGTCAATAAATTCTTCCTACTCTTAACCTCTCTAGTTCCTAAGAATTCACTCTTCAAATTTGGAGAACGCGAACTCAGCATATCTGACATGTAGAAGATGAAGAGATTTTTTTTTACTCCATCAGTATCAAAATTCTTCTTCAGGTGTGTAATGTCTTGTTGTTAGTCCACCTAGATGGGCACTATTTTCCTAAATGAAAAGCGCATATAGCATCTTGCCAGTACTATAACAACAGTTTTTAACTTCTCAGATTTTATGATAGGACTGAGGTAGAATAAAAAACAAACAAACAAACAAACAAAAAAAACCCAACTGCATCTGGGTTGAAATTCAAGTGCCTTGCCACCAAGTTTTGGGTATTAGCAATGTGAGTTGTGAAAATGCAATGTAACCAACTGAGTAAGATCAAAGCTGTAAAACCCTTTAAAAGAAGGAGTTGTAACCCAATGGGGGAGTCTATCAGGGCATCGCCATTAGGTGTCATCCATCCCCATCGATGGAGTAAACTTTTTATTTTACTTCCATTCTACTGCCTCTCTGTGTGTCACTTGCCAATCCTTCCATAACAGTAACAGTTACAGTTATTTTAAAGTCCATTATGACTTCCCTATAAACCCCTCACCTAAAATTCCCATGGTTCCCTTTTCCCATATTCTTTTATTTTCTCTTAGTTTTTATATGCCTGGTTATATTTGATTAAGTG
Source organism: Fukomys damarensis (assembly GCF_012274545.1). Classification (NCBI taxonomy): domain Eukaryota; kingdom Metazoa; phylum Chordata; class Mammalia; order Rodentia; family Bathyergidae; genus Fukomys; species Fukomys damarensis. The sequence continues at coordinate 26,992,327 of NW_022900950.1, forward strand.
CTGGACATTGACAATGAGAAATTACAAATAATGAATAGTTTCTCTGGTGTGAAAAACTATACTAGTACATAAGATCCTAATGATATAATTGACAATGTGAAATAAGAAGAAAAGGGCTAAAGGTGTAGGGGGAAGTGAGAAAGGTAGGGGAAAGGAAATAAGGAAAAAGAAAAAAATAGACATGAGAAAATGAAAAAGTGGAAATAAAGTATCTGTAAATAGGGAAGGGATGAGGGGGTGAAGGGAGGGCAGGGACAAGGGGAAAAAATGAGAACCAAGATCTGTCATGTAAAGGTACAAGATCCCAATGATGAATGTAACTGTACTGTGTACCTAAAATGTACCAATAAACTCAATGAGAAAAAAAAGAAATTACATAGAAAAAAATAAATGAAACTAGGTAGAACTAGGTAGAAAGGAGACTAGAAAGTTGAGAATTTAAAATTGTACTTTTAAAGAAAAACTGCAGCTTCAGAACACAAGCCCTTTTTATTTACTTGTTTTTTAAATTTTCCATTCTTTCAATACAGAAAACCTGGGAAAGTCCCTTTCAGCTGCAAATGGCTTTGCCCATTCCTTTCTTTTTACTTGCAAATTAGTTTTCCCTCTACTCAGAAAACAGCTACACTGAAGACTTTATGTCTAGCACATAACCCATGGATGGCTTACACTATAAGAATGCACATCTGAGATCACCTATATTCAAAACAGCCTTTTTTTTTTTGATAAAGCAAGTTTAATTTACAACACAGTCACTCTTTCCCTATCAGGGTGAGCTATTTTCTGTCTGAATTTCCTCCATGCCATGGTAGAGTTCATGGCAACAGAAATCAACAACAAATGCTAAGATCTGTTAGGGAAATATGGCTCATTAGCACTGCCAAAGCCATAACCCTTGTTTGCTAGCCTCACTTCCCCACTTTCCACCCCTCCTGATCTCTTTTACACAACTGTCTCCTTCCTGCCACATTGATGCCCTCCCTGAATTCAGACATTAAAATGACAGCCTCTGTCAGACAAAAAACATCCTTTAAATGTGTGCCCTATCCCAACTGTATGATGCCTCAATTCTTTGAAGACCTGCACTCTGCTCTTGAGTTCTATATTTACTTCTAATTAATCTTGCTTATGCCTCTTTTTACTGACTTGTCCTGAAAATTCATTTTCTGCAATAAGAGTCAGCAAACCTGCATACTTATATTAATGGTGTGGGTTGAGTTCCTTATTTCAGCCACAGGACCCTCAGATCACAATTTGAGAACCATGGCTTCAGCAGATCATACAGTACTGTTCAAATATTGTAGCCATTCAGACCCCCAGGGAGTGCTCCAAACTCTCTGTGTGGTTGTTTGGCTAATTTTTGTCTGAAACAGGAAGAATTCTGGTCTCTTTGTGACTTGCTACATACAATGGGAAAAGAGAATCCATGATGAGTGTTATTCTAACTCCAAAGGAACCAGGGACTCTTCACCCTCCACTACCAAATTTTTGGAACTGTCTAATAATGTCATCAAACCTCAGAAATGATTTGAACAGGGGAAGTTTGACGGAATGTGGCATTTACTCAGTATGAACATCTAAATTAATAAGGCTTTCAATATTCATGTGAATCTATTATAAAAGAGTTTCATGGAATTAGATTTAGAGGTTTCACTTAGGCATTGTTAGATCATCTATTCATTCAGAAATTAGGTACTACACACCTTTAATGCACATCACAAATAAAAATGAACAGGATAGTTCCTGTGACCAGGTAGCTTACTGTCCACTAGATATTTCTATAAATATCAATATAAATGAAATAAGGCTTTACAGAAACTATTGAAATAGGTGCAAGAAGAAGTAAACATTCAGAGACAAGAGTGTTTGATTCCACCTAAAAGTAGATGGGATCCAAGCTCTCTTAGAGGAGCTCATGTTTTGAGCTGAATCTTAAAAGATGACAGCATATCCACTAGCAAGCTACTGTGGGAAGGGCATTGCAAGCATAGCAATATCATGAGAAAATTTTCAAAGACATAATAACTAGATAACATAGGAAGGCCACAATGTGGGCTATGTACAGAAGTAGAGAAAGTGAGGACAAGATAAACAGAGAAAGCAGGTGAAATTACAGTGGAATTTTTATGTTATATAAGGAATGCAGAATCTATCCTTGAAGGACTGGAGTCACTGGGACATCCTAAGTAGAGGATGAAGTGATAACCTTTCAGGAAAGTCAATTGAGCATGGAGTATCTTGGTGGTGGAAGGATAACACTTAAAGTACAGTGTAGGTAAGGAACCACCACAGTAGGCTGTGCTGAAATAACAGCTTGGAAAGTTGTGGGGAATAAAGAAATGAGCAGAGAGGTATAAAGATTGAGGGACTTGCATTTTTTTGCACAATTTTGGATGTTGAGTCTCATTCACAGGGCTGTGTGCTAAAGGACTGGTCCCCAGTGGTACAATTGGAACATGTTGTGCACCTTTGGAAGCTGGAGCTTACTAGGCAGCCCTTGGGTCACTGGAAGTGTGCTCTTGCAGGGAATTGTGGGCCCTTCCTCTTTGGTCTCCTGGCTTATGAGGAAGCAATTGGCTCTGCCATATGCTTTAGTCATGATGCACTGCACTTGACAGAGGCACAAAGGAGTGGGTCACTTAGTTTGGACTGGTACCTACAGAATAATGAGTCAAACTAAACCTTTACTCTATAAATTAATTTCCTCAGATATTTTGCTGTAGGAATGCTAAGTTGACTAATAAGGTCATGTTGAGCATTTTTTTTCATACCTGTTGCCTTCTTTTGGATTCTTTGAGAAGTGTCTATTTAGACATTTTATACATGTTTAACTAATATTACTTGTGGTTTTGCTATAAAGTTGGGTGAATTCTTTCAAAATACTTGATATTAATCCCTTGTTGGATATGTAGTTTGCAGTCAATACTCTCATTCTGTAGAAAGAAGTTCTGGTGGTGTTCTAGTGCACACCAGAGTGACCATAATTAACAGTAGTACATTCTATATCTCAAAACAGCTGAAAGAGAGGATTTTGAATGTTTCCAACACAAAGAATTGATAAGTATTTGAAGTGATGAATATGTTAATGGCTGTTTTGATCATTAAACAATTCATACATGTATCAAAATTTCACCCTTTACCCATGAAGATGTTTAACTGTTACTTGTCAATAAAAAACAAACTTCAAAAAACTTATAAAAAGATTGAGGGACGAAGCTGTGTGATCAGTTCATTGTAAGTGTGGCAAAACAGATCATTAGGATAATTCAAGAAGCTATTCATGCACAGTTAATTTTGTGACAATATGTGTATTGTTTTTGACTTGCTGACAGCATGAGTTGGAGCTTGACCTATTTGGGTTTTGTGGCTGTAATACAATGGCTTCTGTCAGCATAACTTCTAACATTACTTGGGTGATTTCTTATAGATGTAGAAGAGAAAGACGCACTTTATTCTTCATGGGTTATGTCCTGTGCATACAGTTATTAACATCTATCTCTGATCTTTACACTTCTTTCTATAGTATATGCCAAGAAATGTAACTGGAAGCCTTTATGGTCTAGGAATTTCATCCCTTTAATGGTGCAGTACCGGAACATATAATCACAAAATTTCTTTCAGATCACTGACTTAAGAATTTACTGTGAAGTTGAAATCTAAGTTCCATTCACATAAAGCAAACATTCTTGTGAATGACACTTAAATTTTATTTCCTATATTTGTTTCTAATCTTTGAACTGTAGCCTTAGGCTTATTAGATGATATGCACACATAACTATATAGTATAATTGATATGATCTTCAACTTCTTGAAAGTACTTGGAGAGGTAGGCGGCAGAACAATGACTCCCTGTGTGTGTCACCTCTTATTTTTGATCAAGCCTGATGATCTTAGTCATTTTATACCATGCACTAAGACTAAGGATTAAAGGACTTGAACATCTCTGATCACAAATTTGTAGATGGTTTACTTTTCATCATTTTCACTGGAAAATAATATAATATATGTAGAAGTCTTACAATCTTTTTTTCCCCCTCACTCTGTGTGTAGAAATAGCCAGGCATTTTTAGGCCACTGTGCTTTTTTCTTGATGGTAGATGTTTACCTTTCTATTGTGTTCTTAGGTATGAGTAGGTACATCAAATCCTATGCACAAATATTTCTTACCTTCGAATATTTTTTTAAAAAAATCTGTCTTCACATTAGATAAGGCAAATGTAGTAAAAAGCATAGATTTTCCCTATACACTGTTGTTTATAGTAGATGTTTTACTTCTTCTTAATGGAAAAGTGGCTACTGTTAGAAGTGGGCATATAATCACTCCTCACATAATACCAGTGTGTGCCAACTCTGGCTAATGCTGTACAAAGCTTTGGAAAACAAGGATGAATGAAATAATATTATTGTCTTCAATGGCCTCAATATCCAATGGGGATGAAAAGCCATCTCTTTACTGACCTGGAATGTGTTGAATGTGATAAATGCTCCAAAAGAGGCAGAATAAAAGGAGAAGTGAAAACAGGTTCACCCTAGCACTAAAATGATGAATATGAATCATGTCCAGGCAAGCCATAAGTTACATGTATGTGAAGACCACTTTAGTTATATTACATAATATTGACAGGAACTATTATCATTTGAAAATTATATGCATTGGTTGAGTTCAGAAAATATTTAGAATATGATATAAATAAATAATATTATTAATAATAATAAGATTAGGATTAATAGTTGGCAGGCAACTATTATGTGCCAGGTCTTGTAGGATGTTTTATGGATGTATTATCTGTGAAATACAGCCATATGTCAAAAAAAACCAGGGGAGTATTATGGGCATGAAAAGATGTGGAATCAGACACCATAGGTTCAAATCATACTTATATCAAATAACCTGAGTGGCCATATGTGATTTAATTAAATACTCCAAGTATTGTTTTTTTTCTTCCTGTAGAGAGAGCATAATGGCATACTCAGAGGGTAGGTGTGATAAAAATAAATTAATTCGTTTAATATAGTGAATTAATATTAGTAGTATGTGTTTTAAATAAATGGGAAGGTTCTGTTTTAGAGAGATTATAAAACTCCCAAATACCAACAGTAGATTTAACCTGAAGCTCTTCAAAGCTTGTGTTTTACATATAATATATTATATTTATTTTATTTAGTGGTAGTCTTAATATATTTATTTTATTTCTATATCATAAACAAATATTTAAAATATTCAATGTCAATCATCATAATATCTGGAAATAAAAATTGGTTTTACTTCCTTGTTCCATTTATACATATATTTTGCATATTTCAAATATGTTTAAGTTTACTTAAGTGGTATCACTTTTTTTCTCTCATTGAGTTTATTGGCACATTTTAGGTATACAGTACAGTTACATTCATCATTGGGATCTTGTACCTTTACATGACAGGTCTTGGTTCTTATTTTTTCCCCTTGTCCCTATCCTCCCTTCATCCCCTCCTCCCCTGCCCATTTACAAACACTTTATTTCCTTTTTTTGATTTTCTCATACTTTTTTTCTTTTCCCTTATTACCTTCCCTCTACCCTTCCCACTTTCCCTACACCTTTAGACCTTTTCTCCCTATTTCACATTGTCAATTATATCATTAGGATCTTATGTACTGTTATAATTTTTCACACCAGAGAAACTACTTGATATTTGCACATGTATGACTTATTTATTTCACTTAGGAGCATATTCTCAATATGTATCCATTTTCCTATGAATGAATCTAATTTCTCATTCTTTATGGCTGAATAGTATTCCATTTTGTAAAAAAAAACACATCTTCTTTGTCCGGTCTCCAACTGATGGGCAAATGGGCTCTTTTCACCTCACCCCATAAAGAATGGCTGCTATCAAGAAATCAAACAATAACAAATGTTGGCGGGATTGTGGGGAGAAAGGAACCTTTCTCCATTGTTGGTGGGAGTGCAGACTGGTACAACCACTGCGGAAATCAATATGGAGATACCTCAAAGAGCTGCAACTAGAGGTTCCATTTGACCCAGCCATCCCTCTGCTGGTATCTTTCCAAAATAATTAAAAGAATCATATCACAGTGATATATGCACATCTATGTTTTTTGTGGCACAGCTTGTAATAGCTAAAACTTGGAAAGTGGTATCATTTTGTGTGATTAAATGATGTCAAATATAAAGCACCCTATTAACTGACACCAGATTAGATTTTGAAAACTACCAGTGAGATGGGTAAACATCGATCAGATATACATAGTTCACTTTCTTATCAGCGTGTGAATGATGTTATCTTTGGTTTCATTAGTTTTGGAAACATTTGAAAAACCTGATAGTGAAACTAATATTTAAGTAATACTGGCATAACATCAACAAAACACTCTGCTATTGTCTTTGCTGTCATCATTAAAATGAGCATGATCGTAAAGGAGAATTTTGTAGTCAGGTTAGAATGGCATTGTTGGCAGCTTTTGGCCATGTGCCTCATAGTGCGAAATTTACAGCATTGCCCTTCCTGTTAAGTATGCTTCATTTTCCTTGGAATTCTGTTCCTTCTTCCACGTTGGAAGATGTGTTAGATTTCTATTGCTGTGAGTAAATATATAGGATAATTCACTTTTTTTTTTCTTTTTTTGAACTCGGGACCTTGAACTTATGAGGCAGGCAGCAGAACAACTGAGCTAAATCCCTGGCTCCAGGACAATTAATTTAAAAGGAAGAAAGTTTCCTTTTTTTATTGGCTCAGACTAGCTACTTTGGATCTGTGGCAGTGAAGTAGAAGACCAGGGCATGGCAATGTGGCTGGAACAATTGTGCACAACCTGACCACTGAATAAACTTGTTAACCATGGCTGAAGAGGAGCAGTTTCTGATCCTGACACAAAATCAAGCTGAGCCTTGCACATGGTACCAAGTTCTGATCTGAGAACATGGCAAACTTGGCATCTGGTAGCATTATTCTAGGAGGAGATCAAGGGGATCTGCCTGAATCTACTATCAAAGAAGACATAAAAAGACAGCAGCAATTGACTTGTCCACCACTGCCCTCTTGTTCTTGCAGTGGTCTATTCTGTTTGAAGGATGTATCCTCTCTTTTTCCTTCAAAATATTCTTTTCAACTTGAGCACTTCCTTTGAGTGCTTCTTTTCATTTTCTTCCTCTTATTTTTATCCTAAGTAAGTGTTACTCTTTCATGTTCAACAATTTTTCCATTCAATTCACTGAATGGGACAATAAGAACCTGGAAGGCACTGCTGGTCCCGGCACAGTTCAGAAGCATAGTTAGCAAGCCAGTTAGGAGGTAAGACCATTGTGCAGTTACACCATGGCTAGGAGTGCACAGTGGAGGAAATACGCTCATCACATGGTTTCTGGGAAGCAAAGAGAGTGAGAAGAGGGGGCAAGGATCCCAATGTTCCTTTCAAGGTCACCCCATAGTGACCTACTTTCTTCGAAGTGGGTTCTAACCCCTAAAGATTGTATCATCTCTGAACTGCATCATCAGCTAAGGAACAAACCTATAACACATGGACCTTTGGCGGGTATTCAAGATGCAAGTTATAGCAGAAAGTGTAGATTAGGTTTTGGATTTTTTTTTTCCTGTTACCTTGAGTTAGCTCATTCATGGGCACTATGAGAGAAGATGCATATAAATCCATGAACCACTAAAATAGTAAAGTTCTACATTTCATTTTTTCCCATATGGTAGTTGATGGATACTTTTCCTGATTATAAATGAAGATGCTAGCTCAAATTATTTACCAACATATTCCATGACCTCCTTTTTGCCCTCTCTTTTTCAAACTGCTAAAGCAGAAGAAAATCATGATTGGACAATACTATTTGTAGACACTGAATCCATATCAGCTGAAAGAACTGTAAGCAATATTTTATTCTGATTTTTCTATTTTAAATTTTGTTGATTTGTTTTCTTTGTTATTTTATTCCTTCTGATTGTGTTATGTCTATTTTGCTCTCCTCTTTCTAGGTTCTTAAAGTAGAAGCTTGGATTATTTGAAATTTTTCTTCTTATTAATATGATATTTAATGTCGCTAAGTTTTCCTCTCAGTATTGCTTCAGCCATCTCCCACAAATTTGATGTGTTGTATTTTTATTTTATTTCAGTTTGATGTATTTTTTAAAAATTTACTAAATACTTCCTCTATGACTTTCCCTATGTTAGAGTTGTATTATTCCCTTTCCAAGTATTTGTGGAGTTTTCCATTTTTGCCTTGTAGTTTGATAATTTCTGCGGTCATAAAATTCACTCTGTATGATTTTTTCTTTTGAATTTTTTTCCTAGTCTAGGAGACAGTTTCTCATGGTATATGTTCTCTGAAGGCTTGTAAAGATCTTGACTGGATGGAGTGTTCTATAAATGTGGATTTAATTTTGTTAATTGATGTTTTTGAAGTCTTAAAGATCTTGGTTGAATTTCTCTATAGTAGATTTATGAATCACTGAGAGAAAAGTGTTGAAATTTCCAATTATAATTGTGGGTTTCTCAGTGTCTCTCTGGAGTTGTGTTAGCTTTTGCTCCACATATTTGTAGCTTTGTTTGATTTACACACATTTAGAATTGTTCAGTCTTAATGGATTGGCTTTGTAACATTATATAATGTTCCTTTCTGACTCATAATTCTCCCCCCTGGCATCCATTTTACATCATTAATGGTTGCCTAATATATTTTTCTGTATTCTTTACTTTCAGTGCATTCTTTTCATTATATTTTAATAGAATTTCTTGTAGAAATAATAAAGCATAATTATGTTTTCAAATACTTTCTTCCAATTTCTATCATTAGATAGATGTTTATATTTGGATCATTTACATTTAGTGTGAGTTTTATATGTTTGAGATCATATCTAGTATTTTTTATGTTTTCTGTGTTTTAAACTCATTTGCTTTTTTTCATTTTTTTCAAAGAAAATTTCATTGTCTTTGTTTTCTTTTTCTTGCCTTCTTGTAGATCACTTGAACATTTTAAAGACTATTATTTTAACTTTTCTGTAGTGTTTTGTGAATAATTTTAGAAGCTGTTTTAATACTTTCTCTATGATTATATCATATATAAATAATTTAGCATAGCTTAATGGTGTTGACTTTTACTAGTTCAAGTGAAATGTAATTAATTCTCTTAATGCTCTTTTCTTTCCTTTGCCTTCTTCCAGTTATAATACAATTTTCATAAATATTTTCCATGCATTCATTTAGAGCCACATTGTAGAATGTTACAGATTTTATTTGTCCTTCGTAGTTTAAAAATTCAAAAGAAAAAGTGAACACATTTTCTATATTTTTCTCTTTCTCTCATTTTTTTCTCCTTTTCAATGTCCCCCAATCTCCTTCGATCATTTCACTTTGTTTAGAGAAATTTCTTTATTAATGGCATATCTGCTGGTGACAAATTCTATTAATTTTCTTTATCTGAAATTGTTTGGCTTTCTATGGTTCCTTAAGGTTCATTTTCACTGAATAGATCACTCAGTTGACAGTTCTCTTTCAGCACTTTAAAAAAATGTGTTACTTGCTCCAGGTTCTATGATTCCTGGTGAGAATAAATCTGTTGTTTTTGGAATTTTCTCTATGGGCAATGTGTTATGTCTTTCTTGTTTTTTAAAATAATTTTTCTTTTCTTCATTTTTCAGAAACATGACTATACTGTGTCTTCAAGTGAATTTCTTTGAGTTTATAGTGTTTGAAGTTCTCTTAGATTATTGAATGTGTAGAAATATGTCTTTCCCTGAAACTGGGGAGTTTAACCATTATTTCTTTGAATACTTTGGCAGCTTCATTCTCTTTCATCCTCTTTTCAAGTTTACAAGGACCATTAGATTACAAGACCATTAGATCTTTTGTTATAGATCCATAGGTCCTTCAGGCTTTGTTCATTTTTATAGTTTTCTCTGTATCAATATTTATACCCTTTTATATCCCATCTCACAGATTTTTCCCTTTGCCCACTTATTCCTCTGTTGAATTCTGGTGAGTTTTCTTGTGAATGCTACTCAGGGGGATATAGTATCATCTGTATATCCATGTTCCAGCAGGTCCCAGGACTTGGGGAATTATTGGAGCAATTATGTGGACACTGACTTTCTTTTTTTTTTTTCTCATTGAGTTTTTTAGGTATAAAGTACAGTTACTTTCATCACTGGGACACTGACTTTCTTTTGCTATAATAGTTTTTGTCTCTGTCTCAGGAGTCTGATATCTGCAGAAACACCATAAAACCATTACCGGCTAACTTGTCAACTTACAGGTAAGAGAAAAATATCAGACCTTTTACATTTTGGACAGTGATTCATGTCTATTCTTGCTTCGTAATCTGGGTGTGCTGGGATCTCAGACCACACTTTTAAAAATGGGATTTATGCCCTACTTCTTTATATAGGAAGATTAAGTTAATATTTGACTCCAGGCAGAAAAACTTTCTTCTGCGTCAAAAGGCATGAACATTATGATTCTGTCTGTGCCATAATGTTGGCAATTCTCCCTAATGATAGCAGTTTAGCATTTCATCCATTCTTTATTCCATGCCCACAGGTTGTATAGATTAAATTGGCCGTTTAGCAATTTGTTTATTTCTATCTATCCCATGAAAATCTCTAGAAGATAAAAGGCTAGTGATATGTACATTTTCTTAATATGTAAAATAAAAAACAAAGGCAAATTAAAGAAATGTGAAAAAAACAAGACATATGAGGAAAGATGTCATTTCAGGAAGTGGTAGAGAAATGAGGTAAAATAAAAGTGGCACATACTTATTTGGAATTTGTTACTTTAAGCACAATAAAGGAAATTTTGCTTTTATTTAATTTAAATTCTGTTTTGCATCCCTAGTCTGAGCCATCTATAAGGGAATCTAGGGGGCAACTTTCTCTTCTGCATACAACTCAGTCCTACCAGGGCTTAGCTCCATGCCTCATGCCTTCAAGCGTTACAGTTAGATATTGACATAGTGATTGTTCTAAGATACTAGGACAGAGATCATCTTCACACATAGTGCAACAACACTTTGTTGGTATTTTGTGAAGGATGACTCACTGCAGTAGTCTTTAAAGTGGCAGTGGTAGTGTTTGTTTTATGAAATGGAAAACTGGAAGAATCATGAATTGCAGAAATTATCTAATGACAGCCTGGGGTAAGTGTTTGAACTGTTGGGAAATATTAACAGATTAGTAACAAACATTCTCTTCTTATATTACCCAGTAATATCTCTTTATCTCGCTCTCTCTGTTTCTCTTTCGCTCTCTCTCTCTCTCCTCTCTCTCTCTCTTTCTCTCTGCCTGTCTCTCACTCTTTCTGTCACTTTCGCACACAGACATGCTTTTTACACATTCTAGAAGATTAAAGGAGAAGCTTTATATTGTAATGATTTAAACCTAAGCTGTTCCCTTGCAGCACCCCAAGAGAAGAAGTGAAGAATATAAGCCTGGAGTGGAAAGACTTAGTAAAGTGTTTCCATCTCAGTGTCTTCCTCATGTGAGAGCTAGCTGATATAATAGTCTAATTCCTGCAGGCACAGTGCTATGGATGAGGAAAAGCTCTGTTTTAAGGATACTACATGCTCCTCTCTTTGTTCTAAACGTAGTTGCCTGTGCTAATTTCCTGTGCTATTTATTCTTATATTTTTCCTGTGCTGTTTAGTCTTAGATTACCAATTGTTTTTAAATATTCCCTTATTTTTAATTTTCCTTTTTCCCCTCTAGTTTTGCCTGATTCCCCTCTTTGCCTTATTTTCTGGGCTGGGGCCCAAGTCTGGTTTATATTTCTTTTTGTAGGTGATGTACTTTTCAAAATGATTCCTTCCTTTCTAATTATTATTCTCATTCATTCAATTTCTCAGAAAAGAGAGCTCTCAGCTGATCTTTTGGGTAATATATGTCTTTAAAAATATTCTTTTATGGTACTGGAAGTTAGGGCTGATGCCTTACTTAACACATTTTGCTACAGCAAAGTGACACATGGTTTGATCAATGCTTCCTTCACTTACTTTCCGCTTGCTGAACTCTGTACCAACTTCATGCATGTCTCTGTGTATTTGTGTGCCTAAATGTAAAATAGTTGCAAAAGAATATCCTACGTGTATTTGTGTGGCTGTGGGTTTGTGTGACTGAGTGCAGTGTGCAATAGATGCACAGGAGAATGCTCTGCTGTACTCTGACATGTTTATTTTGGAATGTCATTTCCAATCAAATATAACATTTATAACCTGCCTTCCTTCATGGCTTTCTGGGCCAGTTTAAATGCCCAAGAATAAACATGTCAGCTGTAAATGGAAGATTATGGCAGCAACCAAGACAGATTGCCATCTCATCAGCTGCTTAAAAATTAAAATTTTCTTCTGTGGTTAAACTTGCTTATAACTATTCTATGGACTCTGAAAAAAGAAGGTATTTGGTGAAGTGAATGGGTTACAGGATATAAGATGTTAAAATCACTCAGAGTGACTTGTCTGGCAATAGACAGTCATAGAGAACACCAAGTGCACCCATAATGCTTTTAAAGAAAATTCTCCCAAACCACCAAGCTCTACTTGATCATACCATCTAAGAAGATTACATTTTCTAGTGGGATATACACTATGTACATAAGAAAACCTAGAGTCATATATCACATGTAAGCATGTAATTTTAAAAGATGTCTAGTTGCAAGAAAGGGTGACATGTTTTGGTTTTCTATGTGACTGTAGAGTATTTTTCGCAAATGATTATACCCAGCTTGTAGACATACTCTGTGCACATAAAATAAAATTGCATCCTGTCAGGAGTAATTTGCCAGTGTCTTTCAATGGTAAAAACTTAATATTTATCTTTCATATTTAAGAGGCCACCAAAAGCTGTCAACTGTCCAAACGGAGGGATGCCCCATGGAGTTGGGTTAATATTGTCAAATAAATGCAGCACAGTGTGACTTCACTGATGATAGCCTGTTGTGACTTCACAAGGGTTCTTTACAAAGCACTACCAGCACTAGGACTTACTTGGGTTATTATGAAATATATGGATCTCTACCCTCTCTTTTTTTAGTTTGGAATGAACCTGAGAGTAGATGTTTTACAAGCAAATCAAGCAGACTCTTTAACATAAAAGTCTGGTTTTATCAGTATCTTAAGTTCGGGTTTCTCAATAAAAGTATACAATTTTGTAGACCCTTTCACAAGTAAATAATCGGGCAGCCATTTATACCTTTAGTGTTGAAGCTGTGGCACATGGGGGTGGTGACAGTAGCATATTTGAGACACGATATGTTCTTAGATACATCATCTGGCTCCTGTGCTGAGGTCAGAAAGACAGCAGAGGAGCAGATGCTGACCTACAAAGGTGGATAAGTGCCATGGCCAGAGCCTATATTAACTTTCTAATCTTTTCAAGTTGGATCCTATTGGGTTTCAAACCCATCTGCCTTCAGTTGACAGAACACCCAGGGCGTGGCACGTGAAGGACATTGTTTTGCTGACCTCTGTTTCTGTTTTTGTGTATATACAGGCAGCAAGGATGGAAATGCACTAAGATTGATGTGTACAGCTACTCCAAGGAAGCAAACACAACCCATGGCAATGACAAAATGTCAATAACTTTTCACTGAGCACTTAAGCTTGTTAAGCGATTGTTTAGAATATGTTGCTTCCTTGTATTAAGCTTGAACTGTCTTTAGATGAATAGCAGGAAATTATGTCTGTCTTTTCTTTACTATGTTCTCCCAAACAAAATGAATAAAACATTGAAGATTTATTTGAGTCAAACCTTAACTTATTTTTATCTGAATATTACAAGGAAAAAATCGGTGGATGTGAAGAAGAGCCTAAATTATCTACATAAATGGTGTAGTTCTCACTTTATTTTTTAAAAAAAGTTAACGTAACCTACAGGACATGACTTTTTTCCCCATTAAATTTATTGGTACATTTAAAGCAAACAATACAATTACATTTATTATTGGGAATTTGTACCTTTACATGATATGTCTTAAATCTTATTTTTTCCCCATACCCGTGCCCTCCTTTCACTCCCTTCACCCTCAGAACATGACTTTTAACATGATGAATTAGGAAAGGAGACACTATTATTTATCACAGATCATAAAATTAATAGCAAAAATTGTATCATGATTATTTGAACAAGAAATAGATAGAAATTAATCGTCTTCCATCTTAATCTCTACTGTTATCATATAGTTGGTCTATCTTTAATCAGAAAATTTGAACTCCTTGATTTCTGTAGGATCTACAGCTCAAAAATCTTAAAGGCTAAAATTTCAGAAATTAAATTTAGTATCAGTGATGTATATTCACATAATTTTTAGCATTTTTCTGTGACAGTTATAAATATACTAATCCTCTTCACTTTGTACTTACTGTAAAAATAAGTTAGCCAATGGCTATCTAATAAAATATATCTGAAAATCCTGGTTAAAGTAAATTGCACACAAACTGACACTCCTTTGAGAAAATGGATGTACTTTCCCACTGCCCTGTCAGGAGAGTGTTCTTACCATCTGAGTAACATTCAGCAGATGATTTTGAGATATAGGTCAGCTGGTAAACACATGTGGGATTATAAAGAAAATTGGCCTGAAACAGCTCAAATTTACAAATACACTAAACCATGAATGATATTTTATTTATCAGAAATTTTAATAAACACTTTCATCATAATTCTCTTCAAGGTAATCTTAGAACAGCTTGGATATTTTCCTTCTTGTGGTTTTCATAACTCTTCACAAACAAACAAGTCTGATATAGCAGCAGTTTATTAAAGGCATTGAGTCAATTTGGTGACTCTAAATACCAGGCCTAGCACTTGGATTAAGAGCTAGCAGAATGCTTCTGGTCAAATGAGGGGCTCACTGCCTTTTAATGACTTTAACATAAGGCATATCTCTACTGGTTGATTTGAGGGCTTTCTTACCATCAAGTGAGCAAATGACGGAGTTCTAGGCATTAAAGATTTAGGAGGAGTCTTCCTGGCATTTCCCTTTTAATATCTCATACTTATGAAGCAGTTGCTTTGTATACAGGAGCCCAGTAAGTATTCTGTACTTAAAGTGGAAAGTAAAATAGTAATAGTTATGGTTTTCCTCAGAATGAAAGGAGGAGATGGAGCTCTTAGCATAGAAAGCAGAAAATTTGGGTGTATCTGATCTGAGGTTCCTGGTTGATAGCAAGAAGTTAGTTGTGTATGCAAATCAAAGACAGAGTTGCTAAAGGACACAGGAGGGAAGGCAGAATTTATTTAAAGTTATTGAGAGAGCTTTTCACTAAACATTTTCTAATAGTTTTTTCAATGTATTTTGATATTTTCCATTCATGTGCTGATACCCTACTAGTCCTTCCTCTGTCAGAGGCTGAGACAAAGACACTGTTCTTCAGAGGGGACCAGCATGTTGGAGGGAGAGAGGTTTTCAAGGGAGAATAACAAGTCATGAGATCTGAACACACTTGATTGACATCATGGTGGTGACGCAAGTGTGCGGTCAGTTAGAGAATATAATGTTTCGTCAGTGAGTTACAGAAAGGATCGAAATTGCTACTACACAATACTTAGTAATCAAAGCTTCCCCTTCTTTTTAATTTAAATCCTGTGACCTTGAATAACTATGCCTGATATACCTAAAATTCACTGTAGTCATCCACTAAGCTTCAGTCCCTTTACTGTCCGTGGATATCTTTACCTACTTTGTAACCACTCCACTTCCTCACTTCCTTATGCCCTGACTGCTCATCAAACCTTCTCCCAGTCTCTGACTCTGCCTAAGAACAATCTCTCCTCTAGGCTCTAGATCCCAAATTATTTTATTCTATCATTGTACTTGAAATTTATTACTTTTTAAAAAATGTGTTTATGTGTATATGTTCACAGTATGTAATGTCTACATTTATCATAGGGAGTAGGTCATGTACTTAATATGTCTTGATTCTTTTTTAGTTCCTTTCCCTTTCCCTTCCCCTTCCTCATCTTCCCTTCTTTCTCTAGTTCTCCTTTCCATATTTTCAGTTCATGTTTATTACTTTTTTTGCCAGTTTCTTTTCTTTGACCTATACACATGCTCAGATATCCTTAAAGAAATTCTTCCCTGATCATGAGTCATAAATCACTGTTCTTTCTCTTCTATTTCTTACCCAATATTACACATTCACTCAACAGAGTGTATTGAACACCTATGAGAAGTGATTTAAAGTTATAACATTATAGTGAAAGACATATTTTCATTAATTCTCTTCAAAATATTCCCTTATGTCAAACACACTTTTATCAACATTCTTGACACTGCCTGAAGCAGTTCTGGAAGTCCACTTTCTTGTCTTTAGTTGGGCTGTTAAGGCTGTGATGTCCTGAATTGATTAAAAATGTTTGCTTCTTCATGGTTCATTTTGACTTTGAGAAAGAATCAGAAGTTGCATGGTGCCAGATCCTATAAACAAGGTGGATGAGGACAAACCGCGTTTTTATGAGCCTGCTGTTTTGTTGGATGGTACTAGCAGTAGCATGCAGTTTAGGTTGATCACAGCTTGTAAAAACACGAAAAAGGACTTCCAAAACTGATTTCAAAAGTGACAGGAACAAAAGAATAAAGTGTGCTTGAAGAAAAAGTGAGTATTTTGAGGAGATTTAAAGGCAACATGCCTTTTGCTGTAATAATTTTTTAATTTAAACATTCACTCTGTTTTGATCACACCTTATACTATGTGCCAGACACTATGCTAAACTTTAAAAAATATTTCCACGATAAAGATCATAGGTATTTCCAATTAAAATACCATGTATGTATCAAATTAGAAAAATATAGTATAAAATTAAATTAGAAACAAATACAGTATAAAATAAAAATTATATATATAGCAGTGCCTTGATTCATGAATACTTTCCTTTGCAAACAATTTAGTTCACAAGTAGAAGCATCAGGAAAAAACCTTTTTGTTTGCAAACTCTTTATCAGGTGACAAACATGACCATGGCCATCTTTTCCATACAATCACAAAAGTGGCTATCTTTTCCAAAATTGTGGAACAAATTAAGTTTGTCAACCTAGGTGGCACTGTAATCTTACTTACCCACTGCATATAGTTAACATCTAAAATGTAGACAACCACTTATGTATTGCTATTGGTGATGATGTATTTTGGATACAGATACAAAGAAATATAAAATCTGATTTTTTTTCTCATTGAGTTTATTCATACATTTTAGGTATACAAGACAGTTGCATTCATCATTGGGATCTTGTACCTTTATGACAGGTCTTTGTTCTCATTTTTCCCTTTATCCCTGCCCTTGCTTCACCCCCTCCTCCCTTCCCTATTTACAAAAACTTTATTTCCATTTTTTCATTTTATCACTTTTTTCTTTTCTCTTATATAATGTAGATTTTAAAAGTGTTTCCTCATACCCTTATATAGTTGTTGAAAGCACAACTTGTGATAATTGACATCTCTGGGTTGCAGACTGCCAACTTCTCATTGTTACTCACATAATAGAAAGAAGAATCCCTAGTATGAGGACACTAATCCCATTTGTGATGGATGGCTCCATTCCCATCACTTAAATTTTTCCAAAAAGTACCACCTTCTGATATTACCACACTGGGAGCTAGAATTTTAGCATATGAATTTTGAAGGAACACAAACAATCCATTTCAAATATTATTCTATTCACCTAGCCACCAATCCATCCAGGATCATGGTTCACAGCCCACCTTCATTCAAGTAGCACATGTATGAACTCTCACTAAGAACTGTATATGTTACCATTACAGTATTACAAAAGTGGGTTAGAAGTAGATGTTTATTCTCCAACCTGGAGGGCTTCTCTCATCTGTTGACTTGATATCATTGATCAGATTTTCCTCTAAATCCATGTGTTGAGGATTGGAAGATCCTCTATCACACTAAGCTCATGAATCATTCCACAGAGAATAGCACCAACCCACCTCTCCCTACTGTCAACTAGACTTCAATTAGTGTGAAACGTAATTTTATTGGATTAAGCCATGAAGATAAGAGGCTTACTTGTTTTATATATATGTTAATGTTATTTTAATGTAGAAATTACTAAGTATTTAAAAGTGCATGACATGACACTATAATAAATATATAACATGTCAGATTGCTTTAGACAACAGGGACAATAGAAAATATGACACTGAATTTGGGGATGATGGCACCCCAGTATATAAAGTGACTAAACATTTGGTTATATGATAACATTTGCTTATAAGATAAGCAATTTAAAAGTTTTAAAGGAAGCCTTACAGCTTTCAAGAAAGAGATTGAAAATAGAATGTTGGTAGGCTATTACTACTTAGGTTCTCTAGAGGAATGTACGCACACACACACACACACACACACACACACATATATTTATATAAGAAATTTATGAGGCAGGATTACAAAATCAACACCAGAAGGATCCCATTGGCCATCTGCCTGATCAGAGATGGAAGAATTCAAAATGGCTATCTGTGGACTGGAGAGGTGAAAGATAGAGTAATAGTCAAAAATCAAAGGCCTGGAAGATCGCTGGAGTCACTGGCACAAGTCTGTGTTGGAAAGCCAAGGAGTCTGTGTTGGAAGGCTGAAGAGTTTTGTGCTACAAGCTTGAAGGAACTGGAGACCAACATCTAAAGGCAAAGACTAGCACTCCTCAGAAGAAAGAGAAGACTTCCTTCTATTGTTTTTTGCTATCCATATCCAGGGTGAGTCTTCCTTCTTCAGTTTGTAGCCTACTTATCACTCATCCACAGACATACCCAGAACTTTACTAATCTGCTAAAGTTGACTTGCTGAAGTCAAGTTGACATATCACAATAAATGATCAAAAGTATGTTGGTTGAGTACAAATCATATTAGCTTTATAAGATCTACACAAATCTAAAAGCAATAGAAATTCACTCCCTCAGTGTTCTGTAGACTAGAGATCCAAAATCAAATTGTGGACAGGACCACACTCCTCCCTTTAGTCCCCTTTATGCTTCTGGTCTTTGTTGGCATTCTTTTACACCCTGTGCCTTGTAGCTTCGTCACTCCAATTTCTGCCTGTGCTTTCACATGTTTGTCACACATGATATGTGTTTGTATGTCTGGTTCTAAATCTCTTTATTTATACAAAAACACAAACCACTGAAATTAGGACCTACTATAAGTTAGTATGACCTTGTTTTAAATTGACTATGTCTGTAAAAATCCTAATTCAAAATAAGATCACTATCTTGATTATTAAGAGTTGGGATTTTACTATCTCTTTTTGGAGAACATAATTAATTAAATTAAAAAAATGGACATTGAGGGTAGGGTGTAATTCAGTGGGAGAGCACTTGTCTGGCATATAAGAGACTCTGATTCCCATTCTCAGCACTACAAAAATTTTATAAAATGTTGCTTGTTTGTAGGTAAAAACCAAAAGGAACAGAAAATGTGTAGATGTTTGGAGCCTCAAATGCTGAGAACATAGGTTACTGATCTGATGCTTGATATATAGCTTTTAGTGTCGGGGTGGAGGAAGACATTCCCTTGAGGATGAGGATATCCCTGGACCAAAGTGTAGACTGGCAGAGGTGGCCAGTTGCCCACCAAAGAACTCATTCCACTTCCATAATGTGAAACTCTTGCTGGGGGGTAGCTGCCTGTTCAGAGACCACGCCTTTTAGGCTCTCTTGTGTGTGGCTGGAAATGGAAGGAATGTTGTGAACTTCCCCTGGGATAACACAGGTGCAGATGCCTTCTCCATTCTCCGTTTCTTCCTGTGTCTTCTGATTAGATCTCCAGTCTCAGGATGACTTTGGGTCCCACAAATTGTATACAGCAGAACCTCTGTCAGACTCTCTCGCTTCATGTCTAGATGTAGAAATTGACTTGTATTCTGTTAGCCTCTGAGAATTCTTTGTTTATCTCTCATAACAGTAGAAATTTTTTACCTTTACCTATATGTAAGAAGCTTTTAGATTTGTTTGGTGGTTAGGTGTTTTTGGATGTCCTCTGTTACAATAATACTAATCTATGATGCTAGGTGTTTAATACTTCTCATTTCCTTAGGAGACATTTTAATGTGACATTTTGAGTTATGAGAGGCTGTGAATATTTGTTGCTCTTTGCCCAAAATATAAAAATTTATAATTATTTCTACCAAAATGGTATGCTAATGTCATACTTTTAGACCACTGCCAACACACTTTACACAAATCTGCCAAACTGAGAGGAGAAAAAAAATCCTATCTTGACTAAGCTTGGGGTGCAGACGGTCTGCATTGTTCTCACTTTGTTACCTTTCATTCGCTCCTAAACCTATTACCATCTATCTTCTACTCCATTAAGCAGATGAAAATGCCCTTCTTAATAGGCTCTAATGACTTTTTAGTTATCAAATCAAATGGACACATTTAATCCTTCCTCTTATTTTACCTCTTTGCAGCATTAAGCAACAGAACAGAGACTTCTTCCTTGTTATTCTCTGCTCTCTTACCTTCTGTTTTTCTCTTTCTGTATTTTTATGACTAACTCCACTTTTGTGATCATTCCACCTTAGTCCTCTTATGGATCTTCTGTCTTTGCCTGGTCTCTGCATGTTAGAGTTTCTCAGGGCTCTGTCCTTATCCTTTGTCCCCATATTTCCTACTTCTACCTATGCTTCCATAGCCTCCTTTTATGTACTAATGGCTTTCTTGTCTTTGTGGTTTAGCTGAACTCTCAGGAACCCTGTGTCAATAGAACATTTTTGGTTACCCCATAGAGACTTCAAGCTACACATTATTTTGTCTGTCAACCTATTCTTTATTTTTCATTCCCTATGGAAGTCAGTAGCTTCCCTATCCTCTTATTACCCTATATTATTAAAGTCACTCAATTTTTTTTCATTTAAAATATTACTTTATACAAGGGGAAAAAATGAGAACCAAGACTTGTCATGTAGAGGTACAAGATCCCAATAATGAATGTAACTGTACTGTATCCCTAAAATGTACCAATAAACTCAATTAAAGCTGAAAAAAATATTACTTTAATTGTACATATATATAGGGTACCTTTATTGTAAATGTTAACTACCTGATTAGATCAGTATGCATTGCACACATGTATTGAAATATCATGCTGTGCCATATAAATATGTACAAATATTGTTAATCAAAACATTTTTAAATACTTGGGGAGATGGAAATGCTGACTACCCTTATTTGATCATTCAGTCTTCTTAGATAGTCATAATCAAATACCCATGAATGTAGGATGAACCCAACAACTGGTTTCTAATGAATAGAGCAGGATGGGATTAGTTATAAAAGGCGATGGTTTCCCTCCAGTTGGTAGTTATTTTGTAGGGGGGGTGTCCAGCTAGTGTGGAGCTAAACCTCTTTCTAAAAGACCTAAGAATTTAATCCATTAGCCAATGAAGGCAGGAATTCTGCCTGCAGTCATTGAAAGAGCCAAGAAGCTAATTCTGCTTCATTTGGACACCAGGCTACTGTGACCCTAGATGGCCCAGTGACCACATCTGTAAGAAGCTCAAAGCAGAGGACCCAGCTGGATCACACCCCCTTTCCTGATCCACGGAAACTATGAGACAATAAATTGTGTGTTTTCTTAGGGTGCTAGATTTTAGGAATACTAATTTCTTACACACCAGTAGATAATACAGGTAATAAGAAAATAACAGAGGTAGTACACTAAATTGTGAGAGTTGTAACCTTTGAAATTTGTAAATATTAATAAGGGGGATTCTTAGTATTTGAATACCTCTAACTGTGGATGTGTTAAAACAATATATTTTAACTTTTATTGGCATGCAATATGGTAACAAATCTTTCTTTAACATGTTTATTTTTGGTACATTTAATTATATGAAGATTTTAAGCACATATCCAAATGGTTAAGAAATTACATAAATCTTGACTAGTTATAAGGTCACTGGAATATGTGATTAAAGCAACCCTTACTAATTTGGCAGGTGGTTATAAATAACCACAGTGATGCCCTCTGACCTTGCCTTATAATCTGTATTTCCTGCGTTAAAAAGTGTCCCAAATTTCTTGAGTATGCACAGCAATGGTTCTTCCAGTGAAAATTTGTTATACATTTCTAAATGCAACAACAGAGTAAATGGCTGAATTCCGAATACATTGGCTAATTGTGCATATATGTGACTTCATTTAAGTAGCTGTCTTGTTTAATTCATTATCTAAATCCTTTCCCCCTCCTGCTCTGTATTTTACATTACTTCTGGAATGAGATAGAAGGCTTTAACTCTAAGGATAAAAAAACATTACTTCTGAACAATTTTTCAGTCACAGGTCAACGATCTTGATAGCTGGTAGAGACAGATATTCTTGCAGCTCAGAGAGAATCACTGAAATACTAAATATCACCCATAGGACCAAGACAGGCATCATTAACAAGGGTGAGTATCACTGCAAATTTCATTGTGAGCTATGGCTGCATGATGAAGTTTGTTGCCTTGATAGCCATAAATCACATTTACAGATTAAACTCATTTTCTATGGCCTAAAGGAGCTTTTCTAGATTCAGTCATTACATTTTTAGTTTAACCATTTTCATATGTGGAAAAAATGATGTTTTTTACAAAGATGTAATGGCGATCCCTGCTCTGGAGAAATTTACTGCATTATATTGCTGGGGCTTAATAGAGATTTAGATTTCATGTGGAGAATATACTGGAGATAAAATTTAATGGTGCATTGAACCACTAAGATGGATTGTCATCATAAGTCATACAAAAACCCCTAAGTGATGAGACTTACTATCTTCTCACTGAGAGAAAAATATGAAAAACCAAATCTGAATTAAAGTCTGTACCATAAATTTTTATTTCCACGTACTTGTGCTTTTTGCCACATATCGCAGGTCATCTCACTCTGAAATGTGTTGACTTTAAATCTATATTTAACACTAAAAACTTACAATAATCAAATACTGTCTTATTAACCTAAGATTTAAACAAATGATTTTCTCCTTTTGCATTTTATAACATCTGTGTATCTGCACGTGTACACACACACACACACACACACACACACACACTTAGAGACATACATACAAAGGCAGAAATATTGAGATGATTTAGTGAGTTCTCCTAAAGAACTAGTCCTTAAATGAATTGGCGAGTACCTTGTACATACCCATAGAAATATATTATTTTCTTTCCTCATTTTGGGCCTGAGCATGGGTTAGCTTTTCTATATAGTCCCATTTGCCCTGTACCTTATAGACAATTTTCTCCATCAGAAATTTTAGATGCATTTTATGCCTTCAATATCTTCTAGGCAATGGCTTAGAGCAAAACTATCAAATAGATCTATTTTTTGCTCATGAAAATATTCTACATCTGGATTATCTGGTACATTGGCCACCAGTCATATGTCATTACTAGTCAATTGACATGTGTCTAGTGCAATGGAAGGACTTATTTTCAACCTAAATTTGAATGAATTAAAATGTGAATAATCACATGTGGCTACTATACTGGATGGGGCAGCCTAAATAAGCAAGTGTAATACAGGAGAGCATACTTAACATTTCTTCTAGTTAGAATTGAAGATCCCTTCACCCTTTGTTTTATTTCATCTCCTTGAGTGCTTCTTGTGTGCCAAATACAGTGAACTTTATATCTGCATGGGTACTTTCCTATTTTTATTACTTGTACTTATTTTGTACTTATTTTTCTTGGCTATAGAGGCTTCTAGGGAATTAATTTTGACCCCTGAGTGAGCTGAAGATGCTTTTCCTGCGGCTCTCTGCTGGAGTACCAAGGTTGTCTCAGTGACACCCCTTTTGTAGCAGGGCTGTGTGCTGAGCTCCACTTGTCACATCAGATGTGGACAAGGCCAAGTCACAGAGAGGAAAACACTATGCAATTTGATGGAAAATATATGAATGAAGGGTTTTCCTTTTTATCTCCCTCTCTTGTCTTTTCCCACAATTCTTTTTATAATTTTATATTAAAAGAGTAAAAATTTATTCAAGTAGGATAAAATCCTAATATTGTCCATGACATTTATGCAGATTCTCAAAAAACAGAACCACAAATCCCTAAATATAAAAAGACTGTTGAAAACATTTTATTTGAATATTCAGGTATGATAATAACAATTGAATACATTTTTCAGAACATTTCTGCCTAATTGGATTAAGATTGATTCTATTAAAATTTGTCTGAACCAATTAAGTAAATTGTGATACAATGTAAGATGCAAAACACTCTCCATTGATAGTAATCTCCATCAACATTTCACGTCTGCTTTTAACTTGAGGAAGATGCCGTAAGACATGGCTCACTGTTTTATATTTGCGTGTGACATTTTGATTTTTAAAAATTGTATCATCATTTAATGAAGCTTTTTAAAAGTGCCTGTGTGGCAACTATAAAATCCTGAGTTCAAGTTTCGTTTCCCGAACTCTTCACAGCACATCCAGTGATACTGTCTTTTTCCACATACTCCACAAAAATCAACGGATATGTATTGCTGAGAGTGAAGTTGAGGATTCCATAACATCACATCTTGTTTGTGCCTTTTCCTTAAGTCTAGAGGATGAATTAAAATTGCACATTTTTTTTTTACTTCTCTGTAAGTCATCCCAGTTCACCAGCAGCTTTTCAGTGATACCCTCATTAGTGATAAATGAGGAGATTAATTCAAATCAGAAAAGGAAACTTACATTCAAGAGAAAAATGGGAGAATTTGGAAATTCTTTAACTTGGCTTTTTCTTTTTTACTTTTAAAGTGGCTATAAGAAAAAAAAGTTCTTACAGAGATACCAAGAAAGATCTTTCAAGAGATCTTCACCTAATATTTATCTGAGTCAGTAATTGATCACAATATAATGAATTCCTTGGAAAAGACTTAAAACAAGAGGTTTGTTAGGGAGTACAGAAGTACAAAGTTTTTTCAAGCATAATTTTAGAGGCTTATGAAAATAAACTGTAATTTAATAACCCAGGTGGAAATAAAATGAAGCAAACATGTGCTAATCAGCTGTGGGCCTTTTGGCCACCCCATTTCCGGGCTTTCTATAACTGCTTGCTGCTACACTTCTGGTGTAGCTTGTCTCTCAGCACCCCAGATGCCTTTCCTCCCTGTGTGTCTTAGGGAACCCTTTCTCATATCATCCTGCATGCCATCCTTCCTCTTTTCTTCCTGAATCTCTTATGAAATTTTTATTATATGGTTTCTCATCAGGTGCAATGTGAGGGCCTTTGTTCATTCCCTGCCCACTCTTCCAGCAGGGGCCAGCAGCAGCCAGCGGGATCCACATGTGGGATGAGTGCCAGGGCTCAAAGAGCCTTTCCTAGGTTGACTTAGCCTTAGCATTTGGAAAGAAAGAGAAAGCAGCAGACAATGCCTAAAGTCAATCATAACAGCAAGGTCAATATTCAAACACATAGTACAGCTCCAAAGGTTGTACATTTATAAAATCATGTGCCATGTAATAATGTTTTGGGCAATGTTAAATCACGTGTACCATCATAGTCCTATAAGATTATAATGGAATGAAAAATTCCTTCACCTAGTTATGTCATGGTGTTGTCATATGGTACATCACTAATGTATCTAAGGTGATGCCGGTGTAAAAGCAGAGCACATACACTTAAGTATAGCACATAAGACTGGATAATGATAATAAAAGACCATTTTACTGGTTTATGAATTATCTCTAGTATAATTTTACTATTATTTTAAATTGCACTCCTTCTTATTAAAAATAAGTTTTCTGTAATTAGAAACCATCAGCAGCACCCTCATCCATGTCATGTTTACTGAATTTGCGATTGCATCAAGGGGTCACATAGAGTGACTGCCTGAGACCATGCGTGTTTGTATAAGTGCCCTCAAGGATATTTGAACAATGATGAAATTGTCCAGTGAAGCCATTCTCAGAAAGGATTACCATCATTAGCAATTCACGACTACAGTTAAGGCCAGTTCCCAACTGAGAACTGCAAGTAGGACTGGAAGGGCAGTAGAAGACATCAGTGTAGAGACAGCATAAGATGCTGGAAGGAGATGCCAAAGGTGTGCTTCCCTTCTGCAGTGCCTCAGGAACCTGTTCAGGGCACATTTAAAAAATAGGAAGAGACCCCAGTAGGTACAAAATAGCTGCTATCATCAAGAAGCTTGTGGTCTGGAAATACATCACTCACTGCTCTGGAGAAACTATCACATATAAAAACTTGGGACTAGATAGGTGTTTGTTGTGGCAGACAGGGTTAGTAAGCCACAGGACACACTTCCCTTACAGAGCCTGGCAGCCAAGATTTTGGACTCGAGTGGATGTTTTTCTCACAGGGCAATTTCTGCATCTCATATTGAACTGTAGTGTGCTTCATTCAGTTGGAGGGTTTTCAAAGCATAAATCATGATATTGGATGGTGCTATGGTTTCATTTTCCTCCTCTCTTACAAAAAACGTATGATTGACTCAGAATAGTTCACTTATGTGAACTAACATCTGCAGTATGGCAGCCAACACACACACACACACACACACACACACACACACACACACACACCTATTGTAGAGATCTCCATAAATATAGCAAATAAACAAATTAAAAATTCATAATATGTCTCAAGAATATGAAAACATAGATAACAAGATTTAATCACCCCACTGAAAACTTGTTAACAATACAAAGAAGATTGTCTTTTGGTATAAATTTTGTCTAATAAAAACACACAAAGATAGTTAAAAATAGGTTGATTGTTCAAGGTCTAGGTAGAGGAGAATGTATCTTCTTCATCACATGGAAAATTAGAGCTATGAGCTTCTCTGAAATATATGCATATTTCATATGTATGTGTATGTAATGTATCACTTACTTCTTAGTTTTCTCTATCCTGAAAGAAAGCACAGAGAATGAAGTCAGAGAATTTTCTGATTTTTCTTTCCTTGTTTTGCATCTCCAGACAACAATAGCATGTGTGGTGGCTCAAAATGAATCTTTCCTGGGTCACACACATTAGGATCCAGCCTTTTATGTTATTCTCCTCTTAGGGGCAAAGCCTCACTGATAATCTAATTAAACATATGGACTATCTTTTGAGAAAAATGCACATAAACAAATTATACTAGAAAATTTGGTTGTTGGGATTCTCAAAGCTTCAATCTGTGGTCTTCAGTGTGTTCTCAGACTGGCATCATCAGTATTTCTGGGTGAAAAAAGAGTTTCTTTTCTTAAGATTTTTTATTAGTATGTGTTGTGATACATAATAGTCATGTTCATCTTAGGGAATCAGTACATATCCATATGGCACCTTAATAATTTTTTCTCATTCGCACTCTTTTCCAGATCTCCTTCCCACCACAAAAAAGTCTACCTCTTGAAAGGAAGATTCTTAGAAGCTGGCCGGACTCATTTATTCATAAACTCTGAGACACTGTGGGCTGGATGTGGTGTGCCCCCCAAAGACCACGTGGTGGATGTTTGGTCTGCTGTGTGGTGGTGCTGAGAGGTGGCTGGTGGAAGAGGAATAGGTAATGTGGTTTCCACCCTCAGAACCTATGAACGCTGATCTCACTGAATACATTCTTTCAGGAGCAGGTTGTTAGAGAGAGCAGGAAATCCACCTGCCTGGCTCCCTCTGCATGTAGCTAGTTTCCTTTCTGTTTCTTTGTCATGTTGTCACTCAGCCAGGCAATTATCATCAGCATGTTAGCACCATGCTATTTGGAACTTCTAGCCATGAGAATCATAAGTCAAACAAACCTTTTATTTTACAAAGCACCCCACCGTAGGTATTCTGATAAAGAAACAGAAAACAGACTGAAGTACACAGGTCGATATTATGCTGATACACCTTCAAATTTGAGAACTATTTTCTTAGGGAGATGTTGGCAGCTTCTTCACAGTAGTGCTCCTGGGGCACACATAAGAAATATTTGAGGTGATATTTCATTAGTATGCCTTTAAAACAAAATAAATGCCAACATCTGCTGTGTTGCTTTTCCAGATTTGTTTTTAATTGTCTAAAAGAAGTTGAGGTCTCAACTTTTTATGTTTTTGTCTTACTGGAAAGACTATAATAAGATTTAAAAAGAAAAGTATTTACTTCATGTATTGCTATCAGTCTTATGCTATTCTTTGCATCATCTAGGAGTTGTTGGATCGATTTCTCATGATCTCTTACTGTTTTTAAGAGACCTCTCTTTTCATGGTCACTGACTGCAATCTTATCTTTTATATCTGAGAGCCTATCTTTGCATTCTTTTATTCTGTTGCATACTTAGGGTTAGCATAAGACTGATAGGAATACATGAAGTAGCAGGAGAAAATACAAATGACTTTAAAAAGCTGTTTGCAGAATTAATGACAGAAAACTTCCCAAACAGAGGGGAAGAATTTGACATTCAGATAACTGAGGCATATAGGACCCCAACTAGCTACAATAAAAAAAAATCTACACCTAGACATATAATAATCAAGATCCCAGAAACCCAACAGAAGAACAAAATACTACAAGCAGTAAGAGAAAAGAAACAAATCACATACAAAGGAAAGCCCAACAGAATCACAGCAGACTTTTCAACACAAGCCCTTGGGGCAAGGAGAGCCTGGAATGAGATATTTCAAGTACTAAAAGAGAACAACCTCCAACCTAGACTGATGTTTCCAGCAAAACTCTTTCAAAATGGAGGGGGAAATAAGACACTTCCACTATAAAGAACACCTGAGAAACTACATAAATACCAAACCAGCACTACAAGCAATTCTAAACAAGATCCTAGAAAAAGACAATGAAGGCAACCACACCATGAGGCCCCACAGAGCAAATCAAATAGGCAAGGCAAGAAATTAAAAGGAGAAGGTGAAAAAGTAAAAAGTCAACAAAAGGCCAATAACATGTCAATAATAAGTCAGTACATATCAGTTATAACCAGCAATATCAATGGCCTCAACTCACCAATCAAGAGAAATAGAATGGCAAAATGGAATAAGAAGCAAAATCCAATAATATGTTGTATACAAGAAACACACTTAGTGCAAAAAGAAGCCCATAGCCTGAAAGTGAAAAGAGAGAAAACATTCTCCATGTGACAGGAGCCCAGAAAAAAACAGGGGTAGCAATCTTATTTGCAGACAAAGTAAATTTCAAACCAAAACTGAATCTAGTACTATTGATGTAGGACAGTACTGTATAATACCTCAATGAATGTAAAATATCTAGTACCTGCTTTATGATACATAGTAGGGACCATGCTTTATCAGAGCTACATTTAATGATATTACTCTAGAATGTTCTCTTTCCAGATGATGATTATGAGGCTAATAGAAAAAATGGTGCCAGGTACCACAACAGCAACAGAACTTTGCTGTTGTCTGGATATTATTCTTTTCTTTGTTTTTTTTTTTT
>NW_022900950.1:27021848-27037980 GCF_012274545.1 Fukomys damarensis
CATCGTACTAAATATGTAAGGTCATATCTACGTGAGTTTGATTACAGAAACTAATAAAGTATTCTCTAAATAATGAAAAAAAGAATAAGATAAGACTATAAGAGTGAGAAGCACTTTAAATATGTGCAGGGACCATTTTCATCTCCAGAATTAAGGATTATTTTGATGTTACATCATTGCCTTTTCTCTTTTACTTTGCTTTTTAGTTTTATTTTAGGATTCCCTATTTTTAATGTTCATACAGAGATTTCTTTAACTGAAATACCGAATAGTTTCTTTGGTGTGAAAAACTACAATAGTACACAGGATCCTAATGAAATAGGAAGTAAAGGGCTAAAGGTGTAGGGAAAGTGGGAAGGGTGGGGGAAAGGTAATAAGGGAGAGGAAAACAATATGAGAAACTGAAAAAATGGAAATAAAGTGTTTGTAAATGGGGAGGGAAGGAGGGGGTGAAGGGAGGGCATGGACAAGGGGAAAAATGAGAATCAAGACCTATTATGTAAAGGTACAGAATCCCAATGATGAATGTAATTGTATTGTATACCTAGATTGTACCAATAACCTCAATAAAAAGAAAAAAAAAACAATACAAAAAAAAAAAAGGAAAGTCTTTAGGTCTCTGGGGACTTTTGTGCTTCCTCCATTTTTCTAGAAGTGACTCATTCATTGGACATCACCTTTTTCTTGGAGATAAAATTATTAAAGCATTTACTTATATGAGACCCGTTTTGGGGAATGTTCTGTTGATACAGAAATAGACAGGTATCTTGGTGACTTCTACAGTGTTTTCAATACAATTTATCTCTGAATGCTGAGAATAATGGATCGTGCTTTTTTTGAGAAGATTTTGAGCCCCAGCATCTTGTTACTCAATACATGTTTTATCAGGACAAACAACACGAACCACACTTGAGAGTGGTTAGAAACACAGAAATTCCCATTCTTCTCTAGACCTGAAAAATCAGACCCTGCATTTTAACATATGCTTAAGTGGTTTGTACCATATAAAAATGGAAAAGCACTGGTCTGGCATTTGTTTTTGACACTGGGCACCATATCCCTTTGCCTACTTGTGATAAATTAAAGGGAGCTCTCCTGGGCCATTTGAATGAAACTTTCTTTAATGGAAAGAGAAAAATCAAATGTTATTAATACTTTTATAGTCTTAGTATGAATCCAAAATTTGAACTTAATTCTGCCTGTTTTTTTTTTCTGTCAAACCATATCACCTAATGGATATAAAGAGCCAAGAGTATATAAAACTTAGTAAACTTAGAAGATATGTTCAAAGCAATAGTGTGAAGGAAAATTAATTTTTGGTGTTTTTGCATCACCTTCTTATAGACTCTCTTA
This sequence comes from Fukomys damarensis, assembly GCF_012274545.1. Lineage (NCBI taxonomy): Eukaryota > Metazoa > Chordata > Mammalia > Rodentia > Bathyergidae > Fukomys > Fukomys damarensis. The sequence goes on from NW_022900950.1 coordinate 27,023,202, forward strand.
CTTGTCCTTTATTCTCATCTAAGAATTCCCTAGGCCCTGCTGACAGTGGTTGTTTCTGTTGTTGTTGTTTGGTGTTGCTTTTTACTAGTGGAGTTACATTTCCTAGGGATTTTGTTGTAAGATCTTAAAAATGAAGGCATAATTATGGAGTTCTAGGCATCATAATGGGTTAAAATTTGGGGATAAAGACACCTGTTTTGATCTCTCTAAAATATACAAGGAAGGTGACTGTTGAATTGTTATTATCTGTTTAACACCCAAGAGCAGAATTTTGTGTCAGGGATATAGGGAAGGCTACCATAACAATGAGACTTGGAATCAGTTTCTTCTTGGGTGTACCATCTTGTAAGATTTGGAACCAGCAGAAAGCGAGGGTGCACCCAAATTTACAGTGGAGCTGGTGCCCCCTGCTGGAATAGGGTTGCTTATATTTCCATCCTTTGGGGCATCTGTTCCAGCAACCCTGTTAAGACACAGCCTTGCCAACATAACCTACAGGCATGAGGGTAAGTCATTTAATTAACCTCTCTGCTTCAGTTTCCTGACATGTAAGAATGGGGTAACAATGGCAGCCAATCCTAAGTTTCTTGTTGAAAGGTAGAATTAATTAGGGGTGACAGTAAAATACCTTATAAAAACTAGATACTAAATAGCTATAAATGTTTGAACATGCCTTCAGCGCTCCTATGGCAGGAAACTGACAATGTGGTATGCCTCATTACTAACCCTGCTAGTGCTAATGTTATCTCATTATGAGTTCTTGCTACTCTTAAAGTTCAAATGCACAGTACACCTTCATCCATGCTGATAGATATTACTTGAGATCAACAATTTTGCTGGAAAGAGCTCATTAGTTAAAGGAGTGTGGGGAAAGGGATGCTTCAAATGGGATAGGAAAAACAACTCATTCAGTGAGTGCAACTGTGTAGAGCAAGTATAATACTTTGAATATAAGCTTTGGTGCATGTGTCTTTGTGGAAGGAGAACTCCCTGCTGAGATTGAGTCTGAAAGATTTAGAGTCCCAAAGAACAAACTGCATTTGAAAAAGAAAGAGAGTTGAATTGAAGAGGTGTTCTGCTGATAAAAGGAGAAAGAAGAGTCCTCCTTTCTTTCTGGCCAGGAAGCTGATGTGAAAACAAAGAAACTTAAGGTAGAAAGTAAATGTGGGTCTTCAACTTCCTTTCCTTGAATTAGAACCTCAGTAAGAAGGGATGAAGTTTGCAGAAAGAAGTGGGATCAAAGCCCAAAGATGTTCCTAGAGAAGGTACTGTCATTCAGTGGCTGCTTGCCCCAAGAAGGGCTGTATTTGGGATGGCCTCCAACATGATACATTATCCACAGACTGACAGCAGAAGCGAAACAGACCTGTCAGAGGCAGGGCTCCTTGTTCCCATGGCATGTGTGTGATATACAGGACGTTTTAAAAGTCCCTGAAGAAAATGCTGGGCTTAAGACCATAGTTGCAATTTGTAAAATCTTCAAATATAACACAGGTGGTAAGGATTACAGATTTTGGTGAGGAGAGGCATCGCAGTGCCCAACTGATCATGGAGGAGGCAGCTGCAGTGTTTTTGGCCCAGGGAATGGACCATGTCACCCATCACATTCTCTAGAGCAGACTAGAGAATGTTATGTATTTGTGGCAACTTGCTCTCTGACTGCTCCAGGCATGGCAAGACTATAAACCTAAAGGCCTAAAATGTATTTCCTTAAAGCAAAGAAGGAGATATACAATATTGAGAATTTACCTAATGACATGTTTAAATTAGTGGGTCAGACTGTTTACCTGCTATCATTTAGACCTAAAATGTTCCCCCCAAAATCTTTTGTTTTGGGATGGAGCTTCTGGAAAGTGAGTGAATCATGGAGATGCTATACTGATCCATAGATTCATCCCTTGATGAGTTGATAGCTAAATGTGCTGTTGGAGGTGGGGGTCTGGGCTAGAAAAGGTGAGTCTCTGAGAGCATGATCGGGCAGGGTGTATATTCTTGTCCCTGGCTCCTCCCTTTGCTCTCTGCCTCTTAGCTGCATTGATGTGAGCAGCTTGCCTCTGTCAGACCCCGCCACCGTGCACTTTCTGCATTGGAGCCAGCTAATCACGGACTAAACCCACTGCAACTGTGAGCCAATATAAACCTCTCCTCTTTTATGTTGGGAATTTTGTCCCAGCAAGAGAAAAATGACTAATATAGTACCGAATCAAGAAATTAGATCAACCCAAGAAATACAGATGCTTCTTTTGTAAAAACAATAACAAGAAAAATCCATGTGAGGCTCAGAATATGTTTCCTACAGAAAAGAGGGGGAACTAGTATAAAAGTTCTTCCTCAGCAAAATAAAATATATTTGCCCTAACTCTAAAGTGAGCATTATAATTCACAAGGAAAAAATACAGATGGCTTCCAACTTACAATGTTTTTATTTAAAATCTTTTGGCTTTATGGTGGTACATAGTCCTAAGCATTCAGTAGAAACTATAGTTAAAATTTGAACTTTGCTCATTTCCCCAGCTAGCCATATGTGGTATGATATCTTTCTTAATGCTGGGTAGTGATAGCAAGCCACAGCTCCTGGTAAGCACCTGGCTCACAGGGAGAATCGGCTGACATTCCAGCTATGATAGTCCCTACTTTAGATGTACTAAATACTTTGTTTTAATTAATAATATTTTTAACTTATATACAATGGGTTTATTAAGGTTTAACCCCACAGAAAGTTAAGGAACATCTGTACTAGAAATATACCCAGTAAAGACTTTGGACCAAGATGTCTATTGTCACTGTAATTTATGGCAATATTGTGTAGTATTTTAACAAATTTAACATAAAGACTTTATGCCAATGCAATCAGAAATATAATGAAGTTAAATAAGTCTAAAACTGGAAAATGGGAAGGCACATTTTATTTATTAGTAAATTATACAACTGCATATTTAGAACTACCCTAGAGAAAACTGAAAACTATTACATAATTTAGGTACATTTAAAATTGTTACATAAGTGTATATGGGACATGCACAATAAGAAAAGAACCACCTTACGATATCACACAAAAAAATAAAATACAAGTAAATTTAATAAGAAATGTAATGAAAATATTAAAGTTTTTTCTGGGTTTTATATTCTGTGCCATTGCTCTCTTAAGAATTCCTATCCTCCTTTTAATTTTATATATTCTAATATTAAGTAAACCTCTTGTCTGAATATCCAATTATAGGAATCTTATGTTATCTATATTGTGTGGTATCCTACAGCCATAAAAATAACTTGAATGTTTTAAATACAGATGTAAAATTATTACTTAAATGTTATGTAGTGAAATAACTAAGGTACAGAATGGTTTGAGGAGGAGCTGTGCAAATCCATGTACATTTTAAAAATGAATGGACTATCTCTGGAGTGCTTTACAAACAACACAACCGGAGATATAGCTCAGTGGTATGGTAGAGCACTTGCCTAGCAGTGTGAGGCCCTGAGTCTCTTCCCCAACACTGCCAGACAAACAAACAAACAAGAAAAGAATACTAATAACCAATTACACTGGCTTTCTCTGATCAGGCAAGCTGGTAACTGGAAGACAGGGACTGCGGCACGTTTTAAAGAGTTGTGTTTCTATTGAAATGTCAATATTTTATTATTCAAAAAGGAGCAAATGTAAAATTTAAAATGTGATCGTAGTCGACATTTGATTCCTTAGAAATGCATTGTTTTTCCATATGAAAGACTTTAAATTCCATTTTACATATATAGTTGTTACTTTGCTTCAAAATATTTTTCAGGGAAAATGATATAAAATTTTTACAAATTCAGACAGTAACTTTTACAATACTTTGTTAAATTTTGATTGACCAAATTAAGTTTATTAAATATTATTAGTTGAATTTTACTAAATGCTAATGGAGTATGACACATCTTTTTAATCAATAAGAATGAAACCATACTTATGATACATTATATGAAACCTAAAAAAGAAAGTTAATATCACTATACCTGAGAGAGTGGGTGGTCTCTGTGAAAAACAGTTTTCAAAACCTGTGAAGGCCTCCATTTTTTGTTGCCTTTCAGCTGTTCCTCAGTTTAGATACCACATTCAAATCTTGAAAAAAGGTATTTCAATTTTACAAGTTGTGATCTGTTATACTGTTCTCTTCATTTCCTTTTGTGTCTCTTGCTCTCTTCCCAATTCATGCCCATTCACATGTGATTCTTCATAGGCAGTAAAGATGCCAGACCACCTCATACCTCCATGAAAGAGGAGACCCAGGTCTGTGGTCTTTTCTTCAAGATAAATAATACAAAGTTATAAATACATAATTAGCACAAAAGCAAATACTTCTTGAGAGAGAAATAACAGCATAAATTATGGATTTTCAAAAGCTTTTAGAGGCTATGAAAATCACTAAATGCAGGAAAATAAGATTCATTAATTATCTGCCATACTTATAAAATTTTTTTCCTCCTAATGTTTTGGGATACTTGCTCTTTGACCCTCATCTGACAACATCTTTATAAAATCAATTTCTACAGAGAAAATAGAAAATAATTAGCCTTTTCCAAACATTCTTAACTGAAATAATATGGAAAAATTACCTGTAGTGTACAGCACATCACTGGTAACATGTAGAATTTTAGGACTGTTGACAAATTTGGGTGATCCTCTAAGGAGTTTCTTTCATATGTGAGCTACAAGAGTTCACATCTTTTCAAGCATTCTTGAGCCATGACAGATCTTATTCACGCTCTGAGCTGACAGCACACATTCCCTTATGGAAATAGTGTATAATGAATTCTCATTCTATTTGTCAATGTCACTGAGAAATTTAAATCTTTTCCCAGCATGTTCCTATGATTTACTCTCTTTATTTAGTGGTAGAGTCCACAAAGCTATTTTTTATTTCTTTTGGAAACTTATCTCCTCTGAAATAATTATGGGGTTCAATGTGACCTGAATTGTCATTATAATTCGCTTCTTAATGTCAGAATAATTTCTATTAGTTTCATTGCTAATCTTTGCTGCTTCTGTTTACAGTTCATTTTTTGAAATTACTCACAATTCTTTAGGAATAATTTTAAGATGACAAAATAAGGCACCAGAATGGTCTTTAAAAGGCAGGGCATATATGCGCTGCTTCCATTTTAACTGTTATTAAATTGGAACCACATAACCTGTACTGCCTGGCTGGTTTTGCCTCTCCGATCTTGACTCTTATCTCCTCTTCTTTCTGTTCCTAAGTCTTTACTCCCAGTGAACTTCCTTTCTGTTCTTGGATGCAATGATCCTTGTAATAAGAATCATTAAACTTGCTCTTTCCTATTCCTGAAAATCTCCTTCTTCAGATCTGTGAATGAAGGGACACTTCCTTATCATTACACACCTGTTGAATGAACCTTCCCTTATCACTCTTCCTAAAGAAACTGTTTCTTTCAATCATTGCTTCATTGCACACTTTATTTTCTTAATAGCACCAGTGGACCAATTTTTAAAATTCTATTTATCTGATTTTTTGATTATGATTATCTGTGTATTTTCTGTTTATTCTTGATAACCCTGCCTGGACAGTCAGGTCTCTGAAACCAGGGTTCCCATTGGTTTGTTATTTCATCTCACAGCCATGAACAGTGCCTGGAATAGGTCAGGCAGCTAATAACTAGTTACTGATGGGATGTGTCAGTTATGAGATGACTCTTTGGCCCAAGCAAGCTTCGATATAATACTGTACACAGCAACCTTTAGGATTTTGAAGGTCACAGGTCCTTTCTCATTCATTTTTGTTTAATCCAGAGTTTCATAAATTTTGTAACTATCTTCTACTAATGTTATAGAAATAGTCACACAAATGTTTATATGATAAGATTTCTTACACTAAAAGAACTCTTCACTATTCCATGAAGCTACTTAGTTAAGAACTAAGGATAAACAGTTTTAGCTTGCTTATTCATTGACTCACTTAACAAGCATTTCTTGAGTACCAGACAGGGTGTCATGCCCCACAGATACAATGGTTGAACTGATCCCTACTCTTGAGGAGCTTAAAATCACATATAACATGATGTGACACACACTTTGCCCTGTGAGAGCATGTTGGGGAAGCATTTAAACTAGTGTTGTGAGTCTAAAAGGGCATCCTGATGAGCCAGAACTGAAGAATAAATGGACATTGGGGGGAGGAGGAGTTGGGGATGGAACTACAGGCTTCACAAGTAGCCAGAGTCTATAGGTGAAGGACCAGAAACAGCAGGAGTACTGGAGAAACTGGAGGATCTTCATGGGTTTCAGCCAGAACATGAGGCTCAAGTGATGAGAGATGAGCATAACAACAGCCATGTCTTACAGAAGGGACCTGAACTATTGTCCTATTAAACTGATGTCTATTCAGCCATTCATTCATGTCAAGGTAGCTGCCTACTGCTGTATCTTCAGAGCTCGACACATCATGTGTTGCCCAGTAAACGTCTGGTACAGTTTTGGGGAATGGAAGAAGTAAAACTAGTTAAAGTCTAGAAGAATCTCCAGGAACATTTGCCAGTGAGAGAAATAGCTGCTGTTGGGTATGCTAATTCATCTACTACTTACTAGCAGGCAACCTTCTAGGAGTACCATGCAAACTGCAGAACCAAGAGCAGTTGTAGCCTTTCTGCTGGAGCAACCGTCTCAGAAAGGTTAGTGTCAATATCATTTACTTTTTCAGCATACAGGGTGAAACAAGCAGTAAGTGGGGTAGGGGGGCGTGTTCAAGAGGAGAAACAGTAGATGCTGAGGGTCTGTTTCCAGTAGTCAATGGCCAATAACTGAAGTCTGGACACTGTCCCTGACTTGCACCCATCTAGAGCATTCTCTTACATAATAAACAAATCAGAGAAAAACAATCAGGGTGAGAGAAACAGCAGGGCTTTCACATTTTGCTTCCTATATGACTTCTTTGCCAACAGAAAGGCAACTATTGCAGCTGAGCCAATGAAAACTTTATGAAACCTGCTTTAATCCCAGGCTATCACACTCTCTTGACAAGACAAGTCAGTTTTGAAGTAGCTCAACAGTTTTTATTTTGGCACAGGCCCAGGGCTTTCTTCTACTTCGAGAATTCATATAAAGAAGAGTATATAAACTCTCTGTGACTACTTGATTTTCAGAGTTTGAAATCAAAGAAATATTTATGTTTACATCCTAGTATATCTGTATAGTGATTATGCCTATGTAAATGATCAGACTTTTATTTATTTATTTTTCATTAGATTTATTGGTACATTTTAGGTATACAGTACAATTATATTCATCACTGGGATCTGGTACCTTTACATGACAGATTTGGTTCTCATTTTTCCCCATACCTCTACTCTGTCTTCACCCCCTCCACCCTACCCTATTTACAAAGACTCTGATTCAATTTTTTCCTTTTCTCATATGCTTTCTTTTCCCTTATTTTCCTTCCCTTACTCTCCCACTTCCCCTACACATTCAGCCCTTCTTTTCTTATTTCATATTAAGAGTAATAAAATTTGGAACTTATTTACATTTTTACTTTATCACACCAGAGAATCTATATGGCATTTACACATGTATGCCCTATTTATTTCTCTTGAGTGTATGTATCTATTTTCCTATGAATGACTCTAGTTTCACATTATTTTTGGCTGAGTAGTACTCCATTTTATAGAAAAACCACATCTTCTTTATCCAGTCTCCAACTGATGGCCAATTGGGCTGCTTCTAAAGTTTAGCTATTACAAACTGCACTGCTATAAACATGGGTACACACATATCACTGTGGTATGATTCTTTTAATTCTTTTGGAAAGATGACAAAGGGATAGCTTGGTCAAATGGAACTTCTAGTCCTAGTTCTTTGAGGTATCTCCATATTGATTTCCATAGTGCTTGCACCGGTCTGCACTCCCACCAACAATGGAGAAGGGTTCCTTTCTCCCCAAATCCCTACCAGCCTTTGTTATTGGTTGATTTCTTGATAGCAGGCATTCTTTATGGTATAGGTGGAATCCCAGTGTTATTTTCATCTGCATCTCTCAAATGACCAGAGATGTTGAACATTTTTTCATTTATTTATTCAATGCTATTACTTCTTTGTCTGAGAAATGTCTGTTCATTTCAGAGGCCCAGTTTTGAATCAGGTCTTTATATTTGGGGGACCTAATTTTGGGGGTTCTTTATATATTCTAGATAGTAGGCCTTTGTCTGAGGAGGAGCTGGTATGAAATTTTTCCCAATTTTATGATCTCTAGTAGCTCTGTTGGTGCTTTCTCTGGCAGTACAGAAGCTTTTTAATAAGATAAGATCCAAGTTGTTGATTCTTTGTGCTAGTTCCTGTGCTACTAAAGATCTGTTCATAAAGTCTTTTCCTATGCCAGTGCCTTTGAGAGTTCTACTTAACTTATTTTTCAGCAAGCTTAGTGTTTTTGTTTTAATATTTAGATCCTTAATCCACTTGGATTTTAGTTTAGTGCAGGGTGAAAGGTTAAGGGTCTAGTTTTAATCTTTGGCAGGTTGAAATCCAGTTTTTCTTACATAATTTATTAAAGAGGCTATCTTTCCTCCACTGAGGATGGTCAGCTCTTTGTCAAAGATGAGGTAGCTGAGTACACCTGGAGTTTTTTCTGTATTTTCCAATCTATTCCACTGATTATTGGGTCTTTTCTTCTCAGTACCTTACTGTTTTTACCACAGTGGCTTTGTAGTATAGTCTCTATTTGGGGACTGTGATACCTCTTTTCATGTATCTGTTGCCTAGAATTGCTTTTGCTATTCTAGGTGTCTTCTGATTCCAAATGACTTTTTGGAATGCTTTCTCTACCTCTGTTGGAATTTCAATTGGGATTCCATTGAATCTGTATAGCAGTTTTGGTAGTATGGCCATTTTCACTATGTTGATTCTTCCTACCCAGGAGCAAGGTATATCTTTCCATTTTCTAATAGCCTCTTCTACCTCTTTTTTAAGAGTGCTATAGTTTTCAGTGTAGAGATCTTTTGCTTCCTTCATTAGACTAATTCCTAGATACTTCATTTTTTGGATGCTATTGTGAAAGGAATTTTTTCCCTAATTTTTCTCTCAGTGAGTCTGTTATTTGTGTACAAGAAGGCTGTTGACTTTTGAGTGTTGACCTTGTATCCAGCTACTCTAGTGTAACTGTCAGTTAAAACTAGAAGTTTTTTGCCAGAATTTTTTGGGTCTTCTATGAAGAGTATCATTGTCAGCAAATAATTACAGTTTAAATTCTTCCTTTCCTATCTATATTGTTTGAACTTCTTTTTCATGTCTACTTATGGTGGCTAATTTTTCTAGGACTATATTGCACAGGAGTGGTGATAGTGGATATTCTTGTCTTGTTTGTGATTTCAGCATGACGGTTTCAGTTTTTGAACATTTAATATGATGTTGGCTGTTTGTTTTTCATAGATAGCCTTTATCAAGTTGCGATAAAAGCCATCTATTCCAATCTTCTGCAGGGTTGTTATCATGAATGGGTGTTGAATTTTGTTGAATGCTTTTTCTGCTTCTATTGAGATGATCATATAGTTTTTGTCTTTGACTCTGTTAATATAGTGTATTACATTTATTGATTTACATATGTTGAACTAACCTTGCATCCCTGGAATAAACGCAGCTTGGTCAGAGTGTATGATCTTCTTGAGGAGGCTCTGTATTCTGTTTGCCAGGATCTTATTGAGGATTTTTGCTTCTATGTTCATTAGGGAGATTTGTCTGCAGTTCTGTTTTTTTTGGTTGGGTCTTTCTTTGGTTTTGGAATCAAAGTAACACTGGCTTCCAGGAATGAATTTAGGAGTATTTCTTCCCTTTCAATTTCATTAAAATGTTTAAAGAGTAAATGTCTTGTAAAATTCAGCAGTGAATACATCAGGACCTGGGCTTTTCTTTGTTGGTAAATTTTGAATTATGTTTTCAATTTCACCAATTGTAAGTGTGGTGTTTAGAATTTTTTATCTTCTTCATTCAACTTTGGTAATTCATAAGTATCTAGAAATCTGTCTATTTGTTCTTTGTTTTCCATTTTATTAGAGAACAGGTTCTTGAAGTAGGTATTGATGATCCTCTGTATTTCTGCTGGATCTGTTGTGGCTTCACTCTTTTTGTTCCTAATTTCATGGATCTCAGCCTTTTCTTTCATTTTTCTGACAAGGTTGGCTAAGGTTTTATTGATTTTATTTATTCTTTTGAAAAACCAACTCTTCAATTCATTGATTTCTTTTGTATCATTCTCTAAGTCACCAAAACTTGCATTGATTTCTGCTGTGATATTTATAATGTCCCCCCTTATTTGAGCTTTGGGCTTTTCTTGCTCTTCTTTTGATAGTGGCTTAAGATTCATCATTAGGTTGTTTCTTTGATCTCACTGTGCTTTCCTTCTGTGCACATTCACTACTCTGAATTTTCGACATAGAGCTGATTTCATTGTGTCCCATAGATTCCTAATGTTGTATTGGCATTATCATTTATTTGTAAAAACTGACTAATTTCTTTTTTAATTTCCTCTGTGACCCATTGATTGTTCAGGAGAATGTTGTTCAATTTCCATGTGTTTGTGAAGTTCTTGTGGTTTCTTACACTGTTGATCTCCAGCTTAGTTGCAGTATGGTCTGATAATATACATGGCATAATTTCAATTCCTTTGCATGTACATAAGCATGTTCTGTGAGGTAGCATGTGGTCTTTTTTTGAGAATGACCCATGTGCAGCCAGAAAGAATGTATATTCTGATTTTATGGGGTGGAACATACTGTAGATGTTTATTAAGTCAATATGTTCAAAAGCTTGCTTCAATTCTATTTCAATGTTGATTTTTTGGTCTAGATGATCTGTCTGTTTGTTATAGTGGGGTTTTTAGGTCCCCAATACAATAATATTAATGCTTATTTGTTTTTTCATGTCCCTTAATATTTGTTTTATACAGTTGGGGGCATTGATACTTGGTGCATATATATTCATGTTGGTCATCTCTTCCTCTTGGATTGTTCTCTTTACAGGGATTTAATGGCCTTCTGTGTCTCTCTCAATTAGTTTTGGTTTGAAAGTTACTTTGTCTGTGCATAAGATAGTTATCCCTGCTGTTTTCTGTTCTCCTCTGGCATGGAGAACTATTTTCCATCCTTTTACTTTCAGCCTATGAGTTTCATTTTTAACTAGGTGCATTTCTTATGTACAACATATTGTTGGATGTTGCTTCTTAATTCATTCTGCCAGTCTAATTTCTTTTGCTTGTTGAATTGAGGCCATTCACATTGATGGTTACAACTGATATGTATTGATTTATTGTCATATTATTATTGTTGTTATGTTATTGCCTCTTTTCAACTTTTCTCCTTCTGTCTTTAGTTTCTTGCCTTGCCTAATTGATTTGTTCATGGGCCCCATGGTATTATCACCTTCATTGTCTTTTTTCTAAGATATTGTTTAGAATTGTTTGGAGTGCTGATTTGGTATTCATGAAGTTTCTCAGGTGTTCTCTGTCATGGAAATATCTAATTTACCTATCATTTTATAAGAGATCTTTTCAGGATACATCAGTCTAGGTTGGAAGTTGTTTTCTTTTAGGGCTTGCTATACCTCAATCTAGGCTCTCCTTGACCTGATGGTTTGTGTTGAAAAGTCTGCTGTGATTCTGATGGGCTTTCCTTTGCATGTGATTTGTTTCTTTTTTTAAATTACTTTCAATATTCTGTTCTTTTGGTTTTCCAGGATCTTGACTATTATATGTCTAGGTGTAGGTTTTTTTTGTTTGTTTGTTTTTTTTTATCATGGCTACTTGGAATCCTATATGCCTCACTTATCTGCATGTCAAATTCTTCCTCTGTTTGGGAAGTTTTCTGTCATTAATTCTGTGAACATTTTTTTAAACTGTCATTTGTACTTTCTCCTGCTACTTCATGGATTTCTACCAGTCTTATATTATTCTTCTTTGCATCATCTAGGAGCTATTGGATAGATTTCTCATGATCCCTTACTGTTTTTAAGAGGTTTTTTTTTTTTTTTTTTGTATCAGGGATTGATCTCAGGTCCTTGTGCTTGCAAAGCAGGTGCCAGAATTACTGAGCTAAATCACCAGCCTAGAGACCTCTCTTTTCATGGTCACTGACAACAATCCTATCTTCTATATCTGTAATTCTGTCTTCACATTTGTTCATTCTGCTGCAAATGCTTTCCATGGAGTTTTTAATCTCCTGGATATCTGTTTGAATCTGTGACATAGATTCCATTTCTTTCCCATTTTGGGCATTCATGGTTTCTGTCATCATCCTGAACTCATCTGTTTTTTTTTCCTGTCTTTTTTTGTTCTAGAGTCTCTAATCATGTCTTTTATTGTGCTCACCCTCTCTGTAGTTATCTGGAAAACTATTTCTGTTTTGAATTTTTCTAGAGCCTGATCGATCTATTTGGTTAATTCCTATTCTATGAATTCAGAGGGTCCCGGTGGTTGCTTTTCAGACATTTCCATCTCATTTCCCCTAGAATTTGCCATCAGTGAGGTGGAAGTTTGTCTTTGTGCCTTGATTAAGTGTTTTTTTTTTGTTTTAGTTTTGTTGTCGGGCTGTCCTAGGCTTAATTCCTGGCTTAGTACTTTGATCTTCTGATATAGCTGGTCTTTAGGTTTTGAGTCTATAATGACTCAGAGCCACTCTCATTTTTATAATATCAGAAAAGACAACTCATTAAATCAATCAGAATCCTTTAGCCCAAGTGATACAAGCAGCAACACAGTAGCATCAAGCACAGCTTAGAAATTGACCATTTGTGGTAGTTATCAATCTAGCACCTTTAGCTATGTATATTAAATAAAAATCAAGGAATAGCCCAAAATATGTTTGTAGTGAATAAACTCTTTAATGTAGCACTTTACCCTTCAGGATGGGGACTTAGAAGGAGTTAGAAGGAGGAGGGGAATAGATAGGTAGGAGAGTAGGAGAAGGTTTCAAGTGAAACCAGAGGTCACAGAATGATCACACAAACTCTAGGAAACTGTTGAAGACAAGAGGGAAAGACAGAGTGCAATAACAAAGACAAAAATAGAACAACTTAACAGTAATAAGGAAGCTGTAATTTTTACTCACTTTCCTTTGAAATGAAGGACAACTGAGAGAAAGGAAAAGAGGAGAGCAATGTGGGGAAGCAAGATATTGAGTGGGAAAAAGAGAAAGAAAAAAGAAAGAATTTGAAGATTTGGAAAAATAGCATTTTAAAACTAAAAATTAAAAATAAGAGGAAAAGAAAGAAAAAAATTTGAAGGGCCTTCTTCAGAGTATATCTCTGCTGTCACAATAGACAATACAGGCAGCAATGTGCAGAACTAAGTCAATTAGTCTCAGCAAGCCATTTGCAGTCCCCTTCCTGGCTTAATTCTGGCAGCAAGGCCTCAGTTGAGCTCCCTGACCTACTGCAGGGTTAAACTCTGCAAGGTTCTATGGCAGGTTCCAGCTGCCCTCTCACTGAAGATAGTCCAGGTTCTGATGGAAGATGGTGATCCCTTCAACTTACCAACTAGAGGTCTGGTGTGTGCCTTTATTGCAGTTTTTTATTTTTGTTCTATCTTCTGGAGCACAGTACAATGGCCTTTATGATCTCCTGTGCCTCTGCAGTGTGGATCTAGGTACTGACAGAATCATGATGCCCAAGAGCATTGGTGTTTGTGATGCTACAGGGGCACCCCCTTGGTTGGGATGTCCTCACTGTGGGCTCCAATGAAGGTCCAGGGTGCTGGAAGGTGGGGAAGCAGCCTAGCTCCCTGTGTTGGCAGGGCAGTCCTCACTGGTCTATTCATCAGACTTTTAGAAGCAGAGGAAAAAATACAGGTTTTCTTGGAGAAAAGGAGATAATAAAGAAATAGGGTGATCTTTGGGAAACTGTTTCTGTGAATAAAAATAATAAGGAATGTCTGAATTCTGCCCCAGCCCTTAATAACCTCTAACCTTTTGGTTAGACCACATCTTTTGAGGTTTCTACAGTTTTCGTTGTTGTTCAATTCTTGCCCCAAATAAGAAAAAAATTTCTATTTGTTTCTTCAGAAAGTTCACTGTCAGAGGGGAGAAATTAGGAAAGAGAGAGACAGATCCAGTTCTTCACACTGGTTAGGAATGGCATCTTCTGGAATTTTCTGTAGTGTTTTATGATTCCTTTTAGCCCATGTCCTCTGCATCTTTGGAACACTAGAAAGATGGAAACAGTTGCAGATTTGAGGTTTGTTTTTAAGACTGTATGAAGGCTGTGGTGCTGTAGTATATGTCTGTGGTTCATCTTAGACTCTAGGAGTGCTATATATTTAAAGACATACATTGGGTTGAAGATTTAATCCTGTCAAATTACTATATCTTTTTACACATCTCTAACTCTGATGACAGTATAGGAATATGGGTGCTTCATTTTGGGTCATCTGACAAATTTCTTTGGGGGATGGTACTAGGCTTTAAAATGAAGGCCTTTGAAATAAGGTCTTGCTAAGTTGCTCAGCCTGAGATCAAACTTGTGATCCTCCTGCCTCAGCCTCATAGAGTGCCAGGATTATAGGTGTGCATAACCACATCCAGCCCCATATGACATAATTTATGAGTCCTGACATAAAGCATTGAGCCCATACTCATTTGTCTGGAATACAATTGTTGTGCTTAATTTTTAATTCCAAAAGCTTTATTTCTAATTCATATGTTTCTATGTATTTTTAGGCTGTTGTTTTCTCAAGTAATTCTAGAATAAGAAACCAGTTGTTAATTATCTTCTTTTTGCTATTATAGGTTTTCTAACACCTTTAAATTTATA
>NW_022900950.1:27038078-27130430 GCF_012274545.1 Fukomys damarensis
ATATATATATATATAATTCTTATTGCTGTTATACTGTCTACCATCTCAAAAATGTTAGTACTTTTATAAGTTAGAACAACTGTAACAATACTAAAATACAAATACATTTTGAGCTCAAGTAATGAGTATCTCATTCATTTCTGAGTTCCTAGTGTTCAGAATGAAATCTTGTTATTAGATGTGATTCAACAAAAGGTGTTTTGCTCATATATATAATTCTTATTGCTGTTATACTGTCTACCATCTCAAAAATGTTAGTACTTTTATAAGTTAGAACAACTGTAACAATACTAAAATACAAATACATTTTGAGCTCAAGTAATGAGTATCTCATTCATTTCTGAGTTCCTAGTGTTCAGAATGAAATCTTGTTATTAGATGTGATTCAACAAAAGGTGTTTTGCTCTTGTTTGGTCTGTGACTTAATTTAGGTTCTCTAGAATGAGAACCTGAGACAAAGATTTGAATGTATATAGTTTTAGCGGAAATCTCAGGATCATGGTAAGATGAATAGAGAAGTGACATAATAAAGGAAAGGTAACCAATAAAACATGAATTATTCAGTCTTCCACTTGGGCAGCTGAAACTTTATCCTTCAAGGAAACCCTAAGACATATTGCAAATCACATATCTCAGTATTTTCTCACCTAATAAGTATGAAGCCAGTGTATTTAAACACTAAATTCTTAAGGTAGACTAGAACATGGTCTCAGGCATGTTCATTCCTCGTCATTTTTTAGCCTGCCTTGCCTTGATCAGAGTGGGCTCCTCTGATTCAGGACCAAATGTCCTTAGGCACAGAGATACAGATATGGATGTTTGATAGTTCAGCACAGCACAGATAATAGGATCAAAGCACTGGCTATTGAAATCTATATCTGGATGTCCTCCCAAAGACTCATGTGATCTGAGGCAGGGCTTTTGAAATGTTATTGTTTTATGGGGACTATAGCTGACTTGCTGTTAGGAGGTGGGACCTGGTTAGAAGAGGCAGGTCATTCCCTACTCTCTCTCTCTGCTTCCCTGGCCTTAAGGGGCTTGGCTTTCCTCCTTTCAGCCCATCCCATCTGTCATACCTTTCTTTCTTGGAGCTGCCCAGCTATGGACTAAAAACGTGAGTCAAAATAAACCTCTCCTTTAAATGACAGTTGTCCAGTATTTTGTCCCAGTGATGAGAAAAGTGACTAAAACATTGATAATAATTAACTTTTATTGTAAGCAAAAGTGGTTGTTATTTTTATTCTCCTAGTTACAGTTTTAAGGGTATTAACTGATATTCTTATCACAGTCATTTTGGTAATATAAAGAATGACATAGTGGTGAAGTCCAATTTATGTTTTTTCCTTCATAATTTTTTGGGGTTTTATCTAACAATCCATTGTCAAATCTAAATTATGAATATTTCCTCCATCTTCTCTTCTAAGACTTGCATTACTTTAGTTCTTTATTTATATTCTTAATCAATTTTTGAATGAAATTTGGTACATAGTGTGAGAGGTGGTCCAAATTTGTTCTTTTGCAAGTAGCTATTCAGCTGTCCCAGCACCATTTGTTGAAGAAACTATATCTTCTTGTGGAATATTCTGTCTTGTCAATAATCAATTGGCCATAGACATATGGTTGACTTCTGGACTTGCAGTTCTATTCCATTGGTCTATACGTCTCTTACGCCAGTCTCACACGTACTCTTCTGATCATTGTAGCTTTATTACACATTTTAAAGTGGAAAATGTGAGTTCTTCAATTTTGTTCTACCTTTTTAGGATTATTTCAGCTATTCATGACCCCTTATAATCTCATATTAGTTAGAAAAGCTAATTTAACATTTCTGAAAAAAAACCTGCTAGAATTTTGATAGAGATTGCATTGAATCATAGATTTCTTTCAGTAACATTGCTGTCCTAACAATATTAAGTCTCCAAAGTCATGAACATGGCATTTTTTGTTTATTTGTTTAGGTCTTCTTTAATTTCTTATAGCAATGTATTTTTTTCAGTTTTCAGCATACAACTCCTTCACTTACTTGGATTATGTGATTCCTAGGCATTTTAATTTTTATAAGCTATCATAAATGGAATTTAAAAAAATTTCCTTTCTGGGTTGATAATTTGTGGTATATAGAAAAAGTGATGGCTTCTGTGTTAATATCACACTCTGCGATTTGTTGAATCATTTATTCTAGGTTTTCTGTTGAATTTTTGGGATTTATATACATAGGATCATGCCACACATAAATAAAGAGAATGTTATTTCTACCTTTCCAACTTTAAGCTCTTTTCTTCCTTATTGCTCTGTCTAATATTTCCAATATAATGTTGAGAAACAATGATGAAAGTAAGGCTCTTTGTATTCTTTTTCTTTTTCAGGCAGGGTCTACTTTTGTAGTTCAGGCTGGACCTGAATTCACTATGTTGCCCAGGCTGGTTTCAAATTTGAGGTGATCCTCCTGCCTCAGCCTCCTGACTGCTAGGATCACAGGCCTCCACCACCATGCTCAGTTTCCTTGTATTATTCTTAACACTAGATGGAACTCTTAAGTCCTTCATTGAGTGTGATATTGCCGTGAAATTTTTCAGAATTACTTTTTATTGTTTTGAGCATGTCCCTTTGGACTCCTGATTTCTGAATGCCTTTGTCATGAAATTATTGATGACTTTTTGAAATGTTTTCTTGAATTTTTGTCAAAATAAACGATCTCCTGAATTCTATTAGTACAGTTTATTGCACCGATTTATTTTATGTTGAAACACTTTTGAATTCCAAACTTTTGTACATCAAAAAACTTTCTCAGGAAAGTGAAAAGAAAAAGTTTAGAATGAAAGTAAATATTTGAATATTATAGACTTGAAAAAGGTTTCTTTTCCAGAATATATAAAACCTATTTCAACAATAGCATGATCATAACAGCAATAGCCACAACAACAACAACATCAACCTCATAAGTATAAAATGAGCAGTGGAGTGTCACAGCAATGAATCCACAGAAGACACAATGGTGAACCAGGAAGCATCTGAAAGCTTGCTCAACATGATTTTTCATTGGGAGAGTGAAAATCAAAACCACATAAGTGCTAGTTTACAATCACGAAGACAGCTACTAACAAAGAGAAGAAAATGAGAAATGGGGAGTATCGATGGAGATGTGGAGATTGGATCATTGCGCACTACTGGTGGGACTGTAAAATGATTAAGCCACTGTTGAAAAGAGTTTGGGGTTCCTTAAAAACTTAAACATACAATTTATCATATGACCCTAGTATTCCATTCCTAGATATATATCCTAAGAGATCACTGAAAATAGATACTTCAGCAAATAAACATTTATAGAAGTATTGTTCACAATAGCCCGAAGGTAGAAATAGTCAAAATATCCACTAACAGATAAGAAGGTGAACAAATAATGGTATAAACTGAAATAGAATATTATTCATCCATCAGTGTGAGGGCCATGGGCTCAATCTGCATTACACAAAAAGTAATGAAGCAATACAGCAGCACATAGATATTAAATTAAGTTAAATGAGAAAAATAAGTCAAAGATGTTTATATATTGTAAAATTCCATGTATTATGAGCTATTCAAATGAGGTAAATTCATAGAAACAGAAAACAGGTTGTTGGTTGCCAGGAATATGGTTTGATGGAGTGGCAGTAATTGCTTAATTAATACAAGGCTTTATTTTGGGGCAATACAATGTTTCCAAACTAACAACATTTTTTTTTCAGCTTTAATTGAGTTTATTGGTACATTTTAGGGATACAGTACAGTCACATTCATTGTTGGGATCTTGTACCTCTACATGACAAGTCTTGATTTTTAATATAATAAATGCCCCTGAATTTTCCCTGATGTCTCATGTACTGGAATTTTTATATTAATTATTGCTTTTGGAAACTATTATCCTGAATATAGCTAAGTATCCCAGGAATGTGAGTTAGTCATCATTTGTGTGTATTAATTTTGCATCTATTTTGGTTACTATTATTTTAGGAACAATAAAATGTGTGTATTGGATAGTTTTATTAAGCAGGAATACTATACTAAGTCCTGAATTCTGAAAAAAAGGAAGAAAGAGAGAAGCTATAACTATATTCTAGACTAATTCTTAGGACAAAAATAATGTATTCTACATTAGTTCTTAAGGCAAAATACTTAGTTATATTTTAGAAAAATTTTCCTACTGTGTGACCATTTTGAGAGGCATTCTGACAATCTTTTTCTCTAATTAGTGGTTAACACTGAGTTTTTTTGTAGAGGAAAATGTGGTCAAAGGAAAGAACTTTTTGGTCCATCTTCCACTATGGGAAATTGGAGGGCTGTACAGCCATAGTACAATTTTGTCCTATTTTGAGCATATGATTCTTTCTGAAACTAGAAAAGATAAAAACAAAGGGGGGTAAAATACTGGATATTTTAAAAAATATATCATTTAAATGTTACTGATAATTTTTAAGTTTTATTAATCAATGCTGACTTTCATCCAAGCTATTCACACTACTTGCATTTCACCTGGCTTTAATGTTTTAACATGTACCTGGGATACAGGAGTTAAATGTCAGTTAATTGATCAGGCTTAACCACCACCAGACAAGAGACTTAGGGGTTGTCACAGATTTGCTTCAAGCTCATCAGGAAAAAGTGATAGCTAATAAAGCCACTCTATGAGGGAGCTACCAACTTTGTCTATCCAAATCCATTTATCCAATGTATTACTGCTTTGAAATGAGAGAATTTATTCCTTTCTGTGCAAAGCAACTAGAGGAATGAAGGAGAAAGGGTTAATTACCAATGAAGATGTGGTATCCAACAATGTTGTGAGCCACACCAAGATACTGGATCTGCACACATGAGAGACTGTTTTGTGCATCTATGGTGATTGAAAAACAATTCCTTGTGCTTATTATGAGGAGGAAAGAATTATGCTGTAGTTATTGAAGTTTTGTTTCTGGTCTCCAATTTGGCAAAACATTCTTTAATAACTTCTAAATATTTTATATTGGCATGTGGATTTAGGGCTGTTCTTTATGTGAGATTTATACATGAGTATTCATTTCTGAGAGTGAAAATGTAAATGATAATATGATTTTAGTACCAAATTCAATTTGTTCATTATTGATATATAAGAAAATGACTGGCTTTTTAATATTATCCATGCAGTCTATAATTTTGCTAGAATTACTTGTACATAAATAATCATACTCTGTGAAAAATGCAGTTTTACTTCTTAAAGTAGTTCAATCTGTAGTGAAGTCTTATTTTGAATTTTGACATTGTAATATGTGTGCTCTGTCTCTCTTTTTTAGTCTGGTTAAAGGTTTTTCAGAGATATATATATATATATATTTTTTTTTAAAGAACAATTTTTAAATTTATTTTCTCTATTGGTTTTTATATTTCAATCGCATTGATTTCAGTTCTGTTTAAAAATTTCTTTAATTTGCTTTCTTTGGATTTAATGTAGTACTCTTACTTTGGTTTCATACAATAAAAGCTTATATTATTGAATGTACATATTTTTAATTTTCTAATATCTCCACTCAGTACTATATATTTTCCTCTAACCACAGCTTTATTGTTTCATGTTTTATTTTAATTTTCATGCAGTTAAAAATATATTAAAATTCACTTCAGATTTCTTCTTTGACCCATCCATTATTTAGACTTGTTTTGCTTAATTTCCACACAGTTTGGAAATTTCCAGCTGTATTTATTGGTTTCTAGATAAATTCCATTGTGGGCTGCTGGCAGGCATCAAGTGATTTTTGTTTTTTAAAATGTTAAGTTGCAAAAGAGGGAGGGGGCAAGTAATGCTTTGTCCCTGAGCTCTGGCTCATAGTGTGGGAGGGGCAGCTCAAATCTGCAGAGTAGCAATGACTATTGGTGAGCCAAGAGGCCTCCACAGAGAAATGTACCAGTGGAGCAGAGCAGTGGGTGCTGCAGACTGCAGTGATTGGTGAGTTATTTGGGTACAGAAATCCCCAGGAGAGGTTAATTAGCTAGTAGACATTTTGGAAAGGGGACAATTTAACTCACAAGTCAGAGCAGCTTTGGGTTGGCTCAATCTTCTGTATCCAAGTGTCAGGGTAAGTGGAACTGAATTTAATCCAGTAGGAGGTCAGGGAGCCAAGTTCAAGCTAGCAAGGAACTGAGTTCAAGCTGGTAGGAGGCAGAACGTTGCAGATCAAAAAACCTCAGGTCCCAGCCTCACAGCCAGAAACCAGAAGCAGCCTGAACTTTAGCGGAACTAACAGCCAAAATTTGCTGGGATTATTCACTATTGTTGTAATTCCAGTGCTGGCTTGCTAGGATCTGTCAACATGGATCTGGGTTCTGTCTGCACCCTCTGTCAGCCAGTGATTAAAAAAAAATAAAACCCTAAAGTAGACATCATTTTGTTCTGCTTTTTTTCCTTTCCTTTTTGACTTTTTATTTTTTTCCTCTTTTTCTTGCTTGTTTATTCTTGTTTTTATATGAGTTGGAGCATTATTTCTAGAGTTATTTTTTGTTCCATTATTATTTCTGTGTCTTCTTTCTTTCTTTCCTTCCTATCTTCTTCACCTGTTCCCAAAGCTTTGGTAATCTTCCTTTCTCCAGAAGGCTTGTTTCTAATTCCTTTCTCTTCTATTTCTCTATTTTTCCCCCTCAACACTTTTACATTTTCTGCTCCAAGCATAAAATTTCCATACTCAGGAGATATTTATTGTACATAATTTTCAGTTTATTTTAGATTTCATTATATAGCTACAAATCCTGTCCACATGGTTAAAGATGGCAAGTGAATAGTTACCAGTTTGCTTTTTTAGGCTGTGTTTGATGCTACTATTATTACTGATTGAACTACTTTAGCCAAGGTGAGATAACTGCTCTAATTAGTTGTTCTTCAGTATATGCCAAGACTGAGATTGCCTGAGAATAATAATATTGTAGACCAGTGCTAAAACACTAGGCAGTAGACCAAATAGGTAGCATTTCTAATACCCAACAAATTAAAGATGTAGGATCTTTCAAAAGACTCAAAACCCAAAGCCAGCTACATCTGGCAGACATCTCTGAGAAGTATTCATTTTCAAATAATACTAGCAATAAAGGTAGCTATCACAAACAGTTTAAAAGCATGAACACAAGAATTAAACAAAAAATGAGAAAACATGGAAGTAATATGCAATCCAGACTTACAGCTTACCAAAGATAAACCTGGGGGATAATGAGATGGAAGAATTTGAAAGCTACCCACCTGGACTTTCTGAAATGGTAACAGTGGAAGTAACAAAGCAAATGAATGAGACTCTAGAAAAAAATTAAATTAGAAATAATTTCTCATATAACATCAGAGATGATGACCATAATGACAGACATGACTAGTGAATCTAGAAGAGATACAGATTAAAAAAAAATAGAGTGGCTTAGAAAAAATGAGGAAACTGTGAATGCTTAACATAGGAAAGAAATGATATCTATGAAGCAGATTCAATCAGATATCCAAGAGATTAAAAATTTTACTGAAAGTATACACTCCAGATTGAACCAGTGTGAGGATAGAATGTCAAATCTAGAAGACAAATTTGTGGTTACCAATCATGAAATGAAAGATTTATTAAAAATAGCAAGAGACCATAAAAAATAAATCCAACAGCTGCTAGGTGATGCAAAGGAGAATAATAGGAGACAAGAGTCAATGAAAAAGCAGGAGATAGTACAAATAAAACATGTTCATAGAAGTAATGATGTACAGACAAGTAAGGCATATATAACTCCAAGTAAGCATGTTCAGAAGAAATCTAATATAATATGATTCAAAAAATTCAACACAAAAACATAGTAATAATAGCTGTTACAGTGAAGAAACAAATCACTTATAAAGGAAAGCCCACCAAAATGATACCAGCAGCCAGAGATTTAGCAAGCACAAGGGGTAATGAGTTCAATCCCTGGTAACAAAAACAAACAAACAAACAAAATGGCACCAGGCTTCTCACACAAACCCCAAGGACAGCTTGGAGTGAAATATTTTAAGCCCTAAAAGAAAACAACCTCCAGCTGGGCGTTTAGCTCAGTGGTTCTGCTGTCTGCCTTGCAAGCACAAGCACCCACGTTTGATACCTGGTACAAAAAAAGAAAAGAAAAAAAAAAGAAAAAGAAAGAAAACAAACCCCAACCCATACTGATGTGCCCCTCAATACTATCTTTCACATGATGAAGATATTGTACTGCCTTAAAAAAGAACACCTGACAAAATTCATTCCCATCAAATGAGCACTCCAAAATGTTCCAAAGAATGTTCAAGAAAGAGATAACAAAGAATACAACTCCACAAACCCCAACAGAATGGTCACACTAATCAAGGAAAGTAAGCAAACAGAAGGGAAAGAAAAGGAACCAACAACAGGAACATAACAATATAAGGATAAGTCAATAATATCAATTGTCTATATCAATATCAAATATCAACATGAAAAAATCAAGTAGACACTAATACAATTATTAGCAGACACATATAATTGATTAGAGCAGAAATTAATGTAATTGAAACCAAGAAAACAATCCATGAATTGATGAACTGGTTCTTTAAAAATTGAATAAAATTGATAAGCCCATCATCAATCTTATAAAAAAGGGGCAAAAACTCAAATCCTTGCAATTAGAAATGAAAAGGGTGATATTATAATGAATCTTGCAGAAATCCAGAAGATTATCAATACCTACTTATTAGAATCTGTATTCTAATAAGATGGAAACAAAAGAAATGGACAGAATTCTGATACATGTGAATTACCAAAGCTGAATCAAGAAGCTATAAAGATCCTAAGCCAATATCAGTCAATGACATTGAAGCTATAATTAAAAAACCTACCAACAAATTAAAACCCAGGTCTTGATGTATTCACTGGTGAATTCTATGAGAAATTTAGAGAAGATTTGATGTCACTACTCCTCAAACTCAAAAAGTGAGCAATACTCCCAAACTTGTTCCTGGAATAAATATTAAACTGATACTAAAACTAGACAAGGATCCAACCAAAAGGAGACCTACAGACCAATCTTCCTAATGAACATAGATACCAAATTCTCAGTAAGATACTGGCAAACAGAACGTAGATAACCATCAAGAACATTATACACCATACCAGGTAGGATTTATTCCAGTGATGCAGGGATGATTCAACATATGCAAATCAATAAATCTGGTATACCATATCACCAGAGTCAAGGACAAAAACCTCATAATCCTCTCAATAGATGCAGAAAAAGCATTTGAGAAAGTCCAGCACATATTCATGATAAAAATTGTACAGAAATTGAAACAGATGGTTATTATCTCAATCTGATAAAAGCCATCTATGACAAGCCAACAGCCAACATCATAATAAACATTCAAAAGTAGAAAGCTTTCACTCTAAAATTGGGAACAAGGCAAGGATGTCCAGTACTATCACTTTCATTCAATACAGTTTTGGAAACACTAGCCAGAGCAATTAGATACGATAAAGAAATAGAAGAAATAAAGATAGAGAAGAAAGAAGTTAAATCAACATTATTTGTGCATGACATGATATTCCACATGGAAGACCACAAAAATTCCACCAAAATACTTCTAGATTTAATAACCAAATTCAGTGATGCAGCTGGATACAAAGTCAAGACTCAAAAATCAGGACCCTTCTTGTACAGAAATAACAGGCTTACTGAGAGAGAAATTAGAAATTCATCAAGGCACCCCCCCAAAGAAATGCTTAGGAATCAATCTAACAAAGGAAATAAATGACCTTTACATTGAAAACTACAGTATTCTGAAAAAGGAGATCAAAGAGGATATCAGAATATGGAAAAATATCCCTTGTTTTGGGGTAGGCAGAACCAATATAGTGAGAATGTTCATACTCTCAAAATTGCTATACAGATTTAATGGAATCCCAATCAAAATACCAAGAGCATACCTCACAGAATTAGGGAAACAATCCTAAAGTTCATTTGGAACCAGAAGAGAGCTAAAGTAGCAGAAATAATTCTGGGCAACAAAGGCAAGCATCATAATCCCTGACTTGAAATTATACTATAAAACTACAGTGATATAAAGAGCATGACACTGGCAAAAACAAAACAAAACAAAATAAAACAAAGAAACAGACCCAAAAATCAATGAAACAAATTATGTGATGTAGAAATAACTCCAATAACCTTATCTTTGATAAAATGGTCAAACACCTTCACTGGAAGAAAGACAGCCTCTTCAGTAAATGGGGCTGGAAAAACTAGCTTTCCACATGCCAAAGACTAAAACTAGACTCATAGATCTCACTGTGCACTAAAGTCAAAATGGATAAAAGTTCTAAATAGTAAAATAGAAACTCTAAATCTGAGAGAATAGGTAGAACTCTTGAAGATATAGGTGTAGGCTAAAACTTTATGAAAAAACTCCTATCATACAAGAAATAGTATAAAGAATCAGCAACTGGAGTCTCACTAAAAAGCTTTTGCACAGTAAAAGAAACCACCAACAGAGTAAAGACACAGCCCACAGAATGAAAAAATTTTGCCAGCTGTTTCTCAGACAAAGGACTAATATCTAGAATATATAAAGAACTAAAAAAAATCAGATTCCCCAATCCAAAAATGGGCATCTGAAATGAATAAGCAATTCTCAGATGAAGAAGTGGAAATGCGAAATAAATATAAGAAAAAAATGTTCAACATCACTGGTAATTCAAGAGATTCAAATTAAAGCAACACAGATTTCATCTCACTCCAGAAAGAATGGCTACTACCATCAAAGCAACTAATAACAAATGCTGGTGAGGCTTTGGGAAAAAAGAACCCTCCTATTCTGGTGGTGGGAGTATAGAATGATCCAAATACTGTGGAAATCAGTGAGAAGATAACTCAGAAAAGGAAAACCACAGGTTCAGTTTGACTCAGCCATTCCATTTTTTCAAGTCTTCCTGAAATAATTAAAAGTATTCCACAGTGATATATGCACAACTCTGTTTATAGCTGCACAATTTGTAATAGCTAAATATTGCAAACAGCCCATATGCCCATCAACCAGTGAATGGATGAAGAATTTTTTTTTCCACAATGGGCTTTAGTACTCTGCCATAAAGAAGGATAAACTTGAGACATCTCTAGGTCACTGGTTGCATCCTGAGATCATACTCTTCAGTGAAATAAATGAAACACATGTGTTCAAATACCATATGATTTCTGATGTGAGACACCAAGAGTGTAAATAAAGACCAAAATGTATAATACATATTGTAAAATATAAAGAAAATGTTCAAATGGGAAAGGGAACTAGGGAGGGAGAAGGAGAGGGGAAAGAAGAGGGGGAAAGGAAAAGAGAAAATAAAAAGAAAAAATAGAAACAAATCTTTTGTGAATAAAAATGGGAAGAAAAGTTAAAGGTAGGAGAGAGAAAGGGAAAAAAGAATGAAGATATATCTTGTAGAGGTAAAAATTCCATGTGATAAATGTGATCATTATATACATCTAAAATGCACCAAAAAATTAATAAAAATGTAAGATTAATTTTATAGCTCAGAAAGTAGCATATCTTGGGTAATATTCCATATAAACTTGGAAAACCCATATTATCTATTGTCTTTGCATGGAGTAGATGTAAATTACGTACAGTAGATTGACCATGTTTCATTTCAATTACATCTTTATTGCTTTTCTACTTCATGTCTGAAACAAAAACTTCAGAGACAGGTTACCTTTCCAGTAGAGTTGTTCTCTGGAAAACAAGATAACATGCTAAAATATTTAAATATATTATTTAATTAGAAACTTCACATTATTATTCATAGTTATTTAATTGCTACAGGTCTTGGAGAGCTTTTAGATTAGTTGTCCTTAATCTGAGGATTGCACACTCCAAACTATATCAGTGAATTCATCTAATTCTTGCAAGTCTACCAGTTTTTATGTCATGCATTTGGATGCTTTGTTCTTGTGTACCTATTAAACACTGTTAGGTATTTTTGAAGAAATTTTCCTTGCTCTGCAGTATGCTCTGTCTGAAATTAATGTAGCTAGTATGAATTTTTTTGCATTGCTGCAATTTATCATGTTTTATCTTTTCCCACACTTTTCATTTGAGCTATATATCCCTTTACGTATAAAGTG
The DNA here is from genome assembly GCF_012274545.1 of Fukomys damarensis. Lineage (NCBI taxonomy): Eukaryota > Metazoa > Chordata > Mammalia > Rodentia > Bathyergidae > Fukomys > Fukomys damarensis. Next base: position 27,050,202 of record NW_022900950.1, read on the forward strand.
AGTTTCTTTTAGATGTTATTTTGGATATTGCTTTTTAACCCATTGTGACAATTTGTATTTATATGTGTGTTTAGGTAGTTGACCTTAATTGATTATTGATATGGTTAGATAAAAATGACCTTATTAGTTAGTATTTTCTAAATTTTGCTTTTGTTCTTTGTAGCTGTTTCTGTGTCTTATGTGGGTTTTTTAAAAAAACCTCTTTTTGGTTTTACTTGAGCATTTCTATATACCCACTCTCTCTGTTTTTTAGCATAACATTTAGAATTCTATATTTTTAAGTGGTTTCAATTAAATTTTTTAATATACATTTACAAATAAATCAAGTCCACTTTTAAATAAGCTTCATGAATAGCGTGGATGTCTTATAAACACATATCTTAATTTCTTTTCTTCTATCCCTGGCATCATTGCTATCATTCTGAATATTCAAATAAATATATATTTGAACATATATTCAAATTATTATTACTTGAACAAATTGTTATGTGTGAGAGACTGCTTGGGCCTGCATAAGATGGCTGCCCTCAACCTTAGCCTTTGCCTCGGTGGAAAAATCCCACTAGACTACGTACGTGACTTTTGGCAGGTTTAGCCCCTGGGCAAACAGGAAATCTTACAGAAAAAATAGCCCTTTGTGCTAACCACAGGGTCACGGGATCTGGAGCAGGAGGCCGGTGGTATTTCCTTGTCCTGCTTGCCCCTAGAGATTGTTAAGTTAAAGATTGCATAGGGTTAATTGTTGATGTACGCCTTCCCACTTACCCCTCCCCACATTTGGTAAAATACTGATTGCTGTATGGTTAAATGCTTGAATGACTCATGTGATTGGTAGAGGATTTGCTTGAACTGTCCAATAAGCTTGCTGAACCTTCCCCCTGGGATAACAGTATATAATCATTTTGCTGAGCCAATAAAGCGCCTTTGATCAGAAACCAGACTTGGGCCGTGTACTCTAACTTCTTAAAGATTTCCTCCACAGACATTCAAGATCGGATCGGCCTCTGATGACCCACGAATAAGAGGCGGCTCTCACCTCCTATTCCCCGCGGGACGGGGTCCCCCCAGAGAGCCGCAGTTATGTATTAAAAATTAAGAATAATAAATAAGATTTTATTTTGCCTTAACTTATTCATTCTCTAATTCTCTTTCTTCACATAAATCCCAACTTCTGACATATAAAATTTTTCTTCTCTCTGAATAACTTTAATATTTATTATAAGGCAGATCTGTTTGAAACAAATTTGGAACAATTTTGTTTATTTGGAAATGGCTTTAGTTCTTCTTCACTCTTAAAGGTTAATATGAAAAGGTATAGGATTTTAAACTTATGGGAAGTTTTTTCCTCACAACTTTAAATATTCCATTCCAATTTTGCTTCATGGCTTCTTATGAGAAGTTTAATGCCATTCATTAATTTTCTCTTCTTCAGATAAGTTTATTTTGTTTCCCCATTGTGGCTTAGTTTTTCCTTTTGTATTTGATTTACTAAATTAAAAAATTATTAGTATATGTTTGTGATACATAATTAAAATATCATGATGTATTTTTCTATATAAGTAGCATATCTTTATCCTTTTTACTTCTGCTTTTCTTCCCATCCCTATAACTTATTTTTGATTTTTTTTTGTACCAGAAATTAATTTGGAGAAATTACCAGTCACCATTGCTTCAACTTTTGCAATTCTCATTATGGCCTTTCTCAATGCATTTTGTCCTTCTTTATAAAGCACATCCTCAAAAGTAATTACTTAATTATTATGTTAGGATTTAACTTAGTGGGAAATTTTCAGACCTAATGAAGGAAAACACCCAACTCTAGCCCACCCTAGCTACCCTGGCCCATATATGGTGGAAAGGAGCTGGAAGGACTGGTAAGTTCACAGCCCAGTGGCACAAGCTGACAAAAGGTCTGTGATCCAATCGTAGGACTATAGGATGAATCCCTTCTCTATATGTTTTACTACCATCACTAAAGCCATATTGTTGCTATTCCATGTATCCAGTACATTATGTCCATCTTTCAACAGAAAAGTAAAGCACACTAAATGGCAAAAAAAACACAGTTTATAGAAGTGGAACACTATCAGTACCACAGTCAGATATGGCAGGAAAGTTGGTACACTCAGACTAAGGGTTTTTTTTTTTTAACCATAATTAACATGTCACTTTCATGAATAAATAGCTTGCAAGAGTAGAGGGGCAATGTAAGAAAGAAGAAGACATCCTAAGATCAAAACAAAAATAAAATCTGCAACACTGAGATATTTCTACATGGTTGCTTATTCCCAGTGACTTCGTCACTGTGAGAAACACAATGTGATTTTTCTCTGTTATTTACCATGAGAATTTGGTAGCTAGAGGTAAAACTCACAAAAGTGTGAAGGTATTTTATGACTTAGTTCACATGAAGTTTAGTTCCCATTCTTGTCTTCTCAAAGCCACCATCAATTTGGCAATTACAATGCAGTTTTTCCTAGTTCCCACAGAGTTATGTCACAGGTTATAATGTGATTCCTGAAATCTGTCTGCTATCTTCAATTTCAAGTAGAAGATTGCCTTGTGGTCTCACCTGGTGAGTTGAACAATTTTTAATTCCTCTGTTGTTCTATTTTTGATTTCTTGTTAGAAAGAACTGGTGACCTCTACATTTCTTGAATTATAACTTAAAGTCATTAATCAAAAATAGTAATAATTTCCAAAAATTACTATGATATGTTGAAGTTTAAATCACTTTCTATCATATATTATTTAGCATAATCAGCTTTTAACTCAACACAGATCTAGTATTTATTCAAATACAAAATTTTTGTAGTGGCTTTGGTTTTATTGTGATTGCTCTACATTTCTTCTAAGGAAAGCTACAACATTCATATTTAACATTTATTACTTAGGAATTTTCATTTCCTACTACTATCAGTTTTTTCTTTTCTTCTTAAATTTTAAGAGCTTTTTTCTTCAGTTTTTAATTTTTTAAGTACATGTTTCCAATATGTAATGATTACGTTCCTTACAAGGTGTTGGCATATGTACACACCATATTTTAATTATTTTTTCAATGTCTTTTCATGCTCCCTTCCTTCTCCTTCCGTCTTTTAATTCACTTACTATGTGAGAAAGATTTATCTTCCTACTCCTTATTATCTATCCTTAATTTGCTCATTATTTACATCTTAGGTTTTCTCATATAAGAGGAACTATGTAATTTAATTTTATGTGGGTGATTTATTTCATTTAATATTTCAAGGTGCATCTATTTTCCTAAAGATGGTTCCAGTTCATCCTTTTTTATGGCACAGAATAGTACTACATTGTATATAAATACTAATTTTCTATTCATTCATTTGTTGATAGGCACATGGGCTGTTTTCAAAATTTAGTGATTAAGAGCTTTTCAAATGCATCCATTGCTTTTGGTGTCTAATGTAATTCTAATTCTACTCTTCTATTTTTATCTAAAAAATTTCCTTAATATCCTCAGATTCTATTTTCATTTTTGTCTCAGCCTGTTCTTTCTTCATAGATTAATGTCTATACATCATAGTGACATACTTTTAGGTTTTCCATTAATGATGCAAAATGATTGTAACTATTTTACTTTACTTCTTTTTTTCTTTTCTTTTTTTTGGTACCGGGAATTGAATTTGGGCCCTTGTGCTTGCAAGGCAGGCAGTGGAACCACTGAGCTAAATCCCCAGCCCTTTACTCTAGTTCTTGTGGCAAACAATTTTCATAGAACTACAAATTCTCAGAAACCTGTTTTATAATGGAACTCATTAATATATTGTTGAAGGAGCTGCCTCAATTTAATATTAGGAGGTGTAAGCCAGACTGTACCGTCATAAAGGTGTATAGAAATAACCAAACTGTCCTGAGGGAACTATATAGAACCCTACACCTAACAAGAACAGAATTCATATTCATCTCTGTTGTTAATGGCACATTATCCAAGTAGACAATATGTTGAGCTCACATATAAAAGCTTAATAGATTTCAGAAGACTTAAATCATTGAAACTACCTTTTCAATTATAATGGCATGAAGCTAGAAATCAATAAAAGAAGAAAAATTAGGAGATTTACACTTGTGGAAGTTAAATGACACAATCTTTGATAATCAATAGGCTAATGATGTTACAAGAGTAATTAGAAAATACTTTGTGCAGAGTACTAACAAATGATAACATAAAAAGTCATAGGATGAATAAAAACTGCTATGAAGGAGATTCTGTAAAGGAAGGCACATATTAATAAAAAATGAAGATTTTAAATTTATAACTTAACTTGGATGCACACTGAGGAGATACTCTTTTTTTTCATTGAGTTTATTGGTACATTTTGGGTATACAGCATAGTTGCATTCACTGGGCATGGTGGTGCATGCCTGTAATCACAGCACTTGGGAGGCTGAGGCAGGAGGATTACTGTGAGTTTGAGACCAGCCTGTGCTATACAGTGAGTTCCAGGTCAGTCTCAAAAAAAAAAAAAAAAAAAGGAAAAAGTAAAAGTACAGTTACATTAATCATTGGGATCTTGTACCTTTACATGACAGATCTTGGTTCTCATTTTTCCCCATACCCCTATCCTACCTTCACCCCATCTATCCTTCCCTATTTACAAAGATTTTGTTTCCACTTTTTCATTTTCTTATATTTTTTTCTTTTTGCTTATTTCCTTTCCCCTAATCCTTCCCACTTCCCCTACACCTTTAGGCTTTTTCTTCCTATTTCACATTATCAGTTATAAAATTTGGATCTTATTTACATTTTCAGTTTCTCTGGTGTGAAAAACTAATAAATAGAATGCACATGTTAAAATAATGAATAGTTTCTCTGGTATCAAAAACTAATAAATAGGACACAACTGTGTAAATACCAAATCATTACTCTAAACTAAAAGTCTAAATAAGGACTAAAAGGTATAATAGATAATGTGAAAGAGGAAGAAAAAGTGCAAAGGGGAAGTGGGAGGGGTAGGGGAAAAGAAAGAAGGGAATGGAATAAAAATGAGAAATGGAAACAAAGTTTTTGTAGGTAGAGGGGGTGGAAGAGTTGAATAGAGGGCAGGGGAATGGGGAAAATAAGATCCAAGATGGATTATGTAAAGGTCTTAATTTCCAATGATGAATGTGATATTGTATATGTTAAATGCACCAATAAAACTAATTTAAAAAAGAAAAAAACATAAGAATAGAAAGAACAAATTGTACCCAGATCTAGTAGAAAAACTAAATAACAAATATTAAAGAAAAGATAAATAAAATACAGATTGGAAGAGAAAACAAAATTGGTTCTTTGAAAAGACTAATAAAATTGATAAAATTAAACGGAGATGGGGAAACTGCAAATAACTTTAATCAGATTCATATGGGCAGTTCTACTAATGTTACAGAAAAAAAGATTATAAGTAGTGTTATAAAACAATTGTGCATTAAAAAATCAGATAACCTAGATGAAATGAACAAACTCATAGAAACACAAAATAGCAACTGATCCAAGAATTAGTAAATTTCAGTAGACCTATATTATTGTATGTCATAATTTAATAGTAATGAAATTGAATAATCAAAGCCCTATCAAAAAATCCGCTAACATGCATTCAGTGATGAATTTTATTACATTAAAAGAACAGTTAATGTCATTTCTTCTAAAATTATCCCAAAACTAGAAGAAATACCTCATAACATTTCATTAGATGAGCATTACTTTGATATCAAAGATGATATTACAAGAAAAAACTACAAATTAGTATCATTCATATAGATGCAAAGTTTCACAACAAAATACTAACAAATTAAGTCTAACAGTATTAAAAAATATTAAAAAGCATGATCAAGTGGGATTTATTGAGGAAATCAAGGGTGGTTCAACATAAAAAATTCAAAGTAAAATAATCCTTTAGCAAAATGTTGAAAGAAATCCAAATAATCACTTTAGATGACGTATAAACAGCATTTGACAAAATCCAATACTCTTTCATGATTCAAAAAAGTGTTCAGGGGGCTGGGGATTTAGCTTAGAGGTTCGGTGGCCTGCCACCCAAGCGCAAGGACCTGAGTTCAATCCCTGGTACCAAAAAAAAAAAAAAAAAGTGTTCAGAAAAGTAAGAAAAGAATGTAAAATGCTCAACATAACAAAGGAAATTTAAGAAAACTTTACAGGAAATATACTTTAGAACAAAAGACTGATAATATTCCTTCTAAAATTAGAAAAAATAATATTATTTTTGCCACTGTTAGCATTGGAAGTGTTAAATCAGACAAGAAAAATAAATAAAAGATATCCAAATTAAAAATGAGGAAGAAAAACAATCCCTTTTTACAGATAATATGATTCTATATAGATAATCCCAAAGATGGGCAACATTTGTAAATGGTGGCCAAAATACAGAGAGAGCTCTCATATATCAACCACAAAAAGCAACCCAATTAAAAATGGGTAATGGAGTGGCCAAACCCATACATAAAAATATAGCAATATCATTGTTACAGGGGAAACAGAAATAAAAAACAGTCAAATATTACTTAGCATACTCTAAGTAAATAGAAAGTGAAATCAGGTGCTGATTCATAGGGAATACAGAGGGGGAATAGGGAGTAACTATTCAATGGTTAGGAACTTTTATGCTGGACATGATAAAAAATATTTGGGAAATAAAGAAGCCACTTGCACATTATGAATTTACTACATGCAACAGAAATGTATGATTTACAGAAATCAATTGTACTGTACATGAATTTTCTCTCAATAAAAGATAAATTTTACATGATGCATGGGCTGTGACAGAGTGAAAATTTTGAGTGTGTTTTATTCAATAAATTACTGTGATAGATATAGACAGGAAGGTAATACGTAATGGCAGGCATCCTAACTCAAGAAATGATTGCTCTGACAAATGTGTATAGTCCTGGATACTTTCAGGAATTAAAGTCAAATAATTTCAATAGTTAAAGTTCAGAAAATGTGTAATGTGTGTCAAGCACTGTGCAAGCAGGAGGTAAGACAGTGTTATGGTTGAGAACATAATGGTTTGAGTCCCAGGTCTACCACTTGCCAGCTATATTCCTCAACTGGGACTGTTGATAAACTAAGTCATATGTGACAATTGTTAAAACAGTGCTTGGTACCTAATGTCCATAAGTGTTAAACATCTAGTTCAGTGATTTGTATGCCATTTTCTCCTTTAATTCTCCAAATAAGTTTATTAAAAAATCAGAATTATCCCCATTTTACAAATTAGGCATAGAGTGTGCCTGCTGAAGTCAGACTCATTCCTTTTATTTCCAGGTTAAACACTGAAGCCTCAGGGACCATGTCTTTGACTGCTGGTCTTCATTTTGTCTCTCATTATTCACATTTTAAATTTCCTTTCCTTTACTATCACTGATCACACTTATAATTATATGCATCCACAACCCCAAATAACTTATTTTCCAGGAACTGATACTGGTCTCTGCCCATCGCAAAGGCTTTACTATTCAAAGCATAATTTTAATTCCCAAAGGATTGAGCCCTTACTGGTTGTCAATGACAGAGTTAGGGAAAGGGTATGAATTATTCATTACTCAGCAAAATTTACTGGAAGTAATCTTCATATACATCAATTGACCCTTATTTTCCTACACAATTAAGATTTCTTCTTCATTTCTCTTCCTCCATTTTCCTTTCTGAAAGTCCTCTTTTTTCTCTCACAGTGTCAGAATCTGCTCCCTATTCTCCCTTCTGTAGCATTCTTGGTCCATGATGCAATGTTTATACACATCCTGCTATACCTTTTCTTTATGGTTTTCTGGACAAGAACTGAAGTATCAGTTTACATCCAAATTCCTATTAGTTTTCTCATTCTAAGTCATATCAATATCCCTGAAGATAATGAAGGAAAGGATATTAATTCTTTATAGATCAGTATGTTTTTTACTATAACTTACCATGATGGGGCTATTAGTTTTTTCTCTATCTCCTATTAGGCAAGGACTAGGTCGTAATGCCCAACTTCATGACTGACAAGACAGTGAAAAATACCATTGAATGGATAAGTAGATATAACTTGTTTGAAGATATAGCTTATATGTGAAGTGACTTAATTGAAACCCAGATTTGTCTAACTCCAGAGCTCATAATCTCTGAAACAGTGATGAAAAATTTGAAGATCTATGAAAGTAAAACCGTGACTTTTAAGAAAAATGAACAAGAAAACAGGGAGATGGAATTCAAATGGCAAAATCAATGTGCAGGTAATCAGGTAGAAATTGAGGTAAACCTTACCTCTAGAGGAACTTGATTCTCTTATTAAATTACAGAAAAAAATCACCTACCAAGAATAGGAAGAGGAGTGAAGAAGACACAGTTAATATAAAGGTATAAATTGAAAATGATTGATAGAGATGATGTTACTGATCATTAAAATGAGATTATGTACCTTATATCCTACAAGCTTTGAGGTTATTTTAGTAGTAGGAGTTAGTAGTTTTTATATAGGAGGAGCTAAGTGTAACCAGTCTTCTGTATGGTTTAGGTTTCACACCTAGGTCAAACGAAAGGTCAGTGACTCAGCAGAATGTATTACAGCAAAAAGAAAAATGTAACAAATATGAGTGTGATCTAGATTGGCCAGGAGCTGAAGTAATGCCTGAACCAAGTCACTGCATATCTTATTTCACCTGCTGCTGCTATAACTGAACATCATGTACTGATTTATAAAGAACATTTATGCAAACAGTTCTGAAGGCAAAGGAGTTCAAGATTGAGTAGCCACATCTAATGAAATCTTTTCTCCTGCTGGGCACTCTGTAGAGTTCTGAGGTGGTACAGGGAATCACATGCTAAGACAGAGCACCTAGCTCACAGTCTCATTCAATAAGGACTTCACCTTTGTGACCATGTTTAACTTAGTTTCATCCCATAGGTCCTACCTCCAAACACTGTAGTTGGTTTATGTTGCAACTCTCTTAGTACTTCACAGTATGTCATAATTTTAATACAAGATTTGGTGTGGATATTCAGGACTGGCATTTTACTCTGCTTCTCCAAGTTCATAACTTCTTGTATACAGAGCACATTCATTCTATTCCTAAAGCTTCATTCCAGTATCCCCTAAAAAACACAAAGTTTCTGGCCAGCGCCCCAGGCCTTAATCAGAGCAGAAAGTTGAGGAACATCCAGCTGCAAAGGAAGCTTGCCAGTGTCCCAGGCCACATCAAAACAGATTGGTGAGGACTGACTAGCTGCACCGGTAGGTTGCCAGCACCCCAGGCCTTCATTGGAGCAGACTGATGAGGACTTCCCAGCCACGTGGTTGCCTCTGCACATACCTCCTCCCCACACTGTGCTCTTGGGCCTCCTGGTTGTGCCAACACCTGGATCCACACTGCAGAGACACAGGTAGTCATAAAGGCCATTTTACTGAGCTCCAGAAGATAGAATGGAAGTGAACAATGGCAGAAAAAGGCATAACACACCTACATAGCTGATGAGTTGGAGGGATCACTACCTTCCATGAGAACTTGGACTATCTTCAGGGTAAGGGCAGTGGGAAACTGAAACAGAACCTTGCAGAGTTCAACCCTGCAGGAAGTCAGGGTACTCAATTTAAGCCTTGCAGCTAGAATTCAGCCTGAATCTCAGGGGTCTGCCATCAGCTAACTGAGAGTAATTGACTTAGTTCTGTATATTCCTCCCCACATTGTCTATTGTGCCAGCAGAGATATATTCTAAATGAGGCTCTTCAAATCTTTTCTATCTTTTCCTCATATTTAAAATTTTTAATTTACAGTTTTGAAATGTTTTTTCCATTCTTCAAATTCTTCAGTTTTTCTTTCTTCTTTTTCCTGCTCAGTCTCTTGCTCCCCCACATTATTCTTCATCTAACTCTTTGTTCTTGTTCCTGCCCTAATTCAGATTTCTTCTTTCTCTTTTCTTCTCTCTTTTTAATTCACTCAAGTGTCATTAGTTTTAAAAAAGTGAGAATAATTAATAGCTTCCATATTACTGTTAAATTGTTCTATTGTCATCTTTGTTCTTGCACTCTGTCTTTGCCTCTTGTCTTCAACAGTCTCTTAGATTTTGTGTGATCATCCTGTGTCCTCTGGCTTCACTTTAAACCTCCTCCTATTCTTCTACCTATCTATTCCTCTCCTCCTAACTCCTTCTAAATCCCCATCCTGAAAGGTAAAGTTGCAATATTGAAGAATTTATTCACCATAAACATATTTTGGGCTGATCCTCAATTTTGATTTAATTCACATGTTTTATAGGTGCTAGATTAAAAGCTACTACAAATGGTCAATTTATAAGCTGTATCTGTTGCTTTTGTGTTGCTGATTGGACTAAAGAGTTTTGATTAATTCGATGAGTTGTCATATATGTTTTTATGAAAATGAGAGTGTCTATGAGTCATGAGACACTCAAAACCTAAAAAGCAACTATATTAGGAAAATCAAAGTAGTAACCCAGGAATTAAACCAAGGACAGCCCAGCAACAAAAATAAAAATGAGAAAACACTTAAGCAAGGCACAGAGACAGTCTTCCAGTTCACCAATGGCAAATTCTAGGGGAAGCGAGTTGGAAAAGTCTGACAATCAACTACCAAGTCACCCTGAACTCATAGAAAAGGAAGTAACAAAACAGATCAAGCAGGCTTTAGAAAAATTCAAAACAGAAATAGTTTCCCAGATAACTACAGAGAGATTGAGCACAATAAAAGATGTGATTAGCAACTCTACAACAGAAACTGACAAAGAAAAACAAATAGATGATCTCAGGATCATGATAGAAGCCATGAATATCGAGCATAGGAAAGAAATCTAAACCATGAATGCCCAATGAAAGAAAGAAATGGAATCCATGAAACAGATTCAGATATCAAAGAGAGTAAAAACTCTATTTGAAAGCATTTGTAGCAGAATGAATGACTGTGAACATAGAACTTCACATATCCATATATCAGTCATTGATGATGAAAAGAGAGATTTTTTAAAAACAGTAAGGGATCATGAGAAATTGATCCAACAATGATGATGCAAAGAAGAATAACACTAGACTGATAGGAATCCATGAAGTAGCAGGAGAAAATGCAAATTATTTTAAAAAACTGTTCACAGAATTAATGACAGAAAACTTCTCAAACACAGGGGAAGAATTTGACATACAGATAATTGAGACATATATGACTCCAACTAGCCATGATAAAAAAAACAAACAAACCCCAAGCCTACACCTATAATAGTCAAGATCCCGGAAACTTAACAGAAGAATAAAATACTACAAGCAGTTAGAGAAAAGATAGAAATCACATGCAAAGGAAAGCCCATCAGAATCACAGCACAAACACTCAGGTCAGGGAGAGCCTTGATTGAGGTATTTCAAGTCCTGAGAAAAAACAACCTCCAACCTAGACTGATGCATCCTACAAAACTCTCTTTAAAAATGGATGTTGAAATTAGATACTTCCATGAAAAAGAACTCCTGTGAAACTTCATGAATACCAAACCAGAACTCCAAACATATCTAAACAATATCTCAGAAAAAGACAATGAAGGTCACAATAGCATGAGGCCCAACAGAGCAAATCAATTAGGCAAGGGAGGGGGGGAAAATTAGAAAGATCCAACAATAGGACAATAACATGACAATGATTAGTCAATGCATACCAGTTATAACCATCATTGCGAATGGCCTCAATTCACCAATGAAAAGAAACAGACTAGCAGAATGGATTAAGAAGCAAAATCCAACAATATGTTGTATACAAGAAACACACCTACTTCAATAAGAAGCTCATAGACTGAAAGGGAAAGGATAGAAAACAGTTCTCTATGTGACAGAAGCCCAGAAAAAAGCAGGGGTAGCTATCTTATTTGAAGACAAAGCAAATTTCAAACCAAAACTGATTCAGAGAGACAAAGAATGCCACTACATCCTTGTAAAGGGAAGAATCCAAGTGGAAGAGATGACAATCATAAATATATATGCACAAAATATTAATGCCCCCACTGTTTTAAACAAATATTAATGGACATGAGAAACTAAATAAGCACTAATACAATTGTAGTGGGTGACCTAAGTACCCCATTATCACAAATAGACAGATCATCTAGGCAAAAAATCAACAAAAGAATACTAGAAATGAACCAAGCTTTTGAAGAAATGTACTTAATAGATGTCTACAGAGTGTTCCACTCCACAGTTTCAGAATATACATTCTTTTCAGCTGCACACAGGTCATTCTCCAGAATAGACCACATACTGGCTCATAGAACAGGTTTAAATGAATGCAAAGGAATCCAAATTATCCCATGTATAATATCAGACCACAGTGCAATTAAGCTGGAGATCAAAAGCACATGAAACTATAAGAACTTCACAAATACATGGAAATTGAACAACACTCTCCTGAAAAATCAATGGGTCACAGAGGATATTAAAAAAGAAATTAGTTTTTACAAATAAATGATAATGCCAATACAACATACAGGAATCTATGGGACACAATGAAAGCAGCTTCATGTGGGAATTCATAGCAGTTAATGCTGACACTAGGAAAACAGAGTGAGTTCAAATAAACAACCTAATGATGAATCTTAGGCTCCTAGAAAAGAAGAGGAAAACCTGAAGTTCATAGAAGGAGGAAACTAAAATTCAGAGCAGAAATGAATACAATGTAAACTAGGCAAAAAATACAAAAACATCAATTAATCAAAGAGTTGGTTTTTCAAAGAATAAGTAAAATTGATAAACTCTTAGCTAACCTTGTCAGAAAAATGAAAGAAAAGGCTGAGATCCTGCAAATAGGAATAAAAAATTTGAAGTCATAACAGATCCAGCAGAAATCCAGATGATCATCAATACCTACTTCAAGAACCTGTACTCTAATAAAATGGAAAACATATAAGAAATGGACAGATTTCTTGATACTTATGAATTACTAATGTTGAATGAATATGATAAAAAACTGCACAATTACAATCAGTGAAATTGAAAATATAATTAAAAGTTTATCAATGACCTAATGTTGAAGTCCTGATGGATTCACTGCTGAATTCTTCAAGACAGTTAGAAAAGAACTACTGATACTACTCTTTAAACTTATCAATGAAATTGAAAGGGAAGCAATACTTTCAATTTCATTGTTGGAAGCAAATGTTACTATGATTCCAAAACCAGGGAAAGACCCAACCAAAAAAGAATAAAAGACCAATCTCCTTAATGAACATAGATGAAAAAATCCTCATAGAGCTTACAGAGGACCATCAAGAAGATCATACATCCTGATCAAGTCACATTTATTCAGGGATGCAATGATGATTCAACATATGTAAATCAATAAACGTGGTACACTATATTAACAGAGTTAAGGACAAAAAAACATATGATCATCTCAATAGATGCAGAAAAAGCATTTGACATAATTCAAAACCCATTCGTGATAGAAACCCTGCAGAAAATTGGAATAGATAGTTTTTATCTCAACCTGATAAAGGCTATCTATGAAAAATCAGCTCCCAACATCATATTGAATGGCCAAAAACTGAAAACCTTCATGTTAAATTCAGGAACAAGACAAGGATGCCCACTATCACCACTCCTGTTCAATACAGATCTGGAAACATTAGCCACAGCAATTAGACAAGAGAAAAAATTAAAGCAATAAAGATAGGAAAGGATGAAATTAAACTATCATTATTTGTTGATGAAATACTCTTCATAGGAGACCCAATAAACTCTGCCAAAATGCTTCTAGACTTAATTAACACCTTCAGCAGAGTAGTTGGATACAAGGTCAACACTCAAACATCAGTAGCCTTCTTGTACACAAATAACAGACTCATGAGAGAGAAATTAGGGAAACATTCCTTTCACAAAAATGAACTATCTAGGAATAAGTGTAACAAATGAAGCAAAAGACCTCTCTCTACACTGAAAACTACAGCACATTGAAAAAAGAGATTGAAGAGGACATAAGAAAATGGAAAGATATCCCCTGCTCCTGGGTAGGAAGAATCAACATAGTAAAAATGGCTATGCTACAAAAACTGCTGTACAGATTCAATGCAATCCTGATAGAAATTGCAACAGTATATTTCACAGAACTAGCAAAAACCATCCAAAAACTCATTTGGAACCAGAAGCAACCTAGAATAGCAATAGCAATTCTAGGCAACAGGAACATGGCAGGAGATACCACAATGCCCAAATTGAAACTATACTACAAAGCCACTGTGATAAAAACAGCATGGTACTGACAAAGAAAAAGACCTGAGGATCAGTGAAATAGATTGGAAGACACAGAAACAGCTCCAAGTGTACTCAGCTACCTCATCTTTGAAAAAGGTGCTGGCTATCCTCAGTTTTAGAAAGGTAGCCTCTTTAATACATTGTGTTGGAAAAACTGTATTTCAATTCACCAAAGATTAAAACTAGACTCTTAGTTTTTACCATGGACTAAACTAAAATCCAAGTGGATTAAAGATCTAAGTATTAAAAAAGAAACACTAAACTTGCTGAAAGAATAGGCAGAACCCTCAAAGACATCATCATAGAAAAAGACTTTATGAACAAATCCTTAGCATGGGAACTACCACAAAGAATCAGCAACTGGGATCTCATCTTATTAAAAAGCTTCTGCACTGCAAAAGAAACCATCACCAACAGAGCTAAGAGACAACCTAAAATGTTGGAAATTTTTTTTACCAGCTGCTTCTCAAAGGACTACTATTCAGAATACATAAAGAATTCAAAAAAATCAGGCCCCTGAAATTTCAAGACCAGATTAAAAAATGGGCATCTGAAATGAACAGATATTTCTCAGACAAAGAAGTAAAAGCAGCAAATAATTATATGAAAAAATGTTCCACATCACTGGTCATTTGAGAGATGCAGATGAAAACAACACTGAGATTCCACCTCACCCCACAAAAATGGCTTCTATTAAGAAATCAACCAATAACAAATGTTGTCAGGGTTGTGGGGAGAAAGGAACCCTTCTCCATTATTGGTGGGAGTGCAGACTGGTGCAAACAATGTGTAGATACCTCAAAGAACTAGGAGTAGAGGTTCCATTTGCCCTAGCTATCCCTCTGCTAGGTATTCCAAAAGAATAAAAAGAATCATACTGCAGTGATATATGCGCACCCATGTTTATAGTGGCACAGTTTGTAATAGCTAAAACTTAGAAACTGCCCACTTGTCCATCAGTTGGAGATTGGATAAAGAAGATGTGTTTTTTCTATAAAATGGAGTACTACTCAGCCATAAAAAACGAGAAACTGGTCATTCATAAGAAAATGGATGCATATTGAGGCCATACTCTTAAGTGAAATAAAAAAAAAACACACATGTGTAAATACCAAATAGTTTCTCTGGTGTGAAAAACTAAAAATGTAATAAGATCCAAATTTTATACCCAAAAATTTGAAATAGTAAGAAAAGGGCTAAAGGTGTAGGGGAAGAGGGAAATGTAGGGGGAAGGAAATAAGGGGAAAAATATGAGAAAAGAAAAAAAAGGAAACAAAGTCTTTGTAAATATGGGAGGGAGGAAGGGGTGAAGGGAATGCAGGATTATGGGGAAAAATGAGAACCAAGATCTATCATGTAAAGGCACAAGATTCCATTGATAAGTGTAATTCTACTGTATATTTTAAAAGAACCAATAAACTCAATGAAAAATATAATGAAAAAGACAAAGTTTCTTCTGATATTCAGAGAAAACTCCCTCTACTAGTGAGCCTGTAAAAAGAAAAAATTGTCTTTTTTTGACATATGTTGGGAGGACAAGTACAGAGTTCATCCTACAGAATGGAGAGCTCTCTCTCCAGATACTCTGTGGAGGACAGAATAGCACAAACTTGGATTAGAGTTATCTCTCTAGCTGAGGAAAGAAATATTCCAGGCCAAAATTTATCCTTATCCATGGCCACAGGAACTTCACATGTTTTATTCTCATATTATCTGCATTTTTCAAACAATCCTGATGCTTGAATTAAATGTAAGAAAAATTTTGTGTAGCTTTTTTCTTATTGTGCGCTTATTTTTCTGGTCTTTCTTACTTACCTCACATACTCAGATTTAAGGATTTTCTCAAGAGTTTCAAGATTTCATCTCTCAAAAATTAGGGTAATTTTTTTGTTCAGCCCAACAGATACTTATTGAGATATTATTGGTCTTGCAAGACGAATGATTCAGGAAAAAAAAAAAAGAAGCATCCTCTGCTGGTGAAGAATTTATTGAATTTCAATTTATGCAAAAATCCTTCCAAAATGGTGATATATCCTTCAGTGATTGTGTTTTAAGTACAGTGCCCTGTATATTGAATACCTGAGACTTCTCTTTCTCGGCTGTAAAAGGGGCTCATCCTCCAAGTACTTGAACACCTCTGACAAAGAGAAACATACCACATTCTGAGACAGCCTGAAAAGTCATGGTAGCCTAGGAAAGGTGGTATGAGTTCTCTCTCCCAGGTCTCTGCTAGGAGGAGCCATGAATCTCCAATCAACTTAGCTTATACAGGTAAAGTACTAACTGAAGGAAGAGTATAAAAGTGTTAATATTTAACTTAGACATGGAAGTCCCTGAGTCTCATGTTTGTGTCTAATTTTAATAATCTTTGTGGTTTTTGGTTATTGTAGTCAACAGTAAATTGCCTGTTGGTAAAACTTACTAAACTTATTAAAGATTCTCTTTGAACGTAATTATTTTAAACCAAACTTTCTATTATTTTCATCACTGTAGTAGAGAATAACATGTAATTTAAATTTGTACTAGCTTATTTTCTTTGTTTTTCCTTTTTGAGCTTATTGGTACATTTTAGGTATACAGTACAGTTACATTCATCATTGCAAACTTGTACCTTTACATGACAGATCCTGGTTCTCATTTTTCCCCATACCTTGCCCTCCCTTCACTTGCTCCTCCCTTCCCTATTTACAAATACTTTATTCCATTTTTTTTTCATTCTCTCATGTACTAGCTTATTTTCAAAGTGAATGCTATACACCTCTAGGTTATTTAAATTTATGCACATAAATACAGGTTATTGAACAACACATATCGAAAGAAATAGTATTTAGGGTGTTCTGTAGAGAGAAAAAGAAAAGTTGGGAAAGAAAACTAGAGAAATGAATCTGAAGGCTGAATTGTGTCATTATATCAGCCTAAAGGGAATTTTACTGTTGTATATTAGGCACTTCACTTGAGGTGCGCATACCTAGGAACAAAAATTTTAGATACAATTTGGGGTTGGGAGTACTTGTGTTTTAATTCTAAACAAATTTTAGAAAGATAAATTGAGTTTTAATTCTGATTTCTAAAAATTATCATTAAAACACTTTGCATAGTTCTCTTCATGTTACAAAGAAACACGCTCCTTTTCATGAAGATATTGCTGCAGGCTTGCCTCTGCTGCAATGGGAATGGTGGTGTGTTGACTCTGTTCTTCTAGATCCCTCTCCTTTTTTCGTTTGGATAAGATCCCACTTTTATTTCAGAGCTATTCCATGCCTAGAGGAAACACTTAAATTGCTTCTAGTCTGGTAATAATCTGTGTAATAATTGGTGTCTTTGATATACTTCCTTCCTTGTCTCTCCCGACTATTGCACAGATCTTCTCTGGTCAAATTTCCATCAGTCAGGAAACAGTTGTACAGAATCTTCTAGTGTCCCATTATCATGGTCATCAGGATCAGTTTAGAGAAGCAAAGAGCTCTCTTCAGCCATTAAAAGTTTCAAGTGAGTCTTAGATGCTGTTTCATTTGTCTGAAAACTGCTAAGTTCTGTGCCTTCTTCTTCCCCCTCCTGTTTCTCCTCCTCTTCTTACTCCTCCTTCACCTTTCATAATAGTTGATAACATGAATGTACCAGTTTAATTTATTTGAGGTTCTCTTCTTTGAAAGATCCTTTCTTTCATTTTTCTTTTTCCCCCATTGAGTTTATTGGTACATTTAAAGCAAATAATACATCTACATTTACATTGGGATCTTGTACCTTTACATGATATGTCTTGGTTCTTGTTTTTTCTCCACACCCCTGCTCTACCTTCACCCCTCCTCCCCTCTATTTACAAAGACTTTGCTTCTATTTTTCCTTTTTTCACATTTTTTTCTTTTTCCTTGTTTCCTTTCCCCTACCCTTTTCACTTGCTCTTTAGCCATTTTCTTCCTAGTTCACACTATCAATTATACCATTTGAACCTTATTTACACTTTTAACAACAGAGAAGCTATTCAGTATTTACTCAAGTGTCTCCTATTTACTTCACTTGAGTATAGCCTCAATGGGCATCCATTTAGCTATAAAAGTTTCTAGTTTCTCATTCTCTGTGGCTGAGTAGTATTCCATTTTATAGAAAAACCACATCTTCATCCAGTTTCCAGTTGATGGGCATTTGGGTTGTTTACAAGTCTTAGCTCTTACAAACTGTGCTGCTATAAACATGGGTGCACATATATTGCTGTGGTATGATACTTTTAATTCTTTTGGAAAGACACCGAGCAGAGGGATAGCTAGGGCAAATGGGGCCTCCAATCTTATTTCTTTGAAGTATCTTTATATTGATTTCCACAGTGGTTGCATCAGTCTGCACTCCCACCAACAATGGAGAAGCGTTCCTTTCTGCCCATAAGTATACCAGAATTTGTTACTGGTTGATTTCCTGATAGCAGCCATTCTTTCTGGGGTAAGATGAAATCTCAGTATTGTTTTAATCTGCATTGCTTGAATGACCATTGGCGTGGAACATTTTTTCATGTATTTATTTGCTGCTTTTAATTCTTCATCTGAGAAATATCTGTTTATTTCAGATGCCTCTTTTTTAATCAGGTCTTTATATTTGGGGGGCCTATTTTTTTGAATTATTTATATATTCTAGATAATAGTCCATTTTCTGAGGAGTAGCAGGTAAAATTTTTTTCCTAATTGTAGGTTGTCTCTTAGCTTTGTTGGTAAATTCTCTTGCACCTCAAAAATGTTTTAATATGCAGAGATCCCAGTTCATGATCCTTTGTGCAAGTTCTCTTGATGCTGAGGATTTGTTCATCAAATCTTCTCCTATGCCAATACCTTCGAGGATTCTCCCTAATTTACTTTCCAGTGAGTTTAGTGTTTCTGTTTTGATATTTAGATCTTTAATCCACTTGGATTTTAGTTTAGTCCATGGGGAAAAATAGGGAACTTGTTTTAACATTTGGCAGGTTGAAATCCAGTGTTTCCAACACCATTTATTAAAGAGGCCATGTTTTCCCCACTGAGGATGGTTGGCTACTTTGTCAAAGATGAGGTAGCTCAGTACATCTGGTATTGTTTCTGCATCTTCTAATCTATTCCATTGATCCTCAGATCTGTTTCTTTGCCACTACTATGCTGCTTTTATCACAGTGGCTTTGTAGTATTGTTTCAAATTGTGAATTGTTATACCTGCTGCTATGTCTCTGTTGCCTGGAATGGTTTTTGGTTTTCCAGGTCTCTTCTGGTTCCAAATGATTTTTTCAATGTTTTTTTTAAAGTTCTGTGAAATATACTGTTGGAATTTCTATCAGGATTGAATTGAATCTGTATAACAGTTTTGGTAATATAGCTATTTTCACTATGTTGATTCTCTCCAGTAATAGTGGATGTCTTTCCTCTTCTATCTATTTTTACATAGTGCTGCAATTTTCAGTGCAGAAGTCTTTTGTCTCCTTCACTAGAATGATTCCTACATAATTCATTTATTTGGATGTTACTGTGAAAGGGATTGTTTCCCTAATTTCTCTCAGTGGGTCTCTTATTTGTGTACAAGGAGGATATTGATATTTGAGTGTTGATCTTGTATCCAACTACTCTCCTGAATCTGTCAATTAAATCAAGAAATCTTTTGGCAGACTTTTTTTGGGTCTTCTATGTAGAATAGCATACCATTTGCAAATAGTGACAGTTTAACTTCTTCCTTGCCTATCTTTATTCCTTTAATTTCATTCTCTTGTCTAATTGCTGTGTCTAGCATTTCTAGAATTATATTGAACAGGAGTGGGGTTAGTAGACATCCTTGTCTTGTTCCTAGTTTTTGCATGAAGATTTTCAGTTTTTGGCAAATGTAATTGGGGTGTTTAGACTTTTCATATCTTCTTTGTTCAACTTTGGAAGTTTATACATATCTAGGAATCTGTCCATTTCTTCTGTATTTTCCATATTATTAAAGTACAGGGTTTTGAAGTTGGTATTGATGATCCTCTGGATTTCTGCTCAATCTGTTGAGCATAACATTCAAGCACCATTTTCATTCCTAATTGCATGAATTTGAGCCTTTTCTTTCCTTTTTTTTTGTTAAGGTTGGCTAAGGGTTTATGAATTTTATTTATTCTTTTGAAAACCTAACTCTTTGATTCATTGATTTTTTTTGTATTGTTCCTTTAGTCTCCATTGCATTAATTTCTCTCTGATCTTTATAATTTCTTCCCTTGTATGAGCTTTCAGTTTGTCTTGCTCTTTTTTTGTAGAAGCTTCCGGTTAAACATTAGGTTATTTCTTGGTCTTGCTCTATTTTCCTAGTATAGGCATTTACTGCTATGAAATTCCCTCATAGGACTGCTTACTTTTTGGGCCAGAGATTTCTGTATGTTGCACTGACATCACCATTTAATTGTAGAAAATGTCTAATTTCTTTAATTTCCTATGTGACCCCCATTTGTTCTGCAGGATGTTATTTAATTTCCATGTGGTTGTGAAGTCCTTGCAGTTTCTTAAGCTATTAATCTACAGTTTAAATGCACTATGGTCTGATAATATACATGAGATAACTTCAATTCCTTTGCATTTAGTTAAGCATGTTCTATGAGTTAGCATGTGGTCTATTTTGGAAAATGACCATGTGCAGCCAAAAAGAATGTATACTCTGATTTTGTGGGATGGAACATTCT
The DNA here is from genome assembly GCF_012274545.1 of Fukomys damarensis. Classification (NCBI taxonomy): domain Eukaryota; kingdom Metazoa; phylum Chordata; class Mammalia; order Rodentia; family Bathyergidae; genus Fukomys; species Fukomys damarensis. The sequence continues at coordinate 27,071,085 of NW_022900950.1, forward strand.
GTAGACATCTACTAAGTTCAGTTTTCTAAGTCTTGGTTCAGTTCTATTATTTCAATGTTGATTTTTTGATCTAGATGATCTGTCTGTTTGTAAAAATGGTGTGTTTAGGTTCCCCACTACAGTTGTATTAGTTCTTATTTCATTTTTAATTTCCATTAATATTTGTTTTGTGTAGTTGGGGGCATTAGTATTTGGTGAATAGATATTTATGATTGTCATTTCTTCCTCTTGTATTGTTCCTTTACAAGGATGTGCCGGCCTTATTCATCTCTCTTAATTAGTCTTGTTTTGAAATCTATTCTGTCTGAAAATAAGATAGCTATCACTGTTTCTTTCCAGGCTCCTGTTACATGGAGAACTGCTTTTCATCCTTTTACTCTCAGTCTATGAATTTTTTTGTGGATTAAGTGGGTTTCTTGTAAACAGCATATTGTTCAATTTTGCTCATTAATTCATTCTGCCATTCTATTTCTTTTGATTGGTGAATTGAATCCATTCACACTGATGGTTATAAATGTTATGTACTGACTTTTCATTTTCACGTTATTTTTCTGTTGCTGATTCTTTTATTTTTATTTTTCTCTTTCTCCCTTTAATTTCTTGCCTTGCCTGGTATATTTGCTCTGTTGACCCTTATGGAATTGTGGCCTTCATTTTCTTTTTCCAGGACATTGTTTTGGAGCGTTGAGAGTGTCAGGTTGATATTTGTTAAATTTCCAAGGTGTTCTTCTCTAGAAGTATCCTATCTCCCTATCAATTTTGAAAGGCAGTTTTGCAAGATACATCAGTCTAGGTTGGAGGTTGTTTTCTTTTAGTACTTAAAATACATCACTCCAGGGTCTTCTTGACCTGAGGGTTTGTGTTCAAAAGTGTGCTGTGATTCTGTTGGGCTTTTCTTTGCATGTGATTTGTTTCTCTAACTATTTGTAGTAATTTTTATTTCTGTTGGCTTTCTATGATCTTGATTATATGTCTAGGTGTAGATTTTTTTCTGATTGAGGCTTTTTGGAGTTTTATATGCCTCACTTATCTGTATGTCAAATTCTTCCTTCTTTTGGAGAATTTGTCATTAATTCTTTGAACAGATTTTTTATGTCATTTCTACTTTCTTCTTCTACTTCATGGATTCCTATCAGTCTTATATTCTTCTTTTTTGCACCACCTAAGAGTTGTTGGATCAATTTCTCATAATCCCTTACTATTTTTAAGAGATCTCTCTTTTCATAATCACTGAAATCCTGTATTCTACACCTGAAATTCTATTTTCACATTTGTTCATTCTGCTGCAAATTATTTCTATAGCATTTTTTCCTTTTTATTGAGTTTATTGGTAAATCTAGGTATAAGTACAGTTACATTCATTATTGGGATCTTGTACCTTTACGTGATAGGTCTTGATTCTCATTTTTCCCCTTGTCCCCGCACTCCCTTCACTCCCTCCCTCCCCTCCCCATTAACAAACATTTTATTTCCATTTTTTCAATTTCTCATATTTTTTCCTCTCCCTTATTTTCTTTCCCTCACCCTTCTCACTTTCCCTACACCTTTAGCCCTTTACTTCCTATTTCACATTATTAATTATCTCATTAGGATCCTGTGTACTATTATAGTTTTTCAAACCAAAGAAACTATTAAGTATTTCAGTTAAAGAAATCTCTGCATTAATGTTAAAAATAGGGAATGCTAAAATAAAACTAAAAAGGAAAGTAAAAGAGAAAAAGCAATGATGTAAGATTAAAATAATCCTTAATTCTGAAGATGAAAATGGTCCCTGAACATATTTAAATTGCTTCTTGCTCTTGTAGTCTTATTCTTTTTTTTCATTATTAAGAGAATACTTTCTTAGTTTCAGTAATCAAACCCACGTAGATATGACCTTACATATTTAATACAGTGCATTACCCCTCTACAAATGGAAAAAAATAAAATAAAAATAAAAAACTAACATTTCTAGACCAATATGGCTGTCAGTTTCTGTACAATGCCAACTCAACACAGTAAATTGGGATAACTTTTTCCAAAGTTGACAGCACTATATATATATGTATTTATATAAAAAGACCAATAATAGCAGTATGTTATGCATCAATAGCAGCAACAGCTTCTCCAGGTTGTGCAGTCATCTGAATAAAATTATACACATTCAGCACATTCCTTTAAAAAAACAAAAGCAAAAAAAACAAAGAAAAGAATAATATCCAGATAGCAGCAAAGTTCTGTTGCTGTTGTGGTACCTGGCACCATTTTTTAAAAAATCAGTATCTTAATCATCATCTGGAAAGAGAACATTCTAGAGTAATATCTAAAAATAGTTTTGATAAAGCATGGTCACTACTACATATCATAAAGCAGTTACAAGATATTTTACATTCACAGAGGTATGATACAGTACCGTCCTACATCAATAATACTAGAATCAGTTTTGGTTTGAAATTTGCATTGTCTGCAAATAAGATTGCTATCCCTGATTTTTTCTGGGCTCCTGTCACATGGAGAATTGTTTTCCATCCTTTCATTTTCTGTCTATGGGCTTCCTTTTGCACTAGGTGTGTTTCTTATATACAACATATTGTTGGATTTTGCTTCTTATTCCATTTTGCCAGTCTATTTCTCTTGATTGGTGAGTTGAGACCATTGCAATTGATGGTTATAGCTGATATATTCTGACTTATTATTGTCATGTTATTGGACTTTTGTTGACTCTTTTTACCTTTTCACCTTCTCCTTTTAGTTTCTTGCCTTGCCTATTTGATTTGCTCTGTTGGGCCTCATGGTGTGTTTGCCTTCATTGTCTTTTTCTAGGATCTTGTTTAGAATTGCTTGTAGTGCTGGTTTGGTATTCATGTAGTGTCTCAGGTGTTCTTTGTCATGGAAGTGTCTTATTTCCCCATCCGTTTTGAAAGAGAGTTTTGCAGAATATATCAGTCTAGGTTGGAGGTTGTTGTTCTCTTTTAGTATTTGAAATATCTCATTCTAGGCTCTCCTTGCCCCAAGGGTTTGTGTTGAAAAGTCTGCTGTGATTCTGTTGGGCTTTCCTTTGCATGGGATTTGTTTCTTTTCCCTTACTGCTTATAGTATTGTGTTCTTCTGTTGAGTTTCTGGGATCTTGATTATTATATGTCTAGGTGTATATTTATTTTTTATTTTGGCTAGTCGGGGTCCTATATGTCTCAGTTATCTGAATGTCAAATTCTTCCCCTCTGTTTGGGAAGTTTTCTGTCATTAATTCTTTGAAAAACTTTTTTAAGTCATTTGTATTTTCTTCTGCTACTTCATGGATTCCTATCAGTCTTATGTTATTCTTCTTTGCATTATCTAGGAGTTGTTAGATTGATTTCTCATGATCCCCTATTTTTAAGAGACCTCTCTTTTCATGGTCACTGACTGCAATCTTATCTTTAATATCTGAGAGTCTATCTTCGCATTCTTTTATTCTGTTGTGTACACTTTCAATGGCGTGTTTAATCTCCTGGATATCTGTTTGAATCTGTTTTATGGATTCCATTTCTTTTGTATGTTGGGTGTTTATTTTTTCCATTTCTTTCTTATGCTGAGCCTTCAGGGCTTCTATTGTGGTCCTGATCTCATCTATTTTATTGTCAGTTTCTGCTCTAGAGTCTAGAATCACGACTTTAATTTTGCTCACCATCTCTATGATTATCTGGGAAATTATTTCTGTTTTGAATTTTTGAATTTTTCTAGAGCCTGATTGATGTGTTTTTCTACTTCCTGCTCTTTGAGTTCAGGGTGTCCCAGTGGTTCACTATTGGTCTTTTCATCCTCTTTTGCCCTACTGTTTCCCATTGGTGAACTGGAAGTCTGTCTTCGTGTCTTGCTTAAATGTTTTCTCATTTTTACTTTTGTTGTCGGGCTGTCCTTGGTTTAATCTCTGGGTTATCACCCAAATCTTTCTGATGTAGTTGGGCCCTAGCTTCTGTGTCTCTAACGACCCACAGACATTCTCATCTTCATAACATCAGAGAAAACAGCTCTTCAAATCAACCACAATCCTTTATCCCAACTGATACAATCAGCAACACATTATGATCAAGCACAACTTGGAAACTGACCACCTGTGGTAGTCACTAGTCTATCACCCTTAAACCATTTGAATTAAATTGAAATCAAGAAGCAGTCCAGAACATGTCTGCAGTGTACAAACTTTTCAATATGGTATATTTACCATTTAATGGCTCAGACAGAGCTAGGACTCAAGACCCCTGATCTCAGTTAGCTGATGGCTAAACCCCATAATACAGACTGACCTCGGGATGCAAGGCCCAGATTGAGCTCCTCAACCTTCTGAATGGTTGAACTCCACATGGTTCTACTACAGGTTTCCCACACCCTTTCTTTAAAGATGTGCAAAGTTGGGAACTCAGAAAAATACCCTTATGACCACCTCTGCCTCTGCAGAGTGGGTCCAAACACTGGAACAGTCAGAAGGTCTGAGAGTGCTTGGGGGGGCTAAAGGGAGTTATGGGGGTTCGGAGGCACCCACGCAGCTAGCTTCCTGGTGCTGGAGCGATGGTGGCTCCAGGCAGGAGAAGGAGTGGCTCTCTTTCCCATGATGGACTGGGGCCCAGGCTACCTTCCTGGCACTGGAGTCATGTTTCTATAGCATTTTTAATCTTCTGGATATCTGTATGAATCTGTTTCATGGATTCCATTTCTTTCCTATATTGGGCATTCAAGAATTTCCATTTCTTTCCTATGTTTGGCCTTCATGGCTTCCATCATGTTCCTGAGCTCATTTATTTATTTTTAATTTGTTCATGTTCTAGAGTCTCTAATCATGTCTTTCAATCTTTTCTCCCTCTCTGTTGTTATCTGGGAAATTATTTCTCTTTTGAATTTTTCTAGAGCCTCATTTATATATTTTTTATTTCCTGTGCTATCAGTTCAATGTGTCCAGCTGGTTGACTGTCAGACTTTTCCACCTCATTTCCCCTAGAGTTTACCTTTGGTGAGGTGGAGGTGTGTGTTTGTGCCTTGCTTAAATGTTTTCTCAGTTTTATTATTGTTGTTAGTACTGTCCTTGGTTTAATTCCTGGTTTAATACTTTGATCTTCTTGATATAGCAGGTCTTTAGGTTTTGAGTCTCTAATGTCTGTGAGGCAAACTCATTTTTATTATACCTGGGAGGACAACTGATTAGATCTACCACAATGCCTTAGACCAAGTGATACAATCAGCAACACAATAGCATCAAGCACATCTTAGAAAATGACAAGTTGTGGTAGTTATTAATCTATCATCTGTAACTGTGTGAATTAAATCAAAATCAAGGACCAGCCCAAAATATGTTTATAGTGAATAAACTCTTCAATATAGCAAATTTATCCTTCAAGATGGTGATTTAAGAGGAGTTGGGGGGAGGGAGGGATAGATAGATAAGATATACAAAGTTTAGAAATGAGGTCAGAGGACACAGGAAGATCACACAAATTCAAGGGAGCTGTTGAAGAGAAGAAAGAAAACAGAACAAAATACACACAAGAACAGAACCAACTAACAGCAGTAAGGAGGCTAGGGACTAACCACTTTCTTTTAAAACTCATTGCACTTGAGAGAAGGGATAAGAGAAGAAAAGGAAAAGAAAGAAAATAAAGTTGAATTAGCATAGGATAAGAATAGGAAAAAAAAGGGAGCGTAATGAAGATCAAGGTGGGAGAGGGAGAGTGATAGAGAGAGAAAGAAGATAAGAAAAAGATAAAGATGGAAACAAAACTTGAAAAAAGAAAAGACAGATAAAAATATTTCAATGATTAAAGATAAGAGAAAATATTACTTTGAAAATAAAAAGTACAAATAGAAATAGAGGGCTTTCTTCAGGGTATTCCTCTGTTGACACAATAGACAGTGTCGACAGGAGTGTGCAGATAGAACTTAATTATTCTCAGCAAGCAAGCAGCTATCCCCTGAAGTTCAGACTGATTTCTGATTTCAAAGCCCAAGTTGAGATCTCTGACTACCTGCTGGGTTGAACTCTGCAAAGTTCTACTACAGGTTCCATCTGTATTTCCCCTGAAGTTAGACCAGATTTCCAATGTGAGGTGCTGGTTCCCTGACTTACCAACTATGGTGGTGTGGTGTGAGTTGATTGCAGAGTTTCTTCACTTTTCCAGTGGGCTTCAATTTTCATTTAGAAGACTCAGAGAGGCCCTCTTTCTCTTGTTTGTGGTAGGGAATGGGAACACAGACAGAGCTGTGTTGGCAACCACACAGCTGGGCTCCTCTTGTGCACTGGGCCAAAGGGGTGGGCCTACCAGAGGGTTGCAAGCTGCTGCTGGTCTCCTCTAGTGTACTGGGACCTCTTTCATTTTTCTTATCAGAACCACCTCTGATCTTTCATTATCAGCTCACTCATCTAACTCAACATCACTGGGAAACAGTAGTACAATGTTTACCTATAATTTTTTAAATTGAGTTTATTGGTACATTTTAGGTATACAGTACAGTTACATTCATTATTGGGATCTTGTACCTTTATATGACAAGTTTTGGTTCTCACTTTTTCTCCTTGTCCCTGCCCTCCCTTCAGCCCCCTCCTCCCCTTCCTACTTACAAACACTTTATTTCCATTTTCTCATTTTCTCATTTTTTTTCTTTTCACTCATTTGCCCTACCCTTCCCACTTTCCCTACACCTTTAGCCCTTTTCTTCCTATTTAACATTGTTAATTATCTCATTAGGATCTTATGTACTATTATAGTTTTTCACACCCAAGAAACTATTCAGTATTTACACACTTGTGACATTTATTTCACTTAGGAGTATATCCTCAAAAATGTATCCATTTTCCTATGAATGAATCTAATTTCTCATTCTTTATGGCTGAGTAGTATTCCATTTTAGAAAAAAAACATGAGGATGTTGTTTTTACCTGTAATGTTTAATGGTTCTAATACATTTATCTTTTTCAAAAGCAGCTTAAAATTAAGATATTAAATTCAGCAGAAATATCAGCACTATCATGAGATTACCCAAGAGACAGTGGCAATAGGGGTTAAGATGTGAAGTACAGGGCCTGAGAGACACAGCTGGACTGATGCAAACTATCAAAGCACAGTTCTAGCAATCAGTAATTTTCTGAGACATGGAAGAGTTGCTTTGACACTTTCACACCTAGCCTCTATTCCACACCAGGGGGCTCAAGACACTCCCCCAAACTAGAACATACACACAAAAAGATACCCTCATCTGAAAGTGACTTTGCTTCACTATTGTAGTAAAACACATGCCCCTGGTTGGTGACTTAAAATTATAATGAAATGTCAATGAGTAAAGAAGCAGGATGAGCTCCTGCTCAGACATGGCCCTTATGCCTCTTCTACCTATGATGACCAAGACAGCTGTGCCATCAGTGAGAGCAAAGATGAAAAAGAAGGACAGTGCCTGCATTCAAAAACTGATTCCTATCTCATGTAAGTGGCATCCTTCATGCTCAAGCATAAAAAAAAAAATAACTGCTTGTTGTGTCTCCAGATACTTTGCTTGGAAGAGGCCATGAGGACCCACAGACTGGTGATGAAAGCATCTTATATGTTTTTTTTTGTTTGTTTGTTTTGTTTTTTTTTTTGGTACTGGGGATCAAATTCAGGACCTTGTGCTTGCAGGGCAGGTGGCAGAACCACTGAGCTAAATCGCTGGCCCTATATAATGTATTAAAGAGATATTAATGAAGAAGTTTTAAGACTTGGAAATGTGGCTCACTCACTGAGTTAGATCTGAATATATGGAAATCTCATTTGCAGTTCAATTTAACAATTGTGTTGTGGTCTGATGATTAGCTCAAATACCATAATAATCCTTGCTTAATTGAGAAGAATAAACTGGGCATTCACTGTTTAGTTTCATTCTTGTAGTTCACAGGAGACTTTTCTTCATTGAATATAATCCTCTCTACTTCTATCCCATCTTAGTTAGATAGCTCCTCATCTAGTGTAAGCTTACACCAGAGGTGACAATGAAGGGAACAATTCTGTTCAGTTTGGGGATTAGCTAACATGGCCATTTGTCTCTCATACTGAACAGTATGAACAACTTAGGCTCCATATGCTTGTTTAATTTATTTAAAAATAAATTTTAAAAAGTCATAACTTTGGCCAGGAAAGAGACTACTTTTGGAAAACATCTTTTATCATAATTTCTTATGTTAGAGATTTCTCCAAATGTTTGGAAAGTGCTTTCCAAACCAATAATTTTTCTCAGGGAATATAATAGGAGCCATGTTTGTTTTTAGTCACTCACCTATGCCACTGAAATAAGCATACATGCTGTTTGGGGAGTTTTTCCTCAATATTAAGAACAGGAAAATGTGCTTTAGTTGATTCATTAATTCAGGAGAGATTCTTTGGGAAGCTGTGTGACCAGCACAGTTACCTACAAAGAGATTATTTGGGAAGCTGTGAAAGCAGCATAGTCACCTTTCATCTGTGTAATGAGGTGATAGAATATCATGAAGCTGCAAGGAGAATAAAACATACAACATAGATATGGCTTGAAATATAGCTAGAGAAGAGAAGGAAAAAGCTGGAGCTCATGATCACTCCTGTCAAACATCATATGAAAGCTACTATAGCTTTTATAAATTTAAAAGAGACTGTGGTTTGGTCTTACTCTATTATTAGCCAAAATTTTAAAATAATAAAATGAGGCTAGAATAAAACCATTGTCATTGATTGTAACCTGGCCTAATCAGAAATATATTTTAATTGTTACAAAAATTAACAACTTGATTTTCCATACTGATTTTGTTGTACTTATGTATTTACTTTCATAAGTTTGTGTATGTGTGTGTGTGTGTGTGTGTGTGTGTGTGTGTGTGTGTGTGTGTGTGTGTGTGTGCATATGTATTCTCAAGATTTTCTATATACCAGAATACATCACCTAGCAAGGTGTGGTAGTTATACCTGTGATCACAGCACTCTGAAAATCTGAGGCAAGTGGATGAAAAGTTTGTGCCTAGCCTGGGATATTTGGGGAGGCTCTTTCTAAAAAAACCAAAAACTAACAACCAAAAACACAAAAATACACCTTTTGATAAAAATTTTACTGTTTTCTTGACAATGTAGATGCTTCTCCTGTTTCCTCCCTAATTTTTTGAATAGAACAAAGTATGATTCTGAAGAGAAGTTGTGAGAGAGAAGAGGCTAATCTTTTTCCTATTTTTGGGAAAAGAAGTCAGTATTTTCTCACCACACATGGTGTTAGCTGTGAATTTTTCCATTGTACCTAATGTCCTTTAATCATTTGAGGACATGTCCTTCTAGTCCTAGTTTGTTGAGTGTTTTCATCTTGAAAGTGATTGGATTTTATAAATTCTTTTTCTGTATCTAAAGAGGTGATCATGATTTCCCCCTTCATTTTATTAATTTGATGCACTATATTCATTGATTTTCTTAGTTTAAACCATTCTTGCCTTCCTGGAAAAAATATCTCAGTTATGGTGCATAATCCATTTTATATATTTTTGGGCTTACTTTGCTAGAATTTTCTGAATGATTTTCGTTGTATTTAGGTTCACAAGGGATGTTGTTCTCTCAATGTGTGCATGTGTTTTTGTGAGTGTACACACGTGTGTGCATGCCTCTGTATGTATATCTGCAACATACGCTTGTATATGATTGTGCCTGCATGCATGTGTGGGTGCATATACTCATGTTTGTATGTGAATGTGCATGTGTATATTATGCAATGTCTTTGTCTGATTTTGGTGCCCAAGTAACACCATTCTTCTATAATGAGTTTGGAAGCTTTTACTCCCATTTTTTAAAATTAAAATTTGTTGAAGAGTTGATATTCATTGTTTGTATCTGTTTTCTATGGCCTCTGTGGAAAATTGCCCCCAATTTTATGATTGAAGAACAGAAATGCATTTTCTTACAATTTCAAAGTTGAAATCTGGGATTAGCGTGTTGCCAGATTTATTTTCTACCATTGTCTTTTCCAGCTTCAGGGGATACCAGATATTTCTTGATGTGAAATGGTGTAATTTGCATTTCTATTCTCACAGATTTCCTCTAGGTCTATTTGTCTCACCTCCTCCCTTTATGAGCACATTGGCTATACTGGATTAAAGCACACTGTCTTCCAGATTATCTCGTTTTACTAATTATAGTTGAGTTACCTACTTTTCTAAATAAAGTTACATTCTGAAAATAAAGATACACTATGTACAAGAACCTAATAACATCAATGAATATAAACATGAGCTAAGATTAATGATATAACAGGAATTCAAAGAGGAAAAAAGGAACTAAAGGAGAAAGGAAGGAAGGAGCAGCATATTAAAGGAAAAACAAGCTGTTTATGTACCTGTATCTACTTCCCCAAATGACTGTTAACCGCATGTATTGAAAAAATGCACTAGTAAAAAATAAAATGAAAATACAAAATTTTTTGGTGGGGAGTGAACACAGATCACATTGATACATTTTTCTATAAACATATGGTAAAAATGATCAGGGAAATGATCATGTACTGGGCTTTTCTTTGTGATCAGTTTCTTACTAATTAAATATCTTAATTACTATAAGTATATGCAGGTACTTTATTCTGTCCAGAATCAATTTCAATAATTTGTGTCTTTCTAAGAATTTTTTAGCTCACATATTTTATTTAATTTGATATGTAGTTGTTCTTTATATTTGAAGACTTGTAGTGATGTCTATTCATTCATTTTTCTTTCCTCTTTTGTGGTACTGAGGATTAAAACCAACTATGTTTTACCTTTGAACTATGTCTTCAGACTTTTTAAAAAAAATTTAGATTTTGAGACAAGGATCTCCTTATGTTGACAAGTCTGAGTAGAAGCTTGAGATTCTCCTGCCTCAGTGTCCCTAGAGTTGGGGTTTCAGGGTTACACTACAAAGCTGAGCTATTCATTCCTGCATTTAATAATTTGCATCTTCTCACTTCTTTTCTTTATAAGTCTAGCAAAAGGTTTTTTAAATTTGTTGATCTTTTCAAGGAGCCAGTTTTTGGTTTTGTTAATTTCTTCATTTTTTCTATTCTTTACTGATTTATGCTCTAATCTTTATCATCAAATCTTTATTTGACTGACTGTGGGCTTAATTTTCTCTTTTTCCTTGATTCTAAGGTAGAAATTTACATTATTGAGTTTAGGTCTTCTAGTTTTCATAATACATGCCTTTGTAACTTTCTTTCTAAGCTTTGCATTAGCTAGATTCTCTCAATTTTGATGTTTATGTTAATTCACCTTAAAGTATTACCTAATTTCCCTTGTTTTTTTTTCTGCATTGATTATTTAGGAATGTGCTGTCATATATTTGTGACCTCAAATTTCCTTTTGTTATTAATTTATGAATGAATTATATCATTGAGTATACTTTAAATTATTTCAATCATTTTAAATGTACTAAGACTTATTATGTTACCCAAACTTATGATCTATCTCAGAAAATGTTCCATATGCCTTTGAGAAAATAGTGTTTGGTTCAAGATAAGTATTGTATACGTGTACATTCAGTTTAAGTGGTTTATAGTGTTTATACCAGTTTATTAGGATTTCCATAACAAACTACCACACAGTGGGTGGATTATATGACAGACATTTATTTCCTCCTAGATCTGGAAATTTGAAGCCTGAGACCAGATGTCATAGGATTGATTTCACTCTGAGGTTTCTTTTCTTGGCTTGGAAACAATCGTCTTTTGCTGTCTTCACATAGTCTCACCCTGGGTAGGTCTGTGTGCAGAAACTTGTGAGAATCTTCTCATTTGATAAGGACATCATTCATACTAGAGTAAGGCTCATCCACAGGACCTCATTTTTCAATAATTATCTCTGGAAGGCTGTATACCAATACACTCACACTCTGATGTTGAAGGGATTAGGATTTCAACTTGTGAATTTGGGGGTAAGGACTTTGGCCCAGATCAGTGCTTTTTATATTTCATTTTTTTCTTATTCTTGTTTCTAGTTGTTTTATAAATTACTGAATATAGAGTGCTTACATCTTGGATTACAAATGTAAACTGTCTGATTCTCCTTTCAATTCTGTCAATTTTTGTTACAAATATTTTAGGGCTTTGTTGTTAGGAGTTATATTTTTATTGCTATATTTATCTTGCTGGAGTGATCTTTTTGTCATTGTTAAATGTACTTGTTATCCTTTGGACCAAAATTTATGTCTGATATTAGTATACCTATCCCTCTTTTGGTAATGTTTCCATGAGGTATCTTTTTGCATTAATTTAATTTAAATCTAACTGTGTCTTTGAATCTAAGTGCTTTTCTTGTGGAGAGTGCATAATTGGATTATGTATTTAAATCATTTTTTTATTTGGTGATTGAAATCTACTGAAATTTAATGCAATTTGTAATAAGGTACTGATTAGTGCCTTGATTTTGGTCATTTTCCATGTCTGTCATTCTTGCATAACTACTTTTCTCTGTGACATAGATTTCGTTTTGTTTCTGTCATCATTTCTTTTACTGTTTTTATTTCCTTGCTGATCACACTGGGGTTTATAATTAACATCTTAGGATGACAATTTAGTTCAAATTAATGCCAACTTAATTTCAATAATGTACAAAACTTGCTTTCATATTATGAAGTCATTTTTCTTCACATTGCCTATATAAATTACATATTTACACTCAATGTGTATATAGTTTTATAAATATTGTTTATATTATTGTCTTTTAAGTCATGTAGAATAATAATAATTATAATCAAAAACTACATTTATGCTCTCTTTATATTTACCTACATTTTTACTTTACTGGTTCTTTATGTAGATTTGAGTTAACTGCTAGTATGTCATTACTTATAGCTAAAGGCCCCTTTCAGAGTATTTTATATAGCAGATCTGATAACAACAAATTCTCTCTATTGTTATTTTTCTATATTTTTCCTTCATATTTGAAAGACATTTTTGTTGCATATAGAATTTTGATTAATAGTTTTTGCTTTTAATATATCAAATAAATTACTCCATTTCTTCCTAGCTTCCATTATTTCTAATAAAAAGTCAGTTGTCAATCTTATGAAATCTTATGAAGGGTACCTGTAAGTGATGGAGGGTTTTTTGTTGTTATTGTTGTTTTTGTTTTTTTCCTTGCTTTTAAACTGTCTGAGGATTGAGTAGGTATGAATTGTTGTGTTTATCCTCCTTGGAGTGCTTAAATGTTTTTCATGTATAGATTAATAAAACCTAAGTACCTTGGAGGGGGGTATTGTTTCTTTAAATACTATTTTTATGTTTTCTTTGTCATTCTGAGGCTTCCTTATGCATATGATGGCACATTTGATTGTGTCTCACATGTCTCTGAGTCATGGTTCTATTTTTACCTTCCTGCTCTGTTCTGTTTAGATAATGTCAATTGACCAATCTTTAAACTTGCTTAGTCTTTCTTTTTGTATCTCCAGTGTACTGTCAGTCTCTTCAGCGATTTTTAAAAATTTCAGTTATTAATATACATTTTACTTCTATAATCTCTATTAAATTCTTTTATATAATTAATCTCCCTGGTGATTTTCTGTATTTTATAAAACATTTTTCTCATATTTTCATGTGGTTTTGAACACATGATTTAATGCAGCTACTTTAATATATAAAAATAGCTGATATAAACCATAAATATTATGTCTAATATGTGGGATTTCTCAGGGACAATATTTATTGACTTTTGTCACTATTTATTCACAGGCCATACTTTATTTTTTGTATATACTAAAATTTTTATTAAAATTTTGACATTTAAATACTTTAACATTCTGACAATCAGACCATCTTCCCTCCCTATTATGTGATTATTGTTTCATGATTTATTTACAATTAATTTTATAAAGCCTTCCCTCTTTGGTGTATGCAGATGCTAGTTCTCTGCCCAGTTATCTCAGTCAATAGCTAATGGTTAAATAGATCTATTTTTAGTAGTTGAAATAAATAGATTTCTCTGTTTGTGTCAAGAAGTTTTTCAGTGTTGGGCCCTATCTTCAGTACTGAGCTATATACTTTGCAAATTCATTTTAAGTCGGTCCTTATGAAAATCTTCAAGTTTAGTAAAGATGAGAATTTAGGATTTTGTTAAGCCCTTGCTGAATAGGTACACAGCTCTGCACATGCATGAAGGTTTCATGAATACTAAGAATATTTGGAGTGCTTTAAAGCCCTTTATGAAATCTCACTTCCCACCTGGTCTTTTAAAGGTTGTTGTTTAGTCTATTGTTGTCATAACTTCTATCCACTGTGTCAGGTTGATACTACATACACCAATTACTTCTGATTGTTTTCAACAAGTGTCTTAGGAGGAAATGTTATTCAACACTGGGAAATTCAAGGTTAAATAAAGGTTATTTTGTAAGTAAGATTTTCCCAATAACCACCAGATAGTTCAAGTATTGGTAATTCTCTGGAAACTAGATTTAGAGGGGCCCAACTCCCATTCTTTCCCTTCTAGTAGCTGCCAGGTTGTTATTTTTCAATCTGAATCCAAATTTTTGGTTTTTGAAAATATCATGAATTTGGGGAAGAATAAGTGGAATCTGACAAGTTAAACATTTGTTAAGAGAGTGTGCTATTTATACTGAGATGCATCAATTTTTATCAAATATGAGTTTCTATGAATTGTTGCTAGCCTTTACATTCCAATTCTTCAACTTTGATTCTGATGTTTTTCCAAAATTTTCTTCATTTTATGGAAGAGAAGATTTAAAAATATTTTGCTCTGCCACTCTTGCTTATGATGTTGTATTATTTGGTTTTAAATAGTATTTGAAAGATATCTCTTAGGTGTTGCATTTATTAGTTCAATATTTTAATCTAGCATTATATCTTCATTATATACATACAATTCATTATATCATTTTGAAACATAAAACCAGTGTTCTTATCTCTTGTAATAAATGTAATCACATAATCTTTAGAATTTATTTATATAATAATTGTAATTAAAATGTTTAGGGAGACCACTGTATGAGTAAATAATTCACAAATGTGGTGGTAATCTTTATAGTATAATAAAAGTTAAAAAGACCAAAAACTAAGATATTTTTCCAAAAATTTGTGGAAGTAAAAGAGAATATACATAACATTCACAACTGTGAGAATTAAGTAATGAGAACAGAATTTGCCATTGAAATACTGTACTAAACACTGAAGATGGAGTTGCTCCCATGGGTATATTCCTCAGATGATTTAGAGGTAACAGGAGTGAATGAATAATCTTAATGTGAAATAGTTCTAAAGAGAGGTGAGTTGATCACTGAAGAAGAAAAAAACACAGAAATTTAGAGTTAGGAGAGGGTTTAAACAATATCTGGTCCAATATATTCATTTTGTAATGAAGTAAGGACATAAAACAGTCTATATCACTTGGCCAAAGTCATATATTGAATGATAGACTTAAAACTGCATGCTTCATATTCAAGTCTAATTTCTTAACATTTGACAATACCTTGTCTTTCTTTCAGTCCCCTCATATAATTTCTGCCAGTGCCTATCACCATGACATTTTGTGCACAGATTGAGGTTTCTTTAACATAAATTTTCAGAAATACCTAGCCAGAAGCCTAGACATTCTGCTGCTATCAGCTTTTAGCATTATCTTGTGTCTTTTTTAAACAAAGAATCTCTCATTCTGTGTTTCAACACTTTATTATTGAATTCTGCAAATTCCAGGCACTTTATTAGGCAGTGGAGATACAAAGATAAATGAGTCAAAGCCCCTTCCCTAAAGGATATTGCAGCCAAGTTGGAAGACCAACTATTGTAAATCAGAGAATCACAAGACAACTTGGCAAATACTATCCTTAAGTATGAACAAAAGCTCTGAAGACAAACCAATTAATTCTTCCTTAAGAAGTCTTGGAAAGTAACATTTTCATTGATCCAGGAATGATGAACTTAAGTTTTATAGAGGAAGAATTGGTGCATGATGAACAGAAGGTGCTGTCAGGGAAGCAGGAGTATGAGCTCACCATGGGCATGTGTGAAGCAACAGTGTGCCCACTCTTTGTAACACATAGAAGATGTTGAAAATCAAAAATAAAAAGAGGCCAAAGGGATCAGAGAGACTCCAATAGGAAGGTCATTGTTCATAATGATTATAATCCCTGCCAAGAATTGCAGTACTTGTTTGGTGTGTTGTGCTAGTCTGATTCCATGTCATGACCCAGACACTCATTTCCATTATAGGAGTATGGGCAGCTTGATTCAGTGTAATGATAAAGGTCCTTGAGAGTAGAAGAGGGAGACACAAGAAGCATTGGGGCTATGCAGTTTGAATGGAGCTTGACTCCATTTCCATTTGTTCTGAGGATGGAGGAAAGAGGCCATGAGCCAAGAAATGTGGGTGGTTTCCTGAAATTGAAAAACAAAACATAACAAGGAAAAAATGATCACCTAGCGCTTCCAGAAGAAAAGTACAACAGCCAACACCTTGAGACCAGTATCGTCTGTTATCCATGTAAAAAAATAAATGTCTTCTTTCAACCCATCCTTTCGTTTGTTTTAGTAATTTGTTACAGCAGCAACCAAAGGCAATATGGAGCCAAGGAATTATTTCAGGCAAAGAATAAGCCTGATCAGATGTTTTGTTGTTCTGTTTTTGGCAAGTGGTCTTGTGGTGAGGTGAATAGTGTCTGGAAAGGTGATAAGGTATTGCAGGCGGGAGTTGGAGCACTGGGCCAGGGCAGTGTGGCCTTCCTTTCTTTCTTTTGAGGTCATTGTTTGTGTTCTGGAAAATCATTAGCTGCTAACACTTCATTTTTTTATTTTTTAGTAACTCTCAGGTATATATCCAATACTTTCAATTTGTCTTCTATGTCTACAAACTTCTCTATTTTATATATTTTTGTATTATGTTTGGGGAACTTCTACAAATTTAATTTTCAGTTGATTTTTCTCTTCAGCCCTATCTAATGTGTTGATTAGGTGTGGTATGCTTGAATTTTTCATTTCTATTGTGACTGAATATTTTTCTGCTATTATTTACTTCAGATATGATTATTTTAATGTTATATAATATCCTTGTTTTTTCTTATTGATGTATGTTCCTAAACTTACTTTATTATTTATTCCTCATAATTATATATGATAAAACTCATAATCTGCTAATAAGTTTTTTAGTCTGGTTAAATTTTGTTTTTTCTGCAAGCTTTCACTCATCTTGGGTCTTTTCCTAACTTGTCTTGTAATTTTTTTCCATGTGATTATTAAAAATTTGTGAAAAATTTATTTAGGTCTGGGATTCAGAGATTGTATTTTTTTCCATCAGTGACCTAAAAATATCACCAATTTAGAACAATCTGAAGGTAATTATTCTACTTGGCTTTTGGAGGTCACAGAAATTGTCCTTATTCTATGCCCACACTGCTGTTAACTGAGAATTGTAGTGCTAATTGTTTATAAATCTTGTAACAAATCATGTTCTTTTCAGCTTTTCTTAGATTCTGCTCTTTCTGAAGTCTAGGGAATCATTTCCTCAAAGGTACTTCTTTTGATCAAACATACCTTCCCTCAGATGAGCCAAGGTGTCTTTAGGATGTTGCACTGCTTTTCTCAAGATCATTTTGACATCACATTTCAATCATCTGAAACCTTCCTGATAGTAGATACCGTACATTTTCTTTCCATTTGTATATCTACTGAGCTGAGCATGTTCCTAATACATATTAGATGTTAAAAAAATCTTTGTTGCATAAATTAATAAGTAAATGTTAAAGTAATTTAAAAGTAACACTATACTCTTTGTTGATGGCATAATTTTAGCATCACATTTCAGGAATGAGCATACTCAGCCCAGTGGATTTGTTTGAAAGTAGTTGTTTCCAAAACCAGAAAGTTAAATTCAGCAGAAAGAATAATTAGTAACTGCTACCTGTTCACCTCTCTAAACTTGATTCTTATGTATCTTTTCTAGCACATAACTGTGAGGTTTCAAAGAAGTAGCCTGTTGGTACAATTGTGCAGATCTAATGTTCTTTTAGGAAAGTATGGGTTCTCCTGTTGGAGCTTTTGCAATCTGTAAAACTTGGTTAAAAAACAAGCCAGTGTTTGGGATTGTCAATTGCTTTGGTTCTTATGATCAGTGACAAAAATATTAATCACTTCTTATGCTAAAAATCTTTTGCTAAAAATCCAGCTAAAAACATAAATTTGTAAAGAGAAAGTAATATGAAATCTTAATTATTAATTCTTTTGCATTGCAAAATATCTATTACTATCTCCATGAGAGTATCAGAAAGTCACTTATTTATAATGAATTATCTTGGATTTCCATAGAAAAATGTTTAGAGAACTATTATTCAACAATTCTTGTCTTTATTAGAGGACAACATAAGAAATGAACATGAACAATTTTTTGTTGGTTCTATGTGCACATTACAACTTGCTTCTTATTTGAGACATTTATTGATCATTTATGTGCCAAGAAAATAAAAGCTCATTTTATTGAGAAATAATTTGCTGTTGTTTATTAGATAATTCAAATTATGTAATGCATTCCTTCTTTGCTTCTGTTGTCAAGAAGTTCAAAATTAATTTGGGACTGATGACTGATTTTCTTTAACCTATTTCTGGTGAAATGCTCTCTACTCTTTTTATATCCTCCAAATCTCCACTCTGTCCTTTGGATCTTATAATTTTACACTTATTTATATAATCTTATTTGGTTTTACATGTCTATATTCAGTGATTTAAATATAGGCATGGTCATATATAATAAATAATGGTGCAACAGAAGGGTATTTTTATTCTTTAACAACAGAAGTCCAGGAAATTAAGTCATGAAGATTATGATAAAATACAAGTATGTCAGGTTAAATTACTTTAACATTATATGGAAATTGGAATACATGAGCTATGCAAAACTGAACTATTTAAGGACTCTTTAAAGTGTCTGGCTGTCTTTCCTTGGTTTTGTTTTATCATAGGATCAGATAGAGAGCTTTGCTGAAATGCCATTTATTGTTGGCTGCAGCATTTCAAAGGCCATTTGCCTGGTCCAGTAAATATAACTCTGATAGTAGAAGTTTGTTTTTCTTACCAGTTGGACATGATAATATCATGAGTTAGTTAAGTTTGTATAGCATATTAAGCTAAAATATAACAATGCCAATATTAATGTAAGAAGTTTTAATAAGGACTGTTTATTATAATCTGCTAGCACAGACAGTATGATGATAAATTATCCAAACAAAATATTAATGACTTAGAAACCATAGCTATGGACATACTAAATTGCAGCACAGAAATAAATGAGATATGCATTTTCGAAGATAAAAATATCTTACTTTACAATCATACATATTACAAGGCATGTGTGTACCACTCAAAGAATCATCTCCTTCAGTGAACACAATGTTATGAGGTGCTCAGGGAGAGAATGCTATCTTAGGCTCAGGAAACTCAGTTCTAGGTCTCAAATTTCTCCCATAGCAGCTAAAATAAGATTTCCTTGTATCATGTACATATTACTAAAATAATAACTAATTTTAATAAAATAAAATTGCAAAATACAAACATTCTTTAGAAGGTGACTATAAAGGTGAGAAGTGAGATGGAACTTGTTATTACTTTTCCCTTTTTTCAAAAGTTGAATAAAATGTAATAACTAAGCTGAGAAAATGCGCACATTTTTTCATTCTGGATTGTACTTCTGTAGGTGTCTGTTATGATGTTTTATTGACATATGAAACTTTTAATCTCAAATGATTTGAATGATTTTTTAGTGAAAGTTCCCTTGTGTTTATAATTTCATGATTTATCCATCATTAAATAATAGCAGAGAGTTGTAGCACTTTGGCTGATATCTCCCTCTAAAACCTTTGACAATGACCTTATTTGGACTAAAGTCTTTAACAGATGTAAGATGAAGATGCTAAAATGAGACTATCTTGGAGATATGATGGGATCATAAATCACTGACTGATCTTATAAGAGAAAGAAAAGGAGACACAGAGACACCAGTGAGATATCTGTGAAAATATAGAGGCAGAGATTGAATAATATGACTACAAGCCACAATGCTCAGGAGTTCCTGAGGCAAGAACATGGTCTTCTCTAGAACCTCTGGAGGGTGTTGGCCTCCTGAACTGTGAGGCAGTAAATTTCTGTTGTTTTAAGCCACTAAGTTTGTGGTGATTGGTTACAATAGCCGTAGGAAACAAACATATGGAAATCTAAGGTACCAGCTTTATTTCCAGATTTGAGTCAGTCTTGCATTAAATCCTAGGGAGTTCAAGAAACCAAAGAAGCCAAGATTTATGTCTTGCCAACCTGTCATATTGCTCAATGTCCAGTTTCACTTGGATCCACTTCTAAATATATAGGAAACAATGCCTTTCCCAAGAGCAATAAAGGTAGATGGTTTCCTGAAACAAAGACAGATTTTTTTGAAAATTTCCATACTTTTCAGTTGTTTTCCTTTAACATTTGTGGGAGTGGATAGAACTGGAACTCAAGTTGCCAAGGAAATACTACATGCAATTAAATTCTGTTATGGGTGAAGGGAGATGAAATATGGTGCTCAGCAGGTTTATTATAGACCCCATTGCTGTACTTAACACTAACTGTAGAATGAGTCCACAGAAGGTCAAGACTGAGTCCAGATCCTGAAGAAGGAAAGCATTTGGAGATAAGGCAGGAGAACCTGTAGGTGTGTTGATTTTGTTGGCCTCCTCACCTGGTGGAGACATGGCCGGAGTGGGAAGTGTACCAACATCTCCACCCCTCATGCTGAGGCCTGCAAGAGAGGGGATGCATGTGTCCTTGGCTTGAGCAGCCAGTGGAACCTCAGCTGCTATTGGTGAAGGGGCTTGTTTTGTGCTTCCACAAGTTCTTGGCAGAAGGACTGGAGAAAAATATCAACTTTGGAATGAGCAACGTGCTGACATAGTATGGCTCACTGCTGTGTAAACAGCAAATCACTTTTCTGTTTGGAGGCTAACGTGTGCTACAAATTGGTAGGTGGAACTCATATCCTGTTGCTCTCTGCTGTTGGGTCCAGTATTTGATGTTGCTTGGGTACCTTCAAGAGCTCATGAGACCACTGTGATTTTTATCTGAATTAATGATTTTGTCTCTTCTTTTTCTCTCCCTATTCCTTTTGTTTGCCTCCTTTTTCCTTTTTGCCTTCTATCTTTTCCTTCTTTCCTTCCTTTCTTGTTTTTCCTTTTCCCCCTCTTTTTTGTTGCTCTTACTTTTTTTGCATGTCTGTTAGTGATGGAATAGTAGTGGATATTAGTAAGGAGAAAGATTAAGAGACATGGAGTTGAGAAGTTCTCAAAGCATTGTAGGTTATTTTTTAAAAATTAAAAGAGGTTCTAATTCTTCTGAAGACAATGCAGACTATTCAATATAAAATAAAACAGTTCAGTTTGACCATTAGGATGTTCTCAGCATGAATAGCACTCTATTGAAAACTCCGGGAGTAAAGCATGATGTTATCTTTTGAGTGTGCAGTGCTTTCTCCTGAAACTCCTCCTATAGTAACAGAACATAGAATTCTTGTGCTCCAAACACCTCCAGGAGTAATAAAGAAAAAGACAAAGTGGTTTGTCAGAGGGAGAGTGATAAATTAAGGCAATGTACATATATAATGGATTTAGAAGGAAGGAGAGAATTGCTCAAATGAAGTTCTATTTTTTCCAGAAATGTTTCCTAAAACCTAATGTTGGATACTAGTATAATATGATGAGTTACAGAAATGGATGTTACAGCTTGGACAAACACATTTCAGAAAGATAGTGAAGCCCATCACTTCTTTGTCCTTGGTTTTATCCTTATGCTAGAATCTAGTACTCCAGTGTGTGCATTCACCTCAATTTCCATACTCATTCACATGCTTATGCACAAATACGCACCAAAAGACAATACCAGATGGTCTCTC
Source organism: Fukomys damarensis (assembly GCF_012274545.1). Taxonomy (NCBI): domain Eukaryota; kingdom Metazoa; phylum Chordata; class Mammalia; order Rodentia; family Bathyergidae; genus Fukomys; species Fukomys damarensis. The sequence continues at coordinate 27,092,950 of NW_022900950.1, forward strand.
TCACTGTGTGGATTCTAGCAGAACTTATCTCATAGAAGTACAGACTAGAATTGTGGTCCCTGGAGTCCAGGAAGGGGGAGGACATGGGGACAGACTGGTCAGTAGTACTAAATTGTATTTAGATGGAGAAATAAGGTCTGATGTTCTATTGCATAGTAGGGTGATTACACTTAACAATGCAATCATGTATAGCTAGAAAAAGGATTTTGAATAATTCTACACAAAAATGCTAATGACTATGTCAAATAACCTGATACGATCTTACATATATAAGCATGGCTAAAAGCATCATGCATCAATTAAAAATGAAGAACAACTTCTTAAAAAAACCTTTCATTCATCTTTCCTTAGCTTCTGCCTTCTGCTTAATTCACTGGATCCTAAACTGTCCTCTGTTTGTCCCCAGACATGACAGTATCTCTTCCTAACTGTCCAACCCTGAAAGTATAGAGTGGAGGCATCATTTCATTCTCAAAATTCTATTAGTCATTCAATTCATAGTCTAGAAAAGCATTTTGTTTCTTTTGTTATATTCCCATTGCCCCTACCCTGCATCTTTTGCTGTCTTTACCAAAAAACAAAAACAAAAACAAAAAAACAACAGCTTTATTGAGACATAATTCATGTATTATATAATTCACCTACTTAAAGTGTATAATTCAATGGGTTTTGGTATATTGCAACATTAATTTTCAAAACTATGATACAATATATAAAACAAAAAATTACCATTTTTAAGCATACAATTCAGTAACGTTAATTATATTCTTTATATTGTATAATCACTGTGCCATACCAAACAGAAAATCTGTGACAGTGAAATGGTAACTCTTTCATTTCCTCCTCGACCCTATTCTTGGTAGCCTGTGATGCACTTTCTATCTCTTTATAGGTACTTCATGTAAGTGGAATCATATCTGCTTCTGTGGGCTTCTTTCACTTGTTATAATGTGTTCAACTTTCATTAATATTAAATCACGTATCACAACTTTATTTCTTTTATGACTATTACATTGTTTGCATATGTTCCATTTTGTTTGCTATTCTTTTATTGATGGACAGTGGGTTTTTTCATCTTTTGGAAATAGTAAATAATGCTACAATAAACATTGGTATATGGCTATCTGTTCAAGTCTCTTCTTTCAGTTCCATTGGGTATACCTAGAAGAGGAATTGCTGGATCATGTGGAATTCTATGTTTAGCTTTATGAGGAAGAGGAAAAGCCAAACTGTTTACTGTAACATCAGACACATTTTACATTCTTACCAGCAATATATGAGAGTCTACCATCTTCACATTCTCACCAACACTAGTTTTTTCTTTCTGTCCTCAATAATAGGCATTCTACTATTCAAAAGATATATATTTGTGTTATTATTTCCTGATGCTTTGACTATTATTATGCTATCCCTAATAATCTTCCTTCTCTGACATGTCTTTCTTATCACAGGAGTCCTTTGGTATTCATGGAAATTGGTTCCAGGATTCCCATACACTTTATGTCATATCTAGATTATTTTCACACAAAGCCTGCCTTACTCTCTTAACTTCATGTCTCATATTTCATACCTCATTTCTGGAGGACTGAAAGTATTATAATTTTGCTTAATATGGCTGTTTGAATGCTGTTAATAAAACATTCTTCTAATTATACATTTATGCATTGCTTAATGACAGGGACGTTTGTGAGAAATGCACCATTAGATGAGTTCATCCTTTGTGAATATACACACACAAACTAGATGGCAGAGCCTCCTGCACACTAACTAAATGACACACCCTATTTCTACCAGGTTAAAAGCTGACACCACATTTCGCTGTACCAAACACTGTAGTCAGTCATAATACAAGGGTAAGAATTTGTGTCTATGAATATAGAAAGGTACAGTAGAAATAAGATGTAAAACATAAAATGTGGTGCACTTGTATAGCACAGTTATCATTAAAAATGTTTGCAGGACTGCAGGTAGCTCTGATCATTGTCTACCATTGGAGATGTTATAAACTGCACACTCAGAGAAATTAATTCATTAAAAGAATGATTTTCTTTCCTCAGTGATAAATTTACCTTAGCTTACTATAATATTTTTTATGGTATAATCTTAATAGTTTGAAAAACTTTTGACTGTCTTATTATAGCCCTTAACTTAAAACACAAACACATCATATAGCCTTACAAAAATATTTTTACTTACATTCTTATTCCATAACTCTTTCTTTTTAAGCTTTTAAAATTTTTGTTTCATTGTTCCATTTTAACTTGTTAAAATACAACACGCACACATAAGTCTAGGCCTACACAGGGTCAGGATCAAAGATATCATTGTCCTCGACCTCCCTGTCTTGCCATATGTGATTTCAAGTTGCCGCCTCTCATGGTCACAGTGTGTTCTTCTGGAATCTTCCAGGAGATCAGCCTGAGGTTGTTAACACTTTTGTTAGGTAGAAGGGATTTACTCTAAATTAACAGTAAAAGTTACAATATATTAAATACATGAGCCAGTATCATAGATGTTTACCATCATTACCAAGTGTTACATTTTGTGCACCAATGTACTTTTATACAGCTTGCAACACACCACTATAGCACTGCAGACCCTGAGAGCTCATGTGGGCATTGGGAGGAGATTTGAGTTTTTCTGCTCTCTTACAGACTCTTGCGACACATTTCATTGCACCATTTGTCTTTGACTTGAGCATCATTATGTGCTCATGAGTGCACAGGAATTCACCCTCTGAGAACTCTTTCCTTCCTATTATTAAGCCCCCATAACTGTGCTCTCTTGTGACTGGTGTAGTCTTCCTGATATTCCCTTCCCCAACCCTCTGCTCTTTCTCAGCAAACATTCTTCCATTTTGCCCTGAAAGTATTTTCTTCTTGCAATGCTCCAAACTAGTCTTTCATTTCCCCCACTGTTTGACAAGAGCATCTTCTTCAGCCAGCAGCCTAGCTGGTTTACTTCCCCAACTGCAGAAAACTGAGCAGTGAGAAGGAAAGAAAATATGAGGGAGAGACTACAGTTGGAACAGGCACTTACATTATTTTTCTCTCTCCCTTGATGTTTTTAAAAGCTTTTGTGTCATTTAGGTGGTAAGCTCATGAGATTGAAGCTGTCTTATTTTTTAAGTTTATAGCAGTTCCAACTAGGCTGTCAGTATTTAATTATTAACGCATGATAACAATAAAAGCAGTACCAGCACTGACAGGCAGATACCACCATCTGCTACTGCTTCAGGGCTAAAAGAGGTACATTTTCAAAGCCAGCTGTTTTAGGGGGTGTTTTTTCCCTGTTTGTTTTCCATTTGAAGACACAAGGGCCTGAAAACATTTGTAGAAGTTGTCACCCTACTAGGATTCTCTTAATTTCCATAATATCATTATGTAGCTCTAATATTCTAAATTGTATGTCATTTTTAAAAAGTCTGTTGGTGCACTTTTTTAGCTTTTCCCATATCCTTTGCCCAGTAAGGATTAGGGCTGGGAAAAGGTACCAGTTGCCCTTGCAAAGGCTGAGTAAGGCAGTGTCCTGTCCTTAGTCTCTCATGTGAGCAATCCTGCTCAGAAACCTGAGACCAGTCCTGCCTCCTGCCTCAGTTCTCTGTCAGCATGTGAGCTTGGGGAGCTGGGCTCTCAATCATGGATGTTAAATCAGTAACATCTGCACATCAGCTCCCTCACATTCCTTGCTGTAGACTGAAGATGGCTTTTCTCTTGAGACCTTCATTCAAGATCAAGTCAGTTTTTCTTCATTTTATCCAGTGTTTAGTAGATGGTCTTCTGGATTCTGTATGTTCACCGAAACTTCATAGAGCCAAAATGAGAAGCCAATTGGTGACATATTTTCTACCTTCCAGTTTCAAGGACTATATGAATAATGCTTCAAGCATCTTTCCAACAATATTCTTTCTCTAGATTGGTGAGTGTTGTATTAAAATGTGATCTAACATGAATTAAACTATGTCCCTTATGGCATTATTAACATTCTCAGCAATACATTTCACTTTCATGTACATGAAAATTGTATAGTACAGGTTATGTGTTATGGGTCCTTGTGAGATACATCTGTCCTATATATCTTAGTTTTTTTTTTTTTTTTTTTGCTAAGGAGTATGAAACCCTTTAAAATTTCATGGTTGGACATAAATCTGAGAAGAAATCCATATTTGGGCTCATTTTTCTCCTGTGGCACAATTAAAAGCAATGAAACCACAAAGCATGTTGTAGCAGGTTTCCGCAGAACTTCTGATAAACTGGAATGGTTCCCAAGACTCTTCCAAACTACTAAGACTGACGCAAAGTTTCTAATCTCATCACACCAACATTTGCCCCAAAACACTCTGCAGGATTATTTTGCTTTCAAACATCAGCAGGAAAATAGAGCTCATTAGGTGAAAATTCTTAACTCTCCTCCTTCCACTTTACATTGTATGCATCTCTTTATTTACACTTTAACTATTTATTTTCTCAGAAGAAATTCATACCTCTATTCCTTTCCAGTGAAAATCTGTCTGCTATAATTTTATATAGAAGGGCTGGCGTATGGAATCATCCAAACTTCCTCTTGAAACTTGGACCAATGATTTACTAGCTGATTCCTGTTGGATGAGTTTCTCGATCATTCAGACCATTTTACCCCTCTATCTGGGATAGAGATAATGAAGGATAAATAGTTTATAATAAATGTGAACAATTACAATATTTCCTAACCTTGTCTTCTCCAGGTCTTCTCTCAACATTTCTTATTCCTTCGGTATTGTCTTCTTTTTGTCCATTGTTTTCTTCAACAATGAACAAACATATTCATTTCCCGTTTCTGGAAAACAGGTAAATATGCAAAATGGGGCCCTTTGTTTATGTTTGTCCTTTGAGCCATGATTCTATTTCCCCACCTTTCCCAGCAGTTGTGTTTTTGAAATCATGTTTCTCGTGCTATGAATCACGTTCCCACTTAGACACAACCCTGGTTTCTCTCTCTACCTAACCACAAGTTTCCACGTCCTCCTCTCAGTTCTCATGTTCTCAAGTGCTGTCTCATTGTGGAAATAGTACTGCATTGTGAAGTCCGTCCCAAGAAATTCTAACATAGTTTCTGGAGCTGAAGCCTCAACCTCACGCTTTTTCTGGCCCTCCATCTCCTTTTTTGTGTCTTTCCCAAGGCTCACCTCCTGCGGTTCTCTATCAAGTTAGCTTTTCTCAATATTCTCTCCTGTTACTTTTATGGTCACCTCCAACACTTGCATTTATTTCCCTGCCTTTGAGTTTATAGAGACTGATCACTCTTGACCTTTGTACCTGAATATACAACACGCTAAGTGTATTTTTAACTTGACCGAGTCACTCCAATCCTTAATTAGTTTGCCATAAAGCCAATTGCTCTCTTTTAAAAAATCAGGTTTTTCAAAATAACAGGTTTTAATATGTTGGCCTAAATAAGGATCATAATAAAAAAATGAATTTTATTGGTATACATTTTATATACAAAATGATCATAAAGCATCATAGGGAATTTGTACCTTACATAATATAACCTGAATCAGTTTTTTTTTTTTTGCCATTCCCTTCCTCTTTCTTCAACCTCTCTTCCCCTCTTTATCAAGAAATTAAAAGGGTAAATAAGGACCAAAATGTGATAGATATTGGGAAGTAGGAAGAAAATGTTCCAATGGGAAGGGAAACATGGAAGAGGGAGGGGAAGGGGAAAGAAGAGGAAAAAAGAGAAGAAAAAAATTGAAACAAAGCTTTTGTAAAAAAGATCATAAATTTTAAGAAGAGCAATGACATTCTTGTATGACATTATCTCCATTGACCCCCTCCTAAAAGTCTAATAGCTGGGGTATTAGATTCTACTTCTGAAAATCTACTTCTATGAGACTCTTTCTAAGACATCATGAGAATCTAAATTTTAATAAAAAAAACCAGTAATTCAATTTTCAAACACTGACCTATATGTACTTGGTTCACTGAATGAACCAAAATATCTATAAGGACCACCCTACAATAAGGGGCCAAAATTTAGTTAATTGCAAAGCTCTTTGGATATTGATGAACTTGTATAATTTTTAACAAATTATCTGAGTAAGGGTTCAAAATTGCCCAGTGTTACCTCAAGATTTATATGTTGTTTACAATATCAAAGAGACTATCCAGCCAAACACCTATATAAAGTAAAAGAGAGATTAAGGAAGGTAAATTATGAGTACAGAACACTTAAGAAACAGACAATCATTTTACCTATAATATTTTAATCAGTAACTGGAGAATTAAGGTATTCATGCATTCCAGCATGAATTTCCCTCTTAAACCGTGGAGAAATGTTGCTAAAAATAAACAAACATAAGTTTAAGGTAAAGAGTTAAGGACATATCCTGAGCATTGTCTAACCCACCTAACCAAGAATTAATATGCTCTCTCTGATGGTGTACCTTTGATGTGACTAGGTCTCTGTAAAACTAAATGTTACATTTTAAGTTTTAAAAATAAAGATATAAATAATTTCTGTCCAGGAAAAAGGAATACAGAGTTAAGTAGTAGATTTTTTTATTGCCCTTTGAGATATTTACCAGTTTTACATCTAATGTCACACTCTTATTTCAACATTCTGTTCTTTCCTTGAAAATAGAACAATAAGCAGAATCTCTGATTTTCCATGGAAAGAGCTTTAGCACACGATGGTTCCCTCATTAATGAGTTAAATATTTTTTGATATTCTCTGACTTTATTTTATTTTATTTTTCTCATGCTCTGACTTTATTTTAGCATGGGTTATGTTTTTAACTTTTAACAACTAAATTTTGACATCATTTATAAACTCTGCTTAGTATGTTATTATTCTGTGTTGTAAAGTATTCTTAGATTTGTAGTTTTTATTGTATAAGCTCTCCATATTCTTAGATGAATTTTATTTTTATTTTTTTATCAGTATATATTTGTAATAATTTTTGGAGTATATATAGTATTTGGGGAATATATAGTATTTTGATCACTTTTCTCCCCTCTCTTCCCATCACATCTCGCTCCCCTTTCCCTCTTCCCCTTCCTCATCTCCAAAATATCTATGGAGTCATTTGTGTGAGTGTTAACAAAAATATAAAATAAATCTGCCCAGGAACAGCCCGGCCAATCTCACGAAAGCATCCCTTTCTCTTCACCTTTAAACACTGTTGTTTTTAAGCCTTATGGCCAGGGATTACTGTTTCAAAGTAATTTCGATGAAACCCCCCTCATTTTTCCTTTAAAAGTTTCCCTTTGAATATACCTATGGTTTCCCTAGCACATTTATTCTGCATTGCAGTAGCCCCAGATCTTTCCCAAATAAATGTCATTATTCTTTAAGGAGACTTTGTATTTGTAATGTAGAGGTTGACAGTATATAATGAGATGAGACTAAAAGTGGTTTATAAAACTTCTATGTAGAGTTTTAGATCTGAAACATGTGAAAGTGTGGAGTATGACTTCCTCATTTTTACAGGTAGAACAAGATAATGATCTGCAAAAGAAAATTTATGTGCTCAAGTTTATAATGTAACTGGTGAGGGAAGCAGTGTTTTTAACTCTAATATAGTAAATTCTTAAATAATTAACTTTATTCATTTGCTTATACATATTTTATTTTATATATTATATTCTTAAAATCAGATTAGGCACTAGAGAAACTAAGAAGAATAAGAACTGACTTTTAGTTTTAAGAAATGTTATTTAGTTTGGGTATATAAAACCAAAATACAGCGTAGAGTATAGTAATTACTCTTATGTAAGTGTAATGAGAACATTTTTGTCCACCTTGATGGACAGGGAAGATGGGGAGAAAGGAAAGGCCTGAGCTGAATCCTTTAGAGACAATGCATATGCCAACCAACAAGAACAATGTGTGTGAGTATGTGTGTGTGTGTGTGTGTGTGTGTGTGTGTGGTGATATGCGATGCAAAATAATGGAAATTATCATCTATGTCTATAACCCAAGGGCACATTGGCAAAGGCAAGGAAGTGGGACACGAAATAGGAGATAAATAAAGCCATATGGGGTCCTACAATAGGAATAGTGCAGTCATCTGCTTTGTGTTTACTTCTAAAAATTTAGAAGGTCCAGATAAAGTAATGGAATTAAAAGTGGATATTAAATGTACAGACCTTTAAATCATCAGCGTTCTGAATTATCTCAAGATATATGCATGTATGAAAATGTCACAGTGTAGCGCAATATTCAGTATAATATGAACTGATAAGAAAGAAAACAAAAAGTATCTCTTTAACTTCAAATATGTAGAAAAAAGATATCTACAATAGAGCATCTGAAAGTAAATAATTATGAAGATACAGCCACATTCAAAGATTAGAAAATGGTCTTCATGTAGTGCAGTGGAAAAGGGAGGGGAATACCACTGGGAGCCGCTGTTATTTGTGTGGGTGAACAGTGATGGAGCTGGTGAAGTATGGCAAGAGAGACAGAGTGCTGAAGTTAGGCACAATGCTTTAGGTCAGGGGTTTGTAAATCACTATAGAGGGAGATATGGATATGGAGACAAATGATGATTCAACCTTGAAACTAGGAGCTCAAAAAAACCACCAGTCTTTCCAGGGCTGAATCTGTAACACCACCATGTCCTGAACAATCAAGGTGATGCCAAAAGAACTAGTTATGGAAATCCATGTCAAAAACAAGATGAAATATGAAAACTACTACATAGGTAGGAGAAACCAAAGACATTAAACAACAAAAGCATCTCCTACCTAAATGAGAATATAAATCCAAGTTCTAGAATACCAGAATGCCCATTATTTATGATTATTTAGTTAATGATTTTTCAATGTTACAATGGTAGAAAGGGGATATGTCTTCATTAGAGACCATACTTCACGGTTTGAATTTGAATCTTTTCCTAGAGACTGTGGATCTTCTCTCCTGATACTGGGGATCAGCAGGGAGCTGCACTCCTGGTTAGCTATGGGGTCAGGAGGGGAAGCAACCAATACTCTGAAGTGTGTCTCGTACCTGGCAACTTTTGGATTATGTTTTGTTTGTCACATCCAATGATGTCTACAAGGACACATCTGGGTACATATATGAAATATTCAACATTTTATTATAAAATATACTTGGGTTACATGATTTTCCCAATGGTAGGCTAATGTAAGTGTATGAGCTACATGAATGAGGCTAGGCTAAACTATAACAGTAAAATTGGGCCCCTCTGTGTCTTCTGTCAGCCTCCCATTTGCATCACTACAAACTGCCAAGATAGTTGAAGAGTCTCTGTTTTTCTAAACTTACTTATAAATAACAAGTTAGCCTCCCACAGTTTTCTAGTTGCTGGCAAAGGACATAAGAAACCTGGATTAGAGGAAAACAATTTTATTATACAAATAACAATAACCACACTACCAGCATTTCCAACAATTTCTCCACACTCAGTTGCCATAGGGTAATGCAAAGTCAGCCACAAATGATGTCTATAAATGCAATGGGTTACAAGAGAGGAAACTCAAGTGTCAGACCATCCTTTAAAACGGCCTTCAGGATGACTGTCCTTTGCACCTCAAGGAGAAATCTAATCTGTCATCTGAGTTTTAAGGAGATACTATTTCTATGTTACAGGAAAGTTCTATATTTACAAATCCTTGCAAAATGATAGTCTACATTGTGAAGGTACTGCTCTGAACATGTGCAAAAACCAAGAGATTCATGATTTTCTTTTTTATTCTTGATTTTCTTAATACTAACAGAATCTGAGTCTCATGTGCTTCAAATATGCCTGCTTATTCATGTCGTGACAATTTTCTTCTCCCTCTCCCTCCCTTCCTCCCACCCTTCATCTCTTTCCCTTTCTTCCATCCTTTCTTTCCTTACCCTTACCTTCCTTCCCCGTCCCTCCCCCTTTCTTTTTCTTTCTTTCTTTCTTTCTTTCTTTCTTTCTTTCTTTCTTTCTTTCTTTCTTTCTTTCTTTCTTTCTCTCTCTCTCTCTCTCTCTCTCTCTTTCTTTCTTTCTTTCTTTCTTTTTCTTTCTTTCTTTCTCTCTTTCTTTGTTTTTTGTACTAAGTATTAAACCCAGGGTTTCCTGCATGCTAAGCATATGCTCTACCACTGAACTATGCCCCCAACCTTGAACTATTTTATATGCTGCTGGATAATAGTTAGAAATACCTTTTTATAGTATTTTTACATGTTTTATTTGTTAAAGGTGTTTGACGTTAAGTTTCACTTCCTGTAAGTCCTTTATAAGGATTTGGAATCAAGGCTATGCTGATCTAAAACAATGAGTCTCAAAGTGCTGCTCTTCCAATATTGTGAACTGTCTTGTAAAGAGTAGATTTATTTTTATTATTATTACATGCTGAAAACACTCAACAGTGAAGCTATCAGAGTTTACTGTTTTACTAGTGGAATAGACGCTGAATGTTTGATTCCTCATTAGGCTTCAAGTTACTCAGATTTCATAATTTTTAAGCCTTAGTAAAGTGGGATTTTGAAGGAATTTGTATTTTCTCTCTTTTACATTTAGCTAATCTAATATATTCTATCAATTGTATTTTTCTTTCTTAGAAAAAACTTCTAACAGTTGAATTCTCTGCTGTATTTTCTATTATTTCTAAGTTATTTTATTGTCTTTCCTTTCCTTTCACTTGTTTCAGTTTTCCTTATTTTGCCAAAGTAGTTTTTTGAGCAAAGGATATCACCATGAATAAAGAAAACAGTTTCATAGAGGTGAAAGGATCAATTCATCAAATGAACACAAAAATCAAGTATATTTATGTATGTAAATACAAAGCCTCAAATACATGGAACAAAAACTGACAGACTTGCAAAGAAAAATAGAAATAACCCCACAACTCTTCACTGAACATTTCAATTGGCTTTTCTCAAGAATGGATATAAGAATTAGCTAGCTATTAACAGAGACATAAATACCCTATAATCAAATTTGGCCTAATTGACATCTATATAACAAGAGAAGAATGCTCATTACTTTCAAGTAAAGGTAAAATATTTATCAGATAGACCAGAATCTGCATCACAAAATAAGTCTAAATTAAAAAAATTTAACCCATACAAAGTATACTCTCCAAAAATAATGCAATTAAACTGGAGAATAATAACAGAGACTGCTAGAATTCCCTCATATATTTGCGTCAAAATCATTAATTTAAAATAATCAATGGATTAAAAAAGAAATAAGTATGGAAACCAGAAAGAGCATTTTAACATGAATTAAAATGTAAATATAAAGTACAAAATTTTGTGGAATGAGACTAAAAGAAAATTTATCCCCCTCCACCAAAAGAAAATTTAGAAGGGAATTTTTTTTTCTTTTTTAATTTTATTGAGTTTTTGGTACATTTTAGGGATACAGTACAGTTACATTCATTGTTGGGATCATGTACCTCTACATGGCAAATCTTGATTCTCATTTTTTCCCCTAACCTCTGCCCTCCCTTCACCCCCTCCTCCCCTCCCCATCTACAAACACTTTATTTTCATCTTTTCATTCAAAAATGGATACATATTGAAGATATACTCCTAAGTGAAATAGAAGGGAATTTTTGGTACTAAAATCTTTTTTTTTTTTTGTACCAGGGATCAAACTCTGGCCCTTGTGCTTTCAAGGCAGGCATCAGAACTACTGAGCTAAATCCCTGGCCCAATTTTATTTTTTATTTTTTTGGTACTAAAACCTCATACTACAAAAGGTATTTCTCTTCTAAATGACCTACAATTTAGCCCTTAAAGATAAGAAAAATGAAGCACATTAACTCCAAATAATGAAGAGCAAAAGAAATAAAAGATATTTGAGTGAAATTAATTAAATAAAACAAAGCAATAATGAAACAAATAAATACAACTAAAAACTTTTTTTGTTGGAACAGTAAGATTAATAAATGTATCCAAACTTGTCAATACATAAAAAGTCTATAAATTACCAATATCAAGAGTAGGAGTGCTTAGAAATAAAAGAATACTACTTTCTGGCAATTAATTTGAATGGTTAATTAAATGGACTTTGTTTTCTTAGAGATACACTTCCAAATGTCCCTAAAATTCAGGAAAAAACAAATAAATTGAATTTAGAAATAAACTGAACTCCAAAAGAATGTGAGTTAAGTAATATATCTATTGAGTTATAATTTGTATGCCTTTGAAAAGTGTAGAAATCAAGTTTTAGTATATTCATATAGTTGTGCAAACATAATCACAATCAATTTTAAAATGTGTTATCATATTAGAAATAAACCCCATCCTTATTAGCAGTCATTTTTCAATGTTCTCAAAATTCCCCAGCTCTAAGCAACCACTAATCTTTCTGTTTTATAATTTTGTTACTGACAACATTCCAGATAATAGAATCATAAAATATGGTCTTTGATGAGCCTTTGATGTTGGCATTTTGAGTTGTACCCATTTTTTGGTTATTATGATTAATGTAGTTATGAATAGTCATGTACAAGTTCTGACATGGATGTATATTTTTATACACTTTAATTTTTATTGACTATATACTGAGAAATAGAATTTCAGGTCATTTGGTAATGATCTTGATATTTCGAGGTCCACTCACACTATTTTCCAAACTGGCTACCATTTTAAATTCCATTAGTAATTTATGAGGCTGACAATTTCTCTACATTCTTGACAAACTTGTTCCTTTCTCTGTCTTTTATTATTTATTCTACTGAGTATGAAGTTGTGTCATAAGGCAGTTTTGATAATGGTGGTTCTTTAATGACAAATGATATTGAGTATTTTATGCTTATTGGTCACTTACTTGCGAGGCAGGCGGCAGAACCACTGAGCTAAATCCCCAACCCAGTATTTTCACTTTCTTGATGTCCTTTGCATCACAAAAATTTCCACTTTATTTATTTATTTTTCTTTTTATTAAGTTTATTGGTACATTCTAGGCATATAGTACAGTTACATTCATTACTGGAATCTTGCACCTTTACATGACAGGTCTTGGTTCTCATTTTTTCCCCTTGTCCCTGCCCTCCCTTTACCCCCTCCTCCCCTCCCTAATATATAATGGAGTCTAATTTATCTATTTTTTTTTCTTATTGTCAGTTTTGCCTTTGGATTCCTAAGAAGCTTTTCTGTCAAAGAATCTCTCATATTTTTTCTAAGAATTTCATAGTTTTAGTCCTTCCACTTAGATGTATTGAGAATTTTGAGTTAACTTTTATATATGGTGTAAGGTAGGAGTCTAGCTTCATTTGGGCATATAAATACCGAATTGCATCAGGACCACCAGTTGAAAAGACCAATTTTACCTCTTGAATTATTTAAAGAACTTTAGTCAAAAATCAACTAAATATATATCTGAGGGTTTATTTCTTGTCTCTTAGTCATATCCTATTGATCTTTTTGCTCTCTTTTATGCCAGTACTATACTGCACTGATTACTGTAGGCTTTGAGGTTTTGAAACTAAGACATATGAATCATCTAAATTTGCTTTCCTTTTAAAAGGTTATTTTGATTATTTTAGGTTCTTTTTCTAATGATAACTTATAATTTTATGTTCTTACAGCACCCATTCTGAATGTGTTAGACTTTCTAATGCCACAAGCAGGGTTTAGCTACCTTGAAACACTTCCTAGTTCTTTATTTTTCATACTTTCTCGATGTGATGAACCTAGATATCTGCTCTCTACACTTGCCTCTTGATTGGATACAGAGGAAACAGTTGGATACCACTTCTCTAGGTTAACTCACTGCCATCCTCACCCTCTATGCACTACACAGACATGCTGCAGTGACCACTTCTCAGGGAGAACATGAGTCCCACACAACTCATGCCTGATGGCTTCAGAACCACCAGTCATAACTTCCTGTGGGAACCTATTTGGCTTGCACCCTGGACTCAAATTAAAGATTTGACCCATTGGTCCCTTATTTTCCCTAGTACCTCCCCTCTTCCCATTGATCCTAGGAAGCATGCTGCCCTCTTCTCTGTAAATCAAACAGTAATAAGCTACTATAATCTCAGCACTTGGAAGCCTGTGGTGGGAGAATTTGGGTTTAATGCCAGCTTGAGCAGATTAGTAAGAACTGGTTTAAAAAAAATAAACCAATTTACATAATAAAACACTTACTGTCAAGAAAATAACATTAACTTTACATCATAAATGTCTGACCCATGCACAAGGCCTTGGACAGCTAGTAATGCAGTCCCCAAAGGTCATAAAATTTTAACATTATTATGTGATATTTTAGTTATTATTTTTATGAAGTGATTATGCTGTGACAGTGTGGACCATGTGGGTGACAAGCAAACACCATATAGGGAGAACATAATGCCGTAATTAATCTGTTTCTGGCATCTGCCATGTACAGTCAACCAAATCCAAATCTATGTTTATCATACATAGTATGTGCTTGTGTGACTTGATAAGGAGTATTGTGGTTTGGATTTTGGGTTAACCCGAATTTCTCATGTGTTCTGAGGTGGGGATCTTGGAAAGTGATTGGATCGTGGGAACATTGGATTAATACGTGTACTGGGCATGAGTTCATAGCTAAATGTGTTGCTGGGAGGTAGGTCACAGGGGACAGGACCTGAAAGGGGAGATACCTGTGGGCAGCTCCTTCCTTCTCTCTCTGCATCCTGATGCCATGAGGCAAGCAACTTCCCTTTGCCATGACATCCTGTTTTAAAACTAGCCAAACACAAACTGAAACCCCAAAACCACGAGCCAAAATAAACCTGTGCTCTTTAAGTTTTGGGTGTCAGGTATTTGTTCCAATGAATGGAAAGTGACTAAAAAAGCAAGTAAAATGCAGTAGCTACAGCTAATGTTATTGTAGATGCACCTGTGAAGATAGGCACTTATTATTAAGCATTAAGCATACATGTAAGTTATTTATTTAATTATAAAATTTGGGCTTATGTTAATTTGTAAAATTTATAAAGTTAAAATAGTTTTGTTATTTATATACCCTAACTATTCTATGTTATACTATGTATAACTATATATACAATGCATAATATACTATGTTATACTATCTATTGTATGTGGCCCAAGACAATACTTCACTCAGTATACCCCAAACAAGTAAAAAAATTGAACAAACACCCATGAGTTAAGATGACAGTGTCATTTTGGCACACATTCTTTAAAGCTAAAGACTATATATGTGTATGTGTATATACAGCCTATACATTATACTATATTATATATTATATGTATATAGTATATATTACATCATATTATATAGTATACTGTATTATATATTATGTATTATACATGTATTATGTATATTATATATACACACACAGATAGGGATTCAATAGCTCCAAGCTTGAACTTTCCACTACTCGAATGGAGAAGTTTGAAAAATTTGCTTGGTGTTCATAACTTGGCTCAATAGTTGAACCAGAAATCCAATTTGAAAAACCCTGTATGGACTAGAGTGAGTCACACACTCTGTCTCACTACGGACACAAAGGGGTGACACTTTAGTCTAAGCAGTGCTCTCATCCGGGAAACATATAGTGCCTTTGTTAGTGCATTGAAACATTTGTCATTGTGCCTTTATTAATCAAGTATTTGGTTTTACAGTATTTCTTGTGGAAACATTTATTCAATTCTCAAAATTTTCAGTGTTTGAACATACGTTTGGAATAAACTGAGTTTGACAATCAAGATACCTATGTTTATATCTAGATAGATGTTGAAAAGGGCAGATTTACTGTTATACGGTTATAAATAAATCATCAATACTCTTTAAATAATGATAAACTTGGATAGAAATACTGTGATCTCTGAATATTAACAGTTCATCTTACATTTTAAAATAAATATATTGATTTTAGTATTAATCCAGCTTTTCTCACTATGTGATATTACTTTTATCAATCATGAGTGTATTCATATGTAGTTGTTTGTTCTTAAGAATATACATTTAATGAATACATAGGGTATTAAGCTCTTCTGTCCCACTTATATCCAGCTCAGTTCCTGTGCATTGGAAATTTTTAATAAATATCTGTAGAATACCAAGGAGATTATTTGATACTAGGTTTTGAATGAATTAAATGAAATTTTATCTTAAAATCTTTTTATTAATAATAAACATTCTCTCTCTAATATAAACAGTAAATTGAATAACTAACAACAATTTGTTTCTCAAAACTATTCTTTTAAAACGTATAATAATGAGCAAAATGAAAAATATATAATAGGAAGTACAGAGATCTTTTTCAAATGGGCAAGGGAACAAGAAACAGAGGGAAGGGAAGGAAGGGAAAGGGATTTAAGAAAAGAGAGTTAAAGAGAAAAAGGAAATTGGGCTGTCACAAATGGGAAGAGGAACAAGAGCTGTAAGAGGCAGGAAGGCATGGGAGGTAAGGGGACAAAAATAATTAAGATACGTTATGCACATGTACAAACTCCTCGTGATAAGTGTAAGCATTACTTACTACAAATATGTACTGTAAAAAAATTTAAGAATGTATTCTGTGAAAGTACTTTTTCAATACCTGGGCCATGACTTTTGCAAAAAAAAGGTAAAATTTTATTATTTAGGTAAAATTATTATTGATATTATAGTCATGTCACATGTCTCTACAGCATAAAAATCATACAAATACAAAAGCATATACTATTATATACTATACATCATAACATCACTCTGTTTAAAAGCCAGTCTTGTCCTCCCCAGTGTCTGGGAGACACCCAATTTGGGAAAAGGGCTGTTTGGTTCTACCTCTTCCTCTACATTCTATTCTCCTCCGCATCCAGCTGGCTGTCATCAAACTCTTAAAGGATCACAGGAGTCTGGACTTGGCAGCAGGTAGAACATTTCTGTCTTGTGTAGGCCTCATTTAGAAAGGTTTTAACTGGGTTTATGCTGAAGGCCTGGTGAAGTTTAGAGGGTCTCTCTTGTAAACTTCTTTGCCCATTGATTGAGGATCCTTCTGCTCCACACTCTTGTGGGAGATCTGAGCCCTGAGAGTTCCTCCTCTTCTTCCTACTCAAATCCCTTCCTGGGAATCTTGCTGGCCATTTCCAGCTTCTATGCAGGTAATATCTCTCCAGCAGTTCTTGTTGAAAGCATCTGAGATGGCCCATCTGGACGCACTGTTTGCCCAGATCCCATGTAGCACACACGCCCGATCTTTGTCTCTTGAGTTCCAAGACAGGGTCAGCTGAGAGTTTACCTGGCCTCTTAGCAATGATGTCAAATGAAATATCCCTGAGGGAGTGGTAGGGGGAAGCACCTCTCCCTCAGATGTCCTTTCCAGTTTTCCTTGTGGATTTAACAGACTTGTCTTCCCAAATTTTCTTGGATAGGTTGTAAACTGATCTGGAATTTTATCCATGAGACATGATTAAAAATGGGATGAATGATTAACATTTTAAAAATATTATAGTAAAAGATATATTGCCATCAAATTCCTTCACTACACTCCCTCTTACTTTAAACACACCCCATCCTTCTTGCCACTTTCTGAAGCAGTTCAGGAAGTCCTCTTTTATGTCTTTAGTTGTGTTGTCAGGGCTGCCTCAATGTTTTGAATGGATTAAAAATGTGTAATTCTGAGTTTAGGGTAGAGCCAGAAGTCAAACAGTGCCTAATTCAATGAATGAGATGGATGACAATATACCACAGTCTTTTTTACAAGGTAGTCTTTCTGTTTCTTGCATGGCACTCAGGAGCAGGATTCACCATACTTTTGATAACATCTTGCAAAGACACTTATGAGAGAGAACTTCCAGAATTCCTTCAGAAAGTGACAAGAGTAATGACATACATATGTTTGAAGTGAGGCAGAGCGTTTTTAGGGAGATTAATGGCAGTGTCTTTTACAGTGATAAATTTGTAAAAGTTTGAATACTTACTGTATATTTTTGTCACATCACCTATGTGTTCTTAAAAACAGCTCTGATTGAGAGGCCATTAGACTGAATGCTTCTGGTATTTTAAATTTCTGAGAGAACCAAGCCCAGTACAAACAGTAACTTGAAGCTAGAAATAATTGGAGCAGTCAGAAACTACTGCCTAACTTGTAACCCAGCACAGTTATTTTCTGTCATACTCCTGAAAACATTTCATAAAAAGTGTCCCTCTTTCATAAAAAGTGGTCACACCTTGAAATCATGTGCTACCCTGATCCATGGATTACTGAATGCTCAAAGAAACTCTTTAAAATTAAAATGTGCTTTTTTATCATTGTATGTGAGAAGTCAAATATTGTGTTTAAATGAAATAATCATATCATGTAAAGTACAAATTAGAGCAGAAAATCTCCAATGTAGACAAAGTTCTGTGAAAGATCAGAAATTTCTTATCTAGTTCCTGCCTGTTCTGTACATAAAAGGGTATATCCCTCCTAGTTAGTAAGTAGTACCACTGATGAGTCTTATGACTACAAAGTGTGAGAAAAATCAATGTTGAAATTCAAGATTACTTCAAATATGAAGTCAAAATAAGAATGAGTTCTTGTTAACTTCTGCACAAATTTTACCTCAAAAGCATTATATTCCATATTAATTTGGAGGCTCATTCACAACAATGTCAAGAAAACTTCTATAAGGTAAAAATGCACTCTGCATTATGACTCCTATCAGCTTGCATGATCAGACAAGGCCTCTGCTTTACACATATATTTCTTTGACTCATATAACACTTAATTTTATTTTCTCTTATGAACTTATTTTTAAATTTGACACCTGGTGTTCTGAATTTAAAATTTTCCCTCTATAATTCTAGGTCTCTTCATTTGAATTAAGTTTCTTCACAAATACTATTTTATTCCAAGTATAGCTTTTCATTTCAGAGTTTGGTTAATTGACATTTTTGAGTAGCAGAAATTACTCTATATTCAGCAGAAATCTAAAGTCTATAAAAAATAATTGGGTTTCTTAAGACCAAAGAACAGAAAAAAATAGAATCAGTAAGTCAAATAAAGATCATGAATACTGGTAGGAGATAGAAAATATATCTAAAAATTTAGTTAATAATTATTTTTGGCTGATAGAATTAGGGCAGGGGACACTGAAAGAGAGAGAAAAGGAACTCCTAATTTTCATATTTATAATAATTCAAGTAACCCATAAACTAATTTCCAAAGTTCTATTACCTCACACCTAAGCCTATTAATACAATTTTCAAGTAAGTTGGTGTGCAAAGCCTAGTATTCAAGGTTTATATTTTATTTGGTTTGGTTTTGCTTTTTTTGTGATAAGATATATAATCTATCTTTCTATATAAGTATTTATAATTTGATTTCCATGCATGGTTCCTGACCTATAATTCTTTCTCAAGGAAAGACGTAGACACTAGAATTTTTCTTCCTCAGACTAGGCCTTACAAACTCTAATCTTCTCCCACCTTGGGCTGACCATAAATAAACTATCTGAGTTAGCTTGCCTGATCATAAGTCATAGGACCTTCCTCATAACCAGCAGTCTTACCCCACTCCTTGGAAGGAAGGATGTTGTATAGGAAGGCTAAGAAGAATGCAGAAGCATGCAGTATTATTGTGTCCTTTTTGTCCAATCCCCTTTTCACATGGTTGTCCCTGTTTCAATCATACTGATGCAGTGGAGTCTGCACAAAGCCCTGAAATGATAGAGTTCTAAAAGCTTCTAGATGGGTGAACATGCAGAAAGTGCTGGAGAGTGGTGTTTCTGGCAGAGGTGGTGGTGGGCTCCACACCTCCTCCAGCATGCCTCAGTCATGCAGATCTTTGTCTATATGCTTTGTAATATTCTTTACAGTAAACATCTACATGTAAGTGTTTCTCTGAGCTCTGTGAGACAATGTATCAAATTAAATGAACCTGTGGAAAGGGAGGGTTGTGGAAACCTTGATTTATAGCCAGTCAATAATGTTCACAGGTAAAGCAATTGGCATCTAAAGTGTGTAGTGGGGCAATCAAAAAAAATCTACACCTAGACATGTAGTAATTAAGACCACAGAAAACCAACAGAAGAACAAAATACTACAAGCAGTAAGAGAAAAGAAACAAATCACATGCAAAGGAAAGCCTATCAGAATCACAGGAGACTTTTCAACACAACCCCTCAGGTGAAGGAGAGCCTGGAGTGAGGTATTTAAAATCCTAAAAGAAAACAACCTCCAACCTAGACTGATGTATCCTGCAAAACTCTCTTTCAAAATTGATGGGGATATAAGATACTTTCATGACAAAGAACACCTGAGAAACTTCATGAATACCAAACAATCACTACAAGGAATTCCAAGCAATATTACAGAAAAAGAAAATGAAGATCACAATACCATGAAGCCCAACAGACAAAATCAAAAAGGCAAGACAAGAAACAAAAGAAGAGGGGGAAAAAGTAAAAAGAGTCAACAAAAGGACAATAACATGACAATAATAAGTCAGCACATATCAGTTATAAACATCAATGTCAATCAGCTCAATTAACCAACCAAGAGAAATAGACTGGCAGAATGGGTTATGGCAAAACTGAACAATATATTGGATACAAGCAACACACCTAGTGTAAAAAGAAACCCATAGACTGAAAGTAAAAGGATGGAAAACAATTCTCCATATGAAGGGAACCCAGAAAAAAGCAGGGATAGCTATCTAATTCACAGACAAAGTAAATTTCAAACCAAAACTGATTAAGAGAGACAAAGAAAGCCACTACATCCTTGAAAAGGGAACAATTCAAGAGGAATAGATGACAATCATAAACATATATGCACCAAATATTAATGCCCCCAATTATACAAAACAAATATCAAGTAACATGAAAAACCAAATAAGCCCTAATACAATTGTAGTGGGGGACCTAAATACCCCACTATCAGAAATAGATAGATCATCTAGGCAATAAATCAACACTGAAATACTAGGACTGAGCCCAGCTATTGAACATATGGACTTAATAGATGTCTATAGGGTATTCCACCCCACAAAATCATAATATACATGCTTTTTGGCCTCACATGGCTCATTCTCCAAGATAGACCACATACTAGCTCATAGAACAGGTTTGAATAAATGCAAAGGAATTGAAGTTATCCCCTGCATATTATCAGATCATAGTGCAACTAAGCTGGAGATCAATAGCACAAGAAACCATAGGAACTTCACAAAAACATGGAAATTGAACAACACTTTGCTGAACAATCAATTGGTCACAGAGTAAATTAAAGAAGAAATAAGACGTTTTTTACAAATAAATGATAATGCCAATACAACACACAGGAATCTATGGGACACAATGAAAGCAGTTCTATGTGGAAAATTCATAGCAATGAATGCCCACACTAGGAAAGCAGAGCAAGCTCAAATAAACAACCTAATGAGGAATCTTAGGCTCTCAGAAAAAGAAGAGCAAGAAAAACCCAAAGATCATACAAGGGAGGAAATTGTAAAGATCAGAGCAGAAATCAATGCAATGGAAACGAAGAAAATGATACAAAAAATAAATGAATAAAAGAGTTGGTTTTTTGAAAGAATAAATAAAATTGATAAACCCTTAGTTAACCTTATCAAAAAAAGAAAGAAAAGGCTCAGATCCATGAAATTAGGAATGAAAAAGGTGAAGTCACAACAGATCCAACAGAAATCAAGGGGATCATCAAAACCTACTTTGAGAACCTGTATTCAAATAAAATAGAAAATACAGAATAGACAGATTTCTTGATACTTAATCATTACCAAAATTGAATGAAGATAAAAAATTCTAAACACCCCAATTACAATCAGTGAAATTGAAAATGTAATTAAAAGTTGACCAACAAAGAAAAGTCCAAGTCCTGATGGATTCACGGCTGAATTTTACAAGACATATACAGAAGAACTACTGCCACTACTCTTTAAACTGTTCAGTGAGATTGAAAGGGAAGCAATAGTTCCAAATTCATTCCTGGAAGCAAATGTTACTTTGATTCCCAAACCAGGGAAAGATGCAACTAAAAAAAGAACTATGAGCCAATCTCCTCCATGAATATAGATGTAAAAATCCTTAATAAGATATTAGCAAAAAGAATACAGAGGATCATCAAGAAGATCACACATCCTGACCAAGTAAGATTTATACCAGGGATGCAAGGATGGTTCAACATAAGTAAGTCAATAAATGTAATACATTATGTTAACAGAGTCAAGGACAAAAACCATGTGATCCTCTCGACAGATGCAGAAAAGTATTTGACAAAATTCAACACGCATTCATGATAAAAACCCAGCAGAAAATTGGAATAGATGGTCTATATCTCAATTTAATAAGGCTATCTACGACAAACCAACACCAACATCATACTAAACTGAATACCTTCATTATAATTTCAGGAACAAGATATGGATGCCCACTATCACCACTTCTCTTCAGTATAGTTCTGGAAACATTAGCCAAAACAATTAGACAAGAGAATGAAATTAAAGCAATAAAGATAGAACAGGAAGAAGTTAAACTGTCATTATTTTCTGATAACATGATACTCTACATTGAAGACCCAAAAAATTCCACCAAAAGACTTCTAGACAAAATTGACACTTTTAGCAGAGTAGCTGGATACAAGGTCAACACTCAAAAATCAATATCCTTCTTAGACAACAGACTCACTGAGAGAGAAATTAGGGAAACAATTCCTTTTACAATAGCATCCCAAAAAATGAAGTATCTAGGAATCAACCTAAGTAAAGAAGCAAAAGACCTCTACATTGAAAAATACAGCACTCTCAAAAAAGAGATTGAAGAGGATATAAGAAAATGGAAAGATATCTCCTGCTCCTAGATAGGAAGAATCAACATAGTGAAAATGGCCATACTACCAAAACTGCTATACAGATTCAATGCAATGTCAATTGAAATTCCAGCACTATATTTCACAGAACTAGAAAAAGCTAATCCAAAAATTCATTTGGAAGCATAAGAGACCTAGAATAGCAAAAGCCATCCTAGGCAACAGACATATGGCAGCGGGTATAAGAATTCCCAATTTGAAACTATACTACAAAGTCACTGTGATAAAAACGGCATGGTACTGGCAAAGAAACAGATCTGAGGATCAGTGGAATAGATTGGAAGATGCAAAAACAACTCCAGATGTACTCAGCTATCTCATCTTTGACAAAGGAACCAACCAGCTTCCCTGGAGGCAAGGTAGCCTTTTTAATAAATGGTGCTGGAAAAACTGGATCTCAACCTGCCAAAGATTAAAATTATATCCTTATCTTTCACCATGCACTAAACTACAACCCAAATGGATTAAAGATCTATATATTACAAAAGAGTCACTAAATTTGGTGGAAGATAAGTTAGGCAGAACTCTTGAAGACATTGGCATAGGAATAGACTTTATGAACAAATCCTCAGTAGTATGGGAAGTATCAGAAAGAATCAACAAGTGGATCTCATCTTATTAAAAAGCTTCTGCACTGCAAAAGAAACCATCAACAAAACTAAAAGACAGCCTAAATGTGGGAAAAAAATTTTACCAGCTGCTCCTCAGACAAGGTACTCTTCTCTAGAATATACATAGAACTCAAAACAACCAGCACCCCCAAATACAAAGACCCGATTCAAAACTGGGCATCTGAAATGAACAGACATTTCTCAGACAAAGAAGTAAAAACTGCAAGTAAATGTATGAAAAAATGTTCCACATCTTTGGTCATTTGAGAGATGCAGAAGAAAATAACACTGAGATTCCACCTCACCCCACAAATAATGGCTGCTATCGAGAAATCAAACAATAACAAATATTGGCAGGGTTGTGGGGAGAAAGGAATCCTTCTGCATTGCTGTTGGGAGTGTAGACTTGTGAAACCACTATGGAAGTCAATATGGAGATACCTCAAAGAACTGGGTTAGAGGTTTCATTTGACCCAGCCATCCCTCTGCTGGGTATCTTTCCAAAAGACTTAAAGAATCATATCAGAGTGATATATGCACACCTATGTTTATAGTGGCACACTTTGTAATAGCTAAAACTTGGAAACAGCCCTTTTTCCCAGCAGTTGGAAACTGCATAAAGAAGATGTGGTTTTTCTATAAAATGGAATACTACTCAGCCATAAAGAAGGAGAAATTAGATTCATTCATAGGAAAATGGATACATATTGAAGATATACTCCTAAGTGAAAGACATAAATCACACTTTTGTTAATACTGAATAGTTTCTCTGATGTGAAAAATGATAATAGTACATAAGATCCTGATGAGATAATCGACAATGTGAAATAGAAAGAAAAGGGCTAAAGGTGTAGGGAAAGTGGGAAGGGCAGGGGAAAGCTATAAGGGAAAACAAAAAAAAAACATGAAAAAAATGGAAATAAAGTATTTGTAAATAGGGAAGAGAGGAAGGGGTGAAGGGACGGCAGGGACAAGGGGAAAAAGTGAGAATGAAGACCTGTCATGTAAAGGTACAAGATCCCAATGATGAATGTAACTGTACTGTATACCTAAAATGTACCAATAAACTCAATGAGAAAAAAAATAAAAGAAAAATAACAACAACAAAAAAGTATGCATTGGGTGAGTCTTAAGAATTAAGCCCTCAACCAACCCAGGGGATCTAATATTCCTTCCAGGTAGACAGATAGTGTCTGATATGAATTGAATTCCCAATGGTGTTTGTTGAACAACTGTTTGGTGTGGGGTGAAATCTGCACACTTTCAGAGGTTATAGAAATCCATAATGGTTGCTATAGTATGAGACCAGAGGAAAAACAGACACTTGGATTTGTTTCTAAAATGTTTTTTAAAATTTATCTTGAAGTGGTGAAGGTAACATGTTTGGCTACAGAGAGTGCTTTGTAAGAACCCTATGTGGATATAAAATTCAGTTACAGCCATCATTGGGGTCTTGTACCTAAAATATACCAATAAAATAGATAGATTGATAGATGGAATACTGAACAAAAAAGTATCAAAAATGTTAATAGAACTTAATTCTATATGGTGATAATATGGGTACGTACTGCTTTCTTTTCTAAGTTTGTCTGCATTTAAACTCAAAATTTCAAACCAATGCATTTTCTTAAAAATAAAAAAAGAACTCTCTGTGGCAATATTACTAATATTGTGGAAGTAATCCTTGACCCATACAAATAATCCTATAGGTGTTAGATAAAATAAAATACGAATGTTAAGGCCTGGAGAAATAGCTCAGTGTCTAGTGAGTATTTAGCATTCACTGGTTCAATCCCTGTACTATAAAAGAGCAAACAAGAAAATGAAACAAGAGTGCTCAGTGAAATGTATTCTGCACTCTATACTTTCCCTCTTATTATCTTAAGAAGGACAGAAGGAAGCATTAGGTAAAAATCCAATGAGAACAAAACAACCAACCTCCAGAAACCAGCCTACTTCCTATTGTAGCCACCAAGCATTTCCAGGATGGGTGATTGTGCCCTTCGTGGTGGTGGTCGGAAGGAGTCTGAGTATCTGATCTCTATTTTCCACCCTGAGTAGGAAAGGCTGCCTTTTAAATGTCAGTGCCTTCTGGGATCTTTTCACCTAATCAGCCTGGTGCTGCTAATTTTAGCAAACTGGATAGACTTTTGCTTGACAAAGCTTTTTAACACCTTTGGGTCTTAAATCCAGATGTGTTTTTCCAAGAACACCTGAACTGTAAATGAGAGAGCTTTTTCCATAGCTATTTAATAGTCAGTGGCTAACAACACATGAACTAAGATATTAGATTAAGTGGAGAACTATGCAAAGCCCCTTCCACTCACTCTCTTCTCTGATTGATCTGTTTATGACCTTTGCCTTTTTACATTTTGACCAAGATTTATCAGTCACCTGAGTGTTTTAATCCCTGGAAACAATACTTGTATGGTTTTCCTCAAATATTGTGCCTTGGAAGCAGATACTTCAGTTTGGATATGACCATATGTGTTTGTATTTATGGAAAATGACTAGCAAAATAGATGCTATATGATGAAGCAATTTGTAAACAAAGATATTAATTCCTTCTGGTTCTAGTAATGGTTTGAGAGACAGCTGAAAAATGAAAACACAGCATTTTGGTAGTTACAGCTAAAAAATAATGATGATAAATGCCACACCGGTCCAACAGGTCTTTTCTGTGATGATAACAAAATACTTTCCTCCAGTTCTTCCAGAACTGTTCTTTTTCTTAGATGTGGTTCTAAAGTTCTCATAAACATGTTTGGCCTTCATCTAGTTTACTGTGTCTCTTCACAGAAGCTACATTTATTAAAGCAAAGAGTAGTCACTTACTGATTCATCATATTTCTCTCATAAATTTATTCTTTTATTTGATATCAGGTATTTTCTGAGAACTTCTGCCTTGTATACATTTAGGTCTCTTCATTGTAATGGATTCCTTAATAAGAAAAAATACTATGCCTCAATAATCCTAAATATTTAAAGTTTTGCATAAAGAATGATTTTACTAAACTTTTAAAGAATATTGATTATTATAAAATTAATGATCTGTTGTGGGTCTGTAGTAGATACATACGCTTTAAATGAGTCATTTGACTTGAAATTGAATAAATAATTGTTTCAGAATGTCTGAAGTGTCTGGAATCACTTGTAACTTGTCAAATCCCTAATTTAAGAAAAGCTCATCTGAAAGAAAAATGTTCAGCATTGAAACTTGCTATGTATAATCACATAAGGGAGCCAAGTTACAATTATTTCCACAGTATATTGAATATTAGAAGCACATTAATGGCATGATGGATATAAGAAAGTTGGCCCCATAAATCTTTCTTCATCTATTGTCCCTATTTTTAAATTCCACAGAGCTGATTATTGACCTCTGGATAAGTCTCATTTTAACTTTTAGTAACAAATTATGTGAAGTCAACTTTTCATTATATTATAAAATTTGATCAAAAGCAACTTCATTTTAACATCATTAATACAAGTAATATTTACATGTGTCTATTATTTTCAGGTTCCTTTTTTTTTTTTTCTCTTTTGTACTGGGAATTGAACTCAGGACCTTGAGCTTGTGAGGCAGGCAGAGGAACTACTAAGCTAAATCCCCTGTTATTTTCAGGTATCTTTAAAAATAGTTCTAATCAATTGTGATGCATTTGGTTTCCAAATTATTTCCCTTTATTCACAAAGAGGGAGGTATCAAATACACTCACTACATAAAACACAAACATTGTATTATTTTATGGACCCCCCATGGTAATTATTCTTGGCACCCATCCCTAATATACTAATTATTTTTGATGTTATTTATTACTTTGTAATTCTCACAAAATTTTGGAAAATGTTTCACCTATATGTAATGTAATAATATGATTTTTTCCAGGATAAAAAATAAAAGAATACTTTGCTGCAGTTGCTGGTTTATTTCCATGAATTTGACAGTCCTCAGATAAGAATAACTTTGTAGAAATGAATGATATGGAAAATAAGAGTCACAGTTTCATTGTTCAGGATTTGTGAAAGGGAAAACAAAATAAAGGGAGAGAAACAAGGTAAAGCTGGTCTAGTATTCACACACGAAAACATTTTATCTCAGATGCAGTCATCAGGAATAAAATGTATTTCTTCAGTTCAGATGTAAACAAGACAGCAACTGAAATCATATCTAATCAGAGTTGTCAACTTATATAAATATTTAATCTAAGAATTTAAGCATTATTAATTATATTTTAATTTATGTTTTATTGTCTCCATTAAGCAAAAAAAACAAGCAAACATTTAAAAATCAGAATAATTTAAACCAATAAAAGGTGACCCGAAAGGAATTACAGAGTTAAGCATACAAGAGAGTGCTCTAATATTAGGAACTGATCATAAAAAAAATGATTTTCTAATCCATTTTTTTTTTGCTAATAGATGAAAATCTGTGACTTACGTGGGTATAATGTTTAGGAACTGATTCTCTGTTTTATTTTTGTAACCCTAATTAAATTATAGAAAAAATGAGTAATGAGTAAGTAGATGAGCAAATAAGATGATAATGAAAAGAGTACTTACAGAAAAGTAGAACTGAAAAAAATCTGGTACCAGAACAATAATAGAGTAGTTTAAAAATCCATGCTATATGCTCATCAAGTTGTTTTCTTCATGGACAATACAGCCAAATTTCACTCCAGTCTCCTCATAGTTAAGTGAGACCATGTGACGGAGTTCTGACTAATCACAGGACTGGCCTCTTTGGGGAACTTCTCTCTTCTTTCTCTTTCCCTACTGGATAGTGAGATACCATGCAGGACTTGCAGGTCCCAGACATACTGCACCAGAAGCACAGATGGAAGTAGATTGAATGACTGAGTCATTTCATGGTGAAAGCTGCCTAAGAATGTCGCTCAGATGGAAATATCTGCACTGGATAGTGTAAGAATAATAAGCCATTACCGTGTGAAGCCATTGTACTTTTAGGTGTGATTTTATACAGTATACAAAAGTAGCAATTTTTTTCTGATATCTTGAAATATTTACAAAAATAAGGCAACCTTGAGAAGTAGCTAGAGATATGTATCCCAAAAGGAATGAATGAAATGGGGATTTCATGTAATACAAGTCACTCAGTCATAAGTTCTCCTTTTGAAGTTATTTAATACTTTTATAAAGATTAGCTCACAAACTATGACACAGATTTGTGCTTGACACTTAAGTTGCAGCTCTGTCTACACACTTGTAAACCAAAAGTGGCATAAGGTACAAAAATAAGAGCTCCAGTTGGATTATCTAATCAATTATTTCCAAAGAAGCAGTCTGTTCATTGGCACAAGATGATACCCAGTTGCCAAAACTTATTACACAGAAGAATTGCTTCTCTTCTCCCTCGAAGTCTATGCCTAGACCTTTAGACTACCCAGTGACCACATGATTTAATTAAAGAAAATGCTCTAATAAAGTTTTCTAACATTCCATCATCTGCCACCCATAGTTGCAACAATAGTCACAGAATCCAGAATATAATAAGCTGCCCAAACTTCATCATGTCTCATATCAAGAGAGAGTTTGTGTATTTTTTAACTATTTAATTCCTTAAGTATTTTGTGGTTGCAAGCATGTCTAGGGAAATTTTATATTGGATACTAATGATTAACTAACTCACTGTTCTGGAGCTCTAGTGTGCAGTATGTTTTGTCTAAACAAGTATAAAAAGAATTTTTTAAATGAAAATTTGAATTTCTTAATTGCAAAACCAGGATTCCCTGGGAAGGTGTGTTTTTGATCCACTCCTTTAAGCTACCAAAGTACACTTGACTAAGCAGGAGATTGGACAGGAAATTAATAGTTCCTTGGTGGGCAATGGATGTATATGTGGTGTTTTAGTCCTGTTGGTTTGGCTTCATTTTCTGATGGCTGGGTGCACAGGAGCTGCCTATGGCCCCTCTTAGCCTTCACTAGAGACAAGGTGTGTCATGCTTGCCGGTGGCTTCCATTGAGGTGTTTAAGCAAAATATGCTAGGATCCAACTGGAGGTAAACAGTCACATCTTCTTTTCCTTCTGACACTTTCTTGAAGCACCATATTGAATTTTTTAAAGATACATTTTATGTATACAAGATACATCTAATTTTTAAATAATTATGCATCATCATATATTCTCTTACAATATCTTTGTCTTATCAGATTACAGTTCCTTTAGATTTGGAACTATAAGATATAGGTCTTTGTCAAATTGCAAAAAGTTGGTGATTAGAATAAATTCTGATACTGGAATGAAGGGTGTAGAAATAATAAGGGTGCAATTTTATAGAGAAAAAGAGACTTTGAGGAAAATTTAAAAGTTAAATAATATCATGACAAAGTATTTTGAGCTATCATATACAACAAGTAAATGTAATCCACATGGGGTTGTGGGGGGTTGAGGAGTACTGAGGATCAAACTCAACTGCTGTATTATATCTCCAGTCCTGTCTTGAAATTTTGAGACATGTTTCACTAAGTTGCCCAGGCTGAGCTTGAACTTGTGATGCTACTGCCTCAGCCTTCTAAGTAGCTAGGGTTATAGGTATACACCACCATGGATGGATCATATACGGTTTAGAAAAGAGACTAAATATATTTTGTGAGACTTAAATAGAATAGCGCTAAATAACAACTTTTTCTATTTTTTTTTCTCTTCTTCCTGGTAGAGTTTTCTGTGTTTGAAAGAAAATGCTTTAATAAATTGATGGAGTCAGTGGAATCTAAAGATCCTATCTGAATTTAAGGATTTTCTAGGAAAAATGAATGACTTTGAATAGTCATTAATTATATTTTTTTCTCATAGAGTTTATTGGTACATTTTAGGTATACAGTACAGTCACATTCATCATTGGGATCTTGTACCTTTACATGACAGGTCTTGGTTCTCATTTTTTGCCCATTCCCCTGCCCTCCCTTCACCCCTTCCACCCTCCCCTATTTACAAAGACTTTGTTTCCATTTTTTCCTTTTCTCACATTTTTCTTTTCCCTATTTTCTTTCCCCTACCCTTCCCACTTCTCAACACCTTTTCTTCCTATTTCACATTATCAATTATACAATTTGAATCTTAATTATATTTTAAAAATTTATTTCCAATGTAGGATATGTACTATATGAACTATGGAATCATCTTTAGGTGAGTATTTTTATTTCTAAGAGGAGTACTGAGAAATGTGAATATATTCAGTCTGAATAAGGCAGACTTTCTTATCTTGTAATAGTTTCTTTAATCTGAAATCAGAGAAGACTTTCCCTAACCCTAATTTCATTTTCCTACATAAAAGCACTCCCTTTTGCATTTATTTTCCTATGGCTTCCATTAATGTCATATACATTGAAAATCATTCTCTATATTAGAGTATTAAACCATCAGTTTTTAAAAGTTATTAATGAAAAAATAGGAGGGTTTGGTCTACCAAAGAAAAGGTTAAGGGTGCATTAAAAACTTCAAGTAGCTCAAGGAATCCCACTTCTCTAACTTGGCTCAACCGTTTTTTAAAAAATACTTTCCTGAGAATCTTAGCTGGATGCCATGGATCTGACAGTGCTGACTGTAGCACCATAGCTCCCAGGTCAGCCAAATTCTTTGCCTCTAGGAGTAACAGAAATAATGATTCATCAATTTTTTCCATTAAGTTTATTAGTACTTTTTAGGTATACAGTACAGTTACATTCATCATTGGGATCTTGTACCTTTACATGATGTATCTCGGTTTTCATTTTTTCCCCCATATCCCTGCCCCCCTTTTACCCCCTCCACCCTTCCCTACTTACAAAGATTTTGTTTTCATTTTTTTCTTCTCTCATATTTTTTCCTTTTCCCTTCTTTCCTTTCCCCTACCCTTCCCACTTCCCCTACTTATTTTGCTCTTTCCTTCCTATTTCACATTATCAATTATATAATTTGAGCCTTATTTACAGTTTTAATTTTTCACACTAGAGAAACTATTCAGTATCTACACAGGTACATCCTATTTATTTCACTTGAATATGACCTCTATATGCATCCATATGGCTACAAATGACTCTGGTTTCTCATTCTTTATGGCTGAGTAATACTCGATTTCATTAAAAAACCACATCTTCTTTATCCAGTCTTCTGTTGATTGGCAAATGGGCTGCTTCCAAGTTTTAGATATTACACACTGTTTCGCTATGAACATGGGTGTGCATATACCGGTGTGGTATGATACCTTTAATTCTTTCGAAAAGACATGCAGCAGAGGAATACCAGGTCAAATGGACCTCTAATCCTAGTTTTTTCAGGTATCTCCATATGGATTTCTCATCTTATTAAAAAAGCTTCTGAACTGCAAGAGAAACTACCAACAGATCTAAGAGACAACCTACCATATGGGGAAAATTTTTACCAGCTGACAAAGGTCTACTATCCAGAATATATAAAGAACTAAAAAAATCAGACCCCCCAAAATATGAAGACCTAACTAAAAAATGGGCATCTGAAATGAACAGATACTTCTCAAACAAGTAGAAGCAGCAAATAAATCTATAAAAAATGTTAAACATCATTGGTTATTTGAAACATGCAAATGAAAACAACAGTGAGATTCCGTCTCACCCCAGAAAGAATGGCTGCAATGAAGAAATTAACCAATAACAAATGCTGGTGGGGTTGTGGGGAGAAAGGAACCCTTCTCCGTTGTTGGTGGGAGTGCAGACTGGTGCAACCACTGTGGAAATGATTCGTCAATTTTATTTTCGTTTTTTTGTTTGTTTGTTTGTTTTGGTACCAGGGATTGAACTTGGGTCCTTGCTATTGCAAGGCAGGCCACCCAACCGCTGAGCTAAATTCCTGGGAGATTTGCCAATTTTAAGAGAACAGACATGAATCTAGGGCTTGAGTAAGGTGGGCCCTTAAATCTTTAACTAAATGGAAGAAATAATATCATACTTATTTTAAAGCATATCCATGAGTCTTCAACATGAACTTTATCATAATTCCTGGGAAGGGAGAGAGTCAAAGTGAGAGGGAGAGAGGGAGGGAGAAGGAAAGGGAAAGGGAGAGAGAAAGAATATACATAACATACTTGTGTGGTTTGAATAAGTCTTTCAAGAGGCCACATGTTGGAAACTTGATTCTTTAATGCATCAGTGCTGGGAGGTAGAGACTAAGGGAAAGTATTTAACTAATAGAACTTCACCCCATGAATTGGTTGAGGTTGTTCAAAACGAGTTCTTGCAGAATTTCCTTTGTTAAAACAGTAAGCTCTTCTGCACATGCTGTCATTGTTTTTTTGCTACATGAGACTTTCTGTTATGTTAGAATGTAGCAGGGAGGCCCTCACCAGAAGCCAGCACCATTCTCTTAGACCTCCCAGCCTACAGAATTGTGAGACAAATAAACTTTCATTGTTTATGAATCGTCCAGTTCAGTAGTCTGATATTGCAGGGGAAAGTGGATGATGTATAAAGGCCCACTTTGAAGTACTGTTCAGACTAGAATTTCTTCCAGATCAGGCTGTAGGGTGGTTTAAAAAGCAAAAACATAGCCTCTCCTGTCTCCAAGTAGCTTATTGCCCAAGTGATTAATCGAAATGGGTTTCTAACTCATTAATATTCAACTATTTGTGACTGCTACTCTAAAGTAGACACAGTGAATAGTGACATTTCCATTTCTGCTAAAACAAATGGGAAAATATAAATCATCAAAATCACACTTTAAAATATAATAGAAAGATGCAAAAACAAAGCAAACTGTACACAAAATTTCAGAGGAAATAGAGTTTTTTTGTTAGCTGAAAGTGTCTATCATTTTTCCTTTTTGGACATTTGTGGATTCTCTGCATGGCTTGAGGATTAGACTTGCCATGGAAAGTGGGACTCTATTAAGGCAAATAGAAAGCAGTGGAGACTTTGGAAGCCAGAATTCTAACATTAACCAATCAAAACCTAGAGAAGGTAGATCACTAGTTGTCACATGACCATTCTTGAGTTTTGAAATAGACCAAGAAGATAGAAGGTGAGGAAGAAAACTCATAAGGGTTGAAATTTCCTGAAGTCTGCCAGTGCTTAAGAGACAAAGTCACACTATAGGAAGGGATTTAAAATAAGCACTATGCAAATTTTACCCTAAACACATTGTACTGCATCTCCAAACTTTGTGGAGAAGAATGCTGAACAACTCAGCTCAGAAGTTCCAAAGATCAGAGAATCTGTGTTTCAATAGAGAGGTTTAACACCCAGACTCAAATGAAAGTTCTGGAGGGCTATTCCAATTGGAAAAGGCAAAGCATTGGTTTTTGTTTGTTTGTTTTCTGAGTTTGGATAGGGAATGCCACCCAGAGGTCCCTGTTTTGGAGTGTTTTGGTCCTCATCTTGCTGCCATTTGGAAATGGTGGAAATTTTAGCAGGTGGCACTTAGTAGAAGAAAGTTAGATCATGAGTGTTTGGTTGATGGGGATATTGGGAGGATACCAGCCTCTCTCTTCTCTCTCTCTCTCTCCCTCCCTCCCTTCCTCTCCCTCCTTCCTTGAAGATGTGAGATGAGCAGGTTGTCTCTCTGTCCTGTGCTCCTGCTGTGCTGTGCTGCCCCACCACATGAACTGAAGCCAGGAACCAAAATAACCCTTTCCTCCTTTTGTCATCCATTACAACTATTTTTCACAGTGACAGAAGGCTGACTAATACAGTCTTGGACTTGGGACATTGGAAAGAATAGTGGAAAGATTCAAACTAATCCTGAAACCCAACCCTGACCCTATCCAACAAAAGAAACAGCAAACCTTCTCTAGTATAAATGGCACTATTTTAAATTTCTATAGTTATTCTGCACACCGTGTTCAAGGTAGAATAAAAAACTGGCACAGGCAAAGAGGCAAGAACATGTGACTCACAACCAAGAGAAATTACACACATGTGGAGTGGATACACAGTGATACCAATAGATGTGATTGATAATCAAGAATGAAAGTAGATCATAGAGGCAGATGACACAAATGTAGGAATCAGCAAATAAGGCCTTTATAATTATATTAAACATTGAGCATTTAAATGTAGAATCAAAGTCTATAAAAATTAAATGGATATTGTAGTATTTAAAATACAGCATCTAAAATTTTAAAAAATTGCTAAATATTAATTTTAAACTGGAGTTTAGAAGAAAATATCCAGAATAAAGCAAAAGAGAAAGGAAAAGATGAAGATGTAGAAAAGTGTAAGAAACACAAAGGGGACTTTCATCAATTTTAACATATTTTAATTAAAGTAACAAAAAAAAGAAGAAAAATACTAGACAATATGTATCCCAATAATGGCTGTAAATTTCCTAGAAATAGTTAAGTGCATCAAGCACAGATTTGAAATGCTCAAAACAATTTGTTCAAAGAAATTTAAACAACATATATCACAATGAACATAAAAACAAAATTAAAGCAAAAATTCATAAAAGTAGCCTGGGGGGAGATATATATATATAACATTTAAAGTAAGAAAATTTAATTTGGGACCTGGGTAATATATGCTGAAGGAATGTATGTCAACCTAGAATTATGTCACAAACAAAACTATCTTTAGTACAAAGGAATATGTTGCCTGTCATATGTTGCCTCATGACAGGACGTTTTCTGAGAAACAGGCCATTGGATAATGTCATCATGGTGGAAACTCACATGGCTGTGATGTCACAGATAACACAGTGTTGTGGGACCCTATCATGTATGTGGTGCACTGTTGACCAAAAACTTATCCTGAAACATTCGAGCATAAAGACACTTTTGGCAAGTGAAAACTCAAAAGAGTTTGCCGTCAGTGGGCACACACTGAAAAAAAGGTTGACCTTTTCTTCTAGAAGACAGAAACTGTATGTAATTGCTTATAAAAGTCCAGATGTAGGAAAGAATGAAGATCAAAATAAAAAAATGGCCAATATGTGTTTATCTAACATTAATTATATAAATATTTAAATATTAAATACATGAAGGGCCGGGGATTTAGCTCAGGGGTTTGGTGGCCTGTCTTGCAAGTGCAAGGACCCGAGTTCAATCCCCAGTACCAAAAAAAACCGAAAAAAACAAAAAAAACAAAAAAAAACCTTGCTATTAAATACATGAAAGTAGCACTAAATTTGACTGATGAAAGATATATTGAAAATATTCTAAGGTCATTGCATTATCTGCATGGGTGGTAAAAGTGATCATTAACATTTGGTTATTTTATAAAGCAGGAACATGTAATTACAGCATCATCAAAAGAATAGAACAAGAAAAGAAACCAATCAAATTAATGGTAGAAAATGAAATGATGGAGTATTTTTTTCCTACTGGATAAAAGAAAGAACAAAGACTCAAACCTGGTAATATAAATAGAAGTTGTTTAATGTCATAATAAATTTAAACTGAAATATATAAATAACAATTTTGAAGCAGGCTGATAATATGTACCTTGAAAAAGATAAAGATTGTCAGCAGAATTTTTTTTTAAACTTACTATAACTAGCCTGTTGGCACACACCTCTAATCTTAGCACTGAGATTAAGCAAGAGGACTACGAGTTCAAGGAGAGCTTGGGCTACACAGCAAGTCCAACGTCAACCTGTAATACATAGTGAGGCCCAGTTTAAGAAAAAAGAGATTAACTGTATGATAAAATAATCCATTTCATTGTTAAACAACTATAAAAGCAAAGAACTATTACAAGTACCAATGTGGAAGGTGAGTAGTATGCAGAGTTGTTACAAAATGTGATTAAAAATGTCTGGTTTCAACCAGAAATCACAAAGCATGCAAAGACACAAGAATACACTGCCCATTGCACCAAAGGAAAAAAATATCCAAACCAGGTAATAGAGACTTCCAGTGAGAGAGATCAGAAGTTGGGTTTATCAGAAGTTTAAAGCAATTATTTATAAACACTTCACAGAACTAAAGGAAACTGTGAATAAGCACACAAGGTATAATGAAAATATCATGTCTCATTAAATAGAGAATATGAATAAAGAAAGAGAAACTATTTTTAAAAAGAACCAAATGGAAATTCTGGAGCTGAGAAGTGAATAACTTAAATACATGAGGTCACAAGGAGGGCTTACCAATAGATTTGAACCGGCTGAAAGAAGAACACATGAACTTGAAAATAGGTCAATGGAGATTATGCAAGCTAAGAACAGAAAGAAACAAGAGTGAAGAAAACAGGAGTCTCAGCCTTCTGGATGATCATTAAGCACACTAACACACATGGAGCAGGAGCACCAGAAAGCAGGAGGGAGGAAAATATGAAGAAACTATATTCAAAGAAAGGACCATTTAAAGTTTCCCAAATTTATTGAAAAACAATAATCTATACATCCACAAAATTCAAAGAAGTCCAAGTAAGATAAAAAAGAGAATCACATATAGAAAATAGTATCAGTACTAAGAATCAAAGACAAGGAGACAATTTTAAAAGCAAGAGGAGAAAAATAATTCATTTCCAAAGGAAGCGGAAGAAGACTGGAGAGCGGACTTAGCAGACACAACAGAGACTGGAGGCATCAGGATGACCCATTCAACATACTCGAAGGGACAGTGTCAACTGCGGATCCTACACCCATCAACATCTGCAGAAAAATTTAAGAGGGAAATGAAGACTTTTCCAGATTAACAGATTTTAAGAAAACATATTGCTGGCTTTGTCACAAATAATGAAAGAAGTTCTTTAGAAGAAATTTCTAATGAAAGAAGTGGACACACACACAGTAATGCAAATCCACATGAAAAAACA
This sequence comes from Fukomys damarensis, assembly GCF_012274545.1. NCBI lineage: Eukaryota > Metazoa > Chordata > Mammalia > Rodentia > Bathyergidae > Fukomys > Fukomys damarensis. Next base: position 27,130,012 of record NW_022900950.1, read on the forward strand.
ACAGAAAAAATTCCTGTGAGAAAATTATGTAATTAGAAAAGACAGTGCATATATATTTTCTCTTTGTTCTCTTGAATTACTTAAAAAAGCTCTGAAGCAATTACAGGAGTAGTTACTACGGTCTAGAAGAGTAGTGGAAAAAGGTTGATATTGATTCATGCAGGTACTTGTTTACAGTTGGGCAGGAGTAAGAAGTTCTGTGTGTTATTGCACAATTGGGTGAATACAGATAATACTTTTGTATTTTAAGTCTGAAAAGCTAGAAGAAAGGATTTTCAATGTTTCCACCTTAAAAAAAATAAAATTTTGAGGTGATAGTTACTTCTAACCTGATTTAAATGTGACACAATGTATAGATATATTGAAATACCGCATGATATCCAATTGTGTAAATATGCATGATTTTATGTATGTTAAAA